>NC_072490.1:10772954-11075984 GCF_027574615.1 Eptesicus fuscus | reverse complement strand
TAAATAACTAGACCATTGGAACAGAGTAAAAGTCTAGGAATAGACTGATGACAATAGAGAAATTCAGTGCTTGTCGACGCCAACATTGCAGATAAGTGGATGGCTAGATTACTCAATGAATAGTACTATCTATACCTGTTATACATATGGGGAAAAGTAAATTGCAATTTCTACCTATACACAAATATTTGTGGGTAACCACTTAAATGTGCAGGGGAAAATTATAAACATTTAGAAAAAATAAGAATTATATATATAAGAGAAATAGTCCTTACAGAAAATAGAGAAATACTCAATACATTTGAAAATGTTAAAGTGAATAACCTCTATTTCTGGAAAACTACTGGAGAGAAAATGGATATGACATACTGGGAAAAATATTTGTACCATATTCACCCAATAGGGTATTCTTATCTAAAATAGTTAGAATGGCAATATGAATGAGATAAGAAATCCAGTAGAAAAATGGATAAAGGACTTTAGCAGGCACTTTACCGAAGAGGAAATGCAAATGAGTTGTCTGAGTGGTCCAAACATAATTAAACCAAATATTTAATTTCTAATCATTTTCTGATATATAGTCCCACAAGGCACCTTGCTGAAACAGATGAAAAGTTCTGTATTGAAAAACCCACATTAATCCAGGCCTCAAAAAATTCTCCTGCATATATATAAAGTAGTAGCTCACAGGGGGAAAACATCACAAAATACACAGGAAACAACACATAAGGTAGTCACCAGAAAAATAAAATACATCACAATCAGAGCCTAAAAATTACAGATACTGGGCTTATCCTGCTCAAAAATAAAACGTTTAATATTTTTCAAGAAATTCACTGAGAGGGTCGAAAATATGAAAAAGGAGCACAAATATGTTATACCTTGTACTAAATACTTCTAGAAATAAAATACTGAAAGTTCAGAAAGGATGTGATCTGAGGTGGAAGATACAAAGGGGAATAAAAAGCAAAGAAAGTAGCAAATATGGACAAAAACTGACTGATTAAAACAATAATTACAAGTAAAATATTGTTCACAAGAGGGAGAGGGAAATGATTTACTTTCTCCCCCGCCCACCCCAAGTTGAATGTTTGTGACAATCCTGCATCCAGCAAGTCTATTGCTGCCATTTTCTTTTAAAGTCACTCATGTAAGAGTTATAACCCAGTTTATTAGTAGACAAGCAAGAAAAAGATATTTAGTTGATAAATAATTTAGCAGATAATTCATTATGAACATTAACACACTTAATTTGAGTTTATGCTCTTCTTCAATATTATAAAGATAGCTTTAAGCTGGATATCTGAGTAAGAAGTGATCAAATTATAATTGTTGTTTTCTGAGTAACAGATATTCTTTCTTTGTTTCTCTTTTCATTTGCCTAAACTGTTTGGGATTGGGTGCGTTTTGTTTTTTGTTTTTATTCAGCCTTCAGCTCCAGTTTCCTCTAAAATATCTAAACTTTAAGACACACATCAGATGATTTTCAAAGATTATTCAAGAGGCAGATCTCCTTCACATGGATAAAATCTTCCCTGGCTTCATCTGAATTTATTATTGTCACACTTTTCCCTCAAATAATTAAACTCGCCTCTCTGTAGTGCTTTTAGCCCTAGTTTTATGATGAAATAAGTAAAGAAGATCTTGAAATATAGATATAGTAAAGTCTTCCACAAACACATGTTGATGAAGCCAAAAGGAAAACAAAAACCAAAGTACATTTATTTGGAGGTTCCAGTTCAACATGGGGACATAGGAGGCTCCTGAGCTCACCTGCTCCCATGGACACACCAAATCGACAGCTACATACAGACCAATTCCTTCTGAAAGGAATTCAGAAACTGTAGGGCAGGGGTCCTCAAACTTTTTAAACAGGGGGCCAGTTCACTGTCCCTCAGACCGTTGGAGGGCCGGACTATAGTTAAAAAAAAAAACAACAAAAAAAACTATGAACAAATTCCTATGCACACTGCACATATCTTATTGTGAAGTAAAAAAACAAACGGCAAAAACACCCGGCGGGCCGGATAAATGTCCTCGGCGGGCCGCATGTGGCCCGTGGGCCGTAGTTTGAGGACGCCTGCTGTAGGGACTAGTTACAATGGGACTCTCCTGGCCCAGAAGGTAACACATTATGTTGCAATTTCTGGTAACTGGATCACAAATAAGGTGATATATTTCTAAAAGCAATGGTAATAGCTTTCTGTTCCCGAGATTTTAAACTAAAGTTTGCCCCTACAAATTGGCACAGTTGCTTCGTGATTCCCAGCTTCCAGACTGAGGCAGAGAGTTTTCTTTATGAGCCAGTGTTTTACATTGTTCTGGGAGTTAGCCCCAGAGGCCACGTCTGGGGACTGCTGCCCTGGCTGTGCCAACAATTTTGTAAGCCTTTAATTCCATGAATTGCATTCCATGTCTACCAAAGGTGTTTATTTTATCTGTGACTGAGCTCTTACTAATGTAGCATTTGCTATCAGAATTAGTTGCAGGTAAGAATGACATCCTGCTTTGGCTGTTTTGGCTCAGTGGATAGAGCATCGGCCTGCGGACTGAAGGGTCCCAGGTTCAATTCCGGTCAAGGGCATGTGCCTTGGCTGCGGGCACATCCCCAGTGGGGGGTGTGCAGGAGGCAGCTGATCGATGTTTCTCTCTCATCGATGTTTCTGACTCTCTATCCCTCTCCCTTCCTCTCTGTAAAAAATCAATAAAATATATATATATTTTTAAAAAAGAATGACATCCTTCAAGGACTTATTGGGGGTATCGATGTTGCGGATTGGTTAGCAATAGGACCTTGGAGAATAGAGAGGTAGGTGAAAAGTTAATCATGAGTTGATTGCAATTACTATGGCTGTTCTAGAAATGTATCCACTTAAGCAAATCAACATGCCCTGGTACTTGGTGTGTAAGTACTGATCAGGAAAATGCTTTCTTCTCTTTTCTCTCTACTGATAAACAGAAAATAGCAAAAGTAATAGTCCAGGCACCTGTGGGAGGTAACCATTCAATGTGTCTCTTTCTTGTCAATGTTTCCCTCTCTCCCCCTCCTCTATCTCCCTTTCCCTCTCTTTCATATTTAAAAAAAAATAGAAAAAAATATCCTCGGGTAAGGATTACAAAAAATAAATAAATAACAGTACACCTTTATGATCTTGCCTCAAGGATACATAAACTCCCAGATTCCCATAAGCCAGCCACAAAAGGACAAATATTGTATGACTCCAAGTTATATAAAATATCTAGAATAAGAACATTCAGAGACCAAGAGCAGACAAGAGGTTTCTAGGGGCAAGGAGCAGGGCAAATGGAGGCATTGCTTAGTGGGGTGCAGAGTGTCTGTTTGGGTGATGGAAAGTTTTGGAAATAGTGGTGATGGTTGCACAACACTGAGAATGTAATGTCACTGAATTGTATACTTCAAAATGGTGAAAATGGCCAACTTATGTCATATGTATTTTAGCACAAAAACAAACTTAAAAAAGAAACTGAAGTCCTCCTTAACTTCTTATTCTAACCATTTTCAACTAGAGAGTCTGGATTCCTGCACAACTCCATCTTGAATGGGAGTGGGGGCCCTTCAGTAGATGATAGCAGGATTCTCTCACCACAATGAGTGTATGTCCTTGGTTACCACAGAAACCACATTGGCTCTGCAATTCTTTCAACAACCTCCCATTTGAAGAGTTCAAAGAGATAACAAAACACAAAGATGGCCACAGTACCAGGCTCCACATTCCAAATTCAGAAAGCCAGGTAGCTCTCACCTTATAAAGGAATTATCATCCTATGCAAATTTTTCTGTTCAAATTTTAGCACTAGAACTTGTCAAAAGTCATAGCGAATAACGAGTGGTACACAGGGAAGACAATCGACAGAAGAAACTTTTGGTTTCAGGCTTTATCAACATGCCTATCAACAGAGCATATTTTCTGAATCTATTACAGTAAGTCCTCATTTAAGTTCATTGACTTTTAGTGAAACAACATATCATGAAACCAATTTTATCATAGGATAATTGATATAAGAGTTAAGTTCCTATGGAATCTCATCAATGTCATAAACCAATTATATTGAATGATAGGATGTTATTCAAGGATCTGCTATACTTGAGCATCTAAACTTTATTGAAATATTCCCTTTAACAAACATTTATTTTTGCCAGTAATATTTCATCTGCTATTTCCCTTAAGAGGTTAATTCTGCCTCTATGGAATTAAGATGTCTGAGGGAGGGGAGAACCCTTGTTTACTTTCTTGTAAAGTATCATTTGGACATGCTGTCTTCTTGCAATGTCAGGAAATTAGAACAATCACCTCTGGCAACCAAGGTCCCTTGAAATTCTGTTCTTTCTCATGCAGATTATCTAATTGTCTCAATTCCCCTTACCTCTTGGGAGACCTATGTTGCTGGCACTTCTGAAGGCAGGTGTGCCAGTTCTGTTATGGGTGTGTCTTAAAGAAATGGGAGCCTCGCCCGGCCAGTGTGGCTCAGTGGTTGAGCATCCACCCATGAACTAGAAGGTCATGGCTCAATTCCCGATCAGGGCACATACCCAAGTTTCAGGCTCGATCCTCGGTGTGGGGTACGGGATTGTGGGGGAGGCAGCCCATAGATGATGCTCTCTCATCATTAATGTTTTCTCTCTCTCTCTCTCTCTCTCTCTCTCTCTCTCTCTCTCTCTCTCTCTCTCTCTCTCTCTCTCTCCTTTCCTCTCCCTGAAATCAATAAAAACATACTTTTAAAGAAAGAAATGGGAGCCTACCCCAAGGACCTCCACAGACCTGAACAGGAACTCCTTTTACTTCCTAGAAATTCCAGCACCTGTTGGCGTCTGGTGCAGCCTGCACGTATGCACTGCCATCTGTGGATGAGAAACGCTCTCTTGCTCTGCGAGCGCTGCTCCTTCGAGCCTGGGAAGGTATTTCTCCCTTCTCTGACAGAGGTCATTCTGCTCATTCTCAGCTTTTGAGTTCCTCAGACACTGCTTTTTATTGGGTGGAGGCTTACTATAAGCATCAGAGTAAAAGTTACATTGGAATCCAAGAGATTTGTCTTTGTTCAGTTTCCAACTAAATGCTGTATTTCCCTTTTACATTCTAGAAATTTGATTGATTGTTTGGCTTCAAAAACTAGGGTAAATTAAACCCAGTAGACTCTCTGATATGCTTGTAGTTCTAAGCTGAAGAACAGGTGGTCTAAAATACACAGCCCTTTCAATTAATTTAGTGGACTTACTTGGATCTAATTCTAACAAAACGCACTTAGTAGCCATCAAGCTGTCAATCAGAGACCCTTGAGTCAAGAGATGGGCAAAGCAATAGGATCAAAGCAAAGCAATTATATTTGCCAAACATATGACTTTATTTCATGAAAAGGAACAGCAACACCAATAGCTGTTAAATTAGATCAGCTGAAGTTTGTTTTTTAATGTGAATATGCTTTTTTTCTCTACAGATTTTTTGGAAAAATTCACAGAGATGGCCTTTTATTGTGTTACTTTTATGACTAAATAAGGGCCTCTATAATTTCCGTATGCTACCTGGTATCTGCACTGTGTTGATATGATGGGGTAAAACATTTTCTGCTTTAAAGATCCGGCCCTGGGCTGTTTACTGACACATGCTACTTTTGAAACACAAATGTTTCCCATTTTCCATCTAGTACAGCCCTAATGAATATTAAAAACACCTACAGGCCCAAACCAGGCCAGCAGCAGACATTTGTAATGTGTAAAAACAAGGGACTGACTTCTGGAATGTAAAAGAAACTCTTGTACATCAGAATGATTTTTAAAAATAAATGTAATAGAACAATGGGGAAAGGATATGAAACAAGAATCCAAATGGTTACTGAGTACAAAGAAATTTAATATTAGCAGTTGTCAGAAATGCAAAATAAAACAAAAACGAGACTTTGTCAACCTGAGTTGGTTACATAGGGTACGTTTTCTTTCTAAAAATTTAGCTGTATGCTTATTATATTTCCCTGTGTGCTTACAATTTTTCAGGACAAAATTAAAGGAATTGAAAAGTAAAAGCGGTAGAATAATATTTAAGAAGAGAGATACCAATTTATACCCTTACAGACTGACAAAGATTAGACAACTGAAATGATATCAAATGCTATCAGGGTTGTAAGGAAATGTGATACTTCTTGCACTCCTAGTGGGAATATGGACCGATACCAATATTCTCGGGGGAAATAAACATCTGGCAATGTTCACTGGGACTGAGGATTCTGAACTCTAGGACACAATTCCGCTCCTGGATACACACCAAGAAACTCTCATTCAGGTCCACAAAGGAACATGTGTAAGAACATCAGCATGAGTAACGGTTATTTGAGTCTGATAATAACAATGGAGATGTTTCACATCATGGGCTTGATATAGCACCTTTCACCTACTGGGGACCACACGCATTAGCTAGTGGGGGAAAAGCTAAGGAGAAAGGGGTACACCTGACCAGGTGCAAGATGGTATTTGTAAACAACTGAAGCTACTGAATTAAATGCTGCTCCACTATATTCCTTTTTAGAAGTAAATAAAATATTTCCCTTTTGATTTCTAGCCTTGTGAAGGAAAATGGGGGGCTGGGTGGGAAGAAAACAGAAAAAAAAAATTGGCAGAAGAACAAGTGCATGAAAAGAGGTAACGAAGCCCCTAAAATGTCTCTGGAGCCGCAGGAAACCTCAGAAAGTCATTCTGGGTGATACAGAGGACAGTGGTCTGAAAAGCCACCGGGGCAGACGAGGACTCCTGAAGTGACGGGACAAGCAAAGAAAGTATATTCAGCTGACACAGTGAGTGGCAGAAGGATAATGAAGAAAGAAGACCTTGACGCTGAGGATAAATCCAAGAGCGATAATACAGGCAAAAGTAAACTGACTGCAGAGCTAATGATGTTTAAGCTTCAGAGTCCCTCCCTGGCACAGGCCCATCACAAGCCTGTAATCTCTCATCCTGTATTCTTCTTTGTAAAGATAACCTCCGCACGTTCTACCAGCCTGCAGAAAAACCCCACGTGCCCCATTTCTTGTCTCCACTCCACAGATAAGCCTTGCTGTTGTTTTGTCCTGCTGCGGGGGCAGCGAGCCAAGACATCGCAGGGGTTATCTGTCCAGTGGTGTCACTCCCAGAGCTTTGCCTGGAGAGAGAGCATGTCCCAGGGATCAGCTGACACTCCTATAGTTTCATTTTTCCAATCCTTATCGGTACAAAATCAATGCTGGGGGGGCTTACCAGAGAATGAATTCAGAGCAGCAGCGGCCGAGACAGCCCAGGAAAAGGCAGTGTCTCCATCCTCCGTCGCACACGGGGTGAAGGGGGTAGGCAGGGGTGGTATAGCCTCTCGGACACGTGCAGCTTATTGAATTAATTACATCATTAAGCTTTCTCCCGTGTGCTCAGAAATAAAATCTAAAAGAGCTAGAAAGCCTTGGGAGAAGACACCAATAGTCACTAGCCAGATTTCACATTTAATATCATGAGGATTGATTGCTTTTCTACCTGGGGTTGCATAAGGAGACCACCAAGACCTGCGTAATTGCTACATTTGGGCAGAGATTTTCAGCATCCCACAGACCTCGAAACCTGTTTGGCCCCCTCCGAGGTCTTATAATTGCACTCAGTTCGCTAAATCAATGCGTAATCTGTAACCGCTGGCATAAATGACCTATTTCACAGGCTGCTCCAGAGCAGGAAAGAAATCAGGGAGAGACAACGAGATTCCTTCTTGTAACTCCATCCACTGGGGGCAAGTTGATGAAACAGCGTATGCAGCTCATTAGTTAAGTGAGCTGACCCCTGAAGGGTAATACACAGCCTCTGGAAGTATCCAGCCAATCAAAGCAAGGAGAGAGAGACTCGACCTGCTGGAATGGGGCTCGATTGAACAGGAGTTATTGTTGTTTACTCTTGCTACTTTCTCGAAGCTCGGGCCTGTGTCAGCAGC
Organism: Eptesicus fuscus; assembly: GCF_027574615.1. NCBI lineage: Eukaryota > Metazoa > Chordata > Mammalia > Chiroptera > Vespertilionidae > Eptesicus > Eptesicus fuscus. Next base: position 11,068,032 of record NC_072490.1, on the reverse strand, counting down.
ATCGGCATCACCAGGGATGTTAAGATGCAGGTTCTTAGGCCCCACCCCAGACCCACTGAACAGAATTTGCAAGATCCCCAAGTGGTGCATAGGCACAATAGAGTCTGGGAAGCACTGGTTTAAAGAAATGATACTGAGATAAAGAAATGATACCCTAGGGCCCAGTGGTTGGCAAACTGCAGCTCTCGAGCCACATTCAGCTCTTTGGCCCCTGGAGTGTGGCTCTTCCACAAAATACCACGGCCTGGGCGAGTCTATTTTGAAGAAGTGGCATTAGAAGAAGTTTAAGTTTAAAAAAAAAATTGGCTCTCAAAAGAAATTTCAATCGTTGTACTGTTGATATTAGGCTCTGTTGACTAATGAGTTTGCCGACCACTGGTGTAGTTGGAAGCTGTGAGGATTAGGCAATTGTGGCATATTGTGTGCAAAGAGGTAAAGGGTAGTATATGACAGTGGTCGGCAAACTCATTAGTCAACAGAGCGGCAAATCGAGGCTCACGAGCCGCAGTTTGCCGACCACTGCCCTAGAGATCTGAAGTCTAAACTCACCATCAAGATTTGCGAACTCCTGCAGTGCGTTAGTTTACATGGGATCTGGAATCAGACCAAAAGGATACAAATGCTAGACCAACCTTTACCACTGGTGTGCCCTTGGTAAGTTATCAAGCTCTGAAGCCCCAGAGAATCACAGAATCGGGACATGCGTGCCAAGCTCCGATCATGGGGCCTGCAACAAGCCCTCAATATGTTTGCTTTTAACATTACCATGATATGAGGATATAGATGCTTAAGGCATGATTTGGGAACGCATAACTGAATCCAGTGACCTCTGCTGACAGCCTTGATTATATGATTGCTGACCCTCTGCCTGCCTCCTTCTGGCTCAGTTCTCCACAGGAAACACGAATTCCCTCAGTGGCATTGTTTGAATCCTAAACATTCGCTCCTCTTGCCTTTTAATGCAACTGTGGGATTAGCTCATTTTCCTAGCAAGCTTTTATTATTATTTTTTTTTGAGGAGTTACTTCTTTCTAAAGTAGGCCAAAGTGGGAAATGTGCTGGTCTTTGCACAAATTATTTGCAATTCAGCAACACATAGATACTCAACTGGCCCGTCTCCATATTTAGGCATCTCAAAGGAGCTGACACAGAGGGGAAAATCCTACAACTTGTTTGTTTGTTTATTTTTAATTATTCTAGCAGAAATATGGTTAATCCAAAGTTTCTACAGTACATAAAAATAGTTACTTTTGGGATCAGGAGGGATGTGGGCAAGTTCCTGACAGCTGGTGATGGATGGGCTATGAAGAACCATTATGCTCCATCTAAATAATATTCATATAGAGCTATCCCTCTTCCACCCCCAACTAATTGATTCTATTCTCTCAACCAATTCCTTGATATACTCTCCTTACCAGAAAGTAAAAAAACAAAAATCTTATAACAATGAGAGGAAATTAAAACATGAGAATGGGAATTCCACATAACTAGGTAGGTACAGGTGAGAGAATTCTTGGTAGGAGTCAATGGAAAGAACTTTTACCTTACACATGTCTCTGTATCCTCTTTTATTCCATTGGAAAATGGTTCAAGCATCTCGACTTCATAAGATGGAGGCAAAATTCTTACAATTTACATGGGAATATCCACAAACTTTAAAGCAGTCTTATCAAACACTATACACAGTGCATCAAAATCACCCAGAGAGCCTGTGAAACACCTATTTCAGGGCTCCATCCCTGCTGACTCTGACTCAGCAGTTCTGGGGAGGTGTCTAAGAATTTGCATTTCTAGCAAGCTCTCAGGCAATGCCCAGGCTGCAGGGCCATGGACCTCACCTGGTAGCATCCAGACCATAGTCACATGTTTTATTTCATTCCTTCTTGTCTCCTTTTACTGTGACAAATATAACCAATAAAAGGAGTGTAAGCTGTCCTGGTTAAGTCTTTTATCAATAACTGCATATGAATATCTTAGTTTTCATTGCTACTTGTCTGTTACTATTAAATATGGATTCTTGTTGCCAAGCCTGGCCCTTTCTAGGATTCTGGGTGGGGTGGTACTAGAGGCCACATGGTGTAGTGCCGGGAACCAATTCCAGCATGTCGTAATTACAAGAGTTTCATCAAAAGGTTGATGAAGCTTGGGGGCTCAACAAGGGCTGAGCTACATATGTAGTTACCTGTTGGAATGGCTAAAAAGCATCTCCCCCAAACCTGAATAGGATAATCATTTGCTGCCAGACAGCTCAGGGCATCTTAATCTACATGTTATTGCCTCCTATTGGCCAAACACCTGAACAGCTGCAGGCTATTCCCCAATCTGACAATGCTACTGTAAACCCTACCCTTTGAAGTGTATGTCTCCACCTTGCCTTAGGACAATTTGTGTTAATAAAAAGCACGGGATCCAGAGAAAATGAAGAACTAAGAACAAGAGTCTTTACCTCCTTTAGCTGAAGCTCCTCTGACCCCCCAATGCCTTTCAAAACTATCTTTCGTCTTTGGACTCCTTATTGAATCTATGCACAGCCTTTCTCCAGATTGCTGAATCCCTTTGTAATGCAGGGACAAGAACCCCAGCAGTGTAGTAGTTAAGAAGAATAGGGCTGGGACAGGGCCCTATGGTGACATCCCTGCTTGGTCACTCTTCTAGTTACATGGCCATAATCAAGTTATTTCATGTTCTTGTTTCTTGTTTTTTATTTTCAAGATAGAAATCATATTAGTACATCCATTTCAGTGTTTTTCTGAGGATTCAATAAATAAATACAGGAAAAAATATTTACAACAAGATTTGCCACCTAGCCTTTCAACCCAAGTTGGGCATGATTATAGACACAAGGAAAAATTCTCAAGTGTCAGGATGCCTCTGAGTGTTAAAGATGTTTTACATCATGATCCTACATAATAAAAGCCTAATATGCTAAGTGTCCAACTGTTCATTCAACTGTTCGACCAGTCACTATGATGAGCACTGACCACCATGGAGCAGATGCTTCGACCGGTAAGTTAGCTTGCTGCTGTGGTCTGGCGGATCGGAACTGGGCGAGATGAGGTAGACATGCCCTGGAGCCTTCCCATGGTCTCTCCCCAGCTGGCCAACCTCCTGTGGTCCCTCCCTGGCCGGCCAGCTCCTATCAGCCCCGATCCGGACTGGGTGAGATGGGCCGGACATGCCCTGGATTAATCCATGTACTGGGCCTCTAGTTTTTATATAAATTTCACTTCGGCATCCTCACTTTTTAACAGAGATGGGAAATAGAATCTCTTGGGGTTATTTGCTCCTCAAAATGGCAGAATCAAGATTTGTTTAGCAGACTTATCCAACTCCAAGCCCATGGTTTTATTCTTTTATTGTTTGTTTGTTTTGTTTATTTTTGGTCAACACACATAGTTATGGAGCTTGGTGAGTTCTTTGAAGCCACTCTGCCACACTTCCCCAGAACACTCTCCTGAAGTCCATTGAACCCTATGAAGGATTTATTTGATAACATGGTGAAACAACTGTCAGGAGGCTCAACCATATACACTTGGAGGAAATGAAATCAGATGTACCTGGTAAGGGCCACTCTTCTCCATGTAAAATGCCAAGGTGGGAATGAAGGCCCTCAGTGAGAGGGGTGGGTACACATTCAGCCTGAGGACGTTAACATAAGGACTGGGCATAGGAACAAAGAGCCTCACTTCCCACCACAGTCACAGGGATTAACTTTACAACTCCAGTAACAGAACATTTCACAAGGACTCCAGGTTCAAGAAGAACGCCAGAACACATGGTTTCCCCTTTCTTCTGAAGGCCCCGTGGAAAAAGAAGTACAGGAATAAACTAAAGAGTAAACAATATTAGCCAAGGGAAAGGAGGATGCTGGAGAGGCCACCAATGTGTAAGAAATTACAATGAAAGGTTTGAAGATTAAGAACAGTTGGACTGTTGACATATACAATAGGCCGAATAAGCACAGCCTGCAATGTGTTAGGAGGGATATATCTGCTGCAGAAATCCTAGAGGAGCTTTGGTCTTAAAGATGACAGGTACAGCAGAGCTGTACCAAAGATCATGTGTGCAGACCTTTTACTGAGCATTACTCAGCAACCCCATCATCCCTGCCATAGCTCCCACAGAGCACAGACTCCTTGGCATTTTGCTGAAAACAAACCAACAAAAGACAGGTCTTCTAGGAGGAAATGGAATAAAATGACTGCAAAAAGCTAGGGACGTTAATGCCTGAAAAAACCCACCACTTCTCATTTTGACATTTAGGGCATTTGCATCATGATATTGAGCTCTATGCCTGCTCACTTTAACACTGCTCCTGCCCCACACAGCACCAATCAAACAACTCAAGCAGGAGCTCTAGCAGAGCGTCTTACAGAAACACTCAGGATCCCCAGGTATGTAACAAGGAAAACAGACAATATTTAAAAAACAAAACAAAACAGGAAGCAAAAGTTTAAACGAAATTTTGCAGGTTTGATCCCCAGCCCAGGTCAAGGCACATGCATGATGCAACCAATTGATGTGTCTCTCTCACATGGATGTTTTGAACTCTCTCTCTTTTCCTCCCTCCCCCTCTCTCTAAAAATCAATTTAAAAATATTCTCAGGTGAGGTTTAACAAAACAAAATTTTAAAGAAAGGAAAGAGAAAAAAGAAATAAAATGCTAGAAACAAACAAGATACTAAAATAGAAAATATTTTTTTAAATAATTTAAAAAATAAATTCCTAAGGATGCTCAGTACTGATCTCTGTCTAGCTCAGTACAGCTTTTTCTGAGTTCAATACACCTTTCTTTGGATTTGCCCCAGGGCTAAGCCAGCTCCCACAATTTTTTAGTTCAAGTCAAGTGTTTTATATTACTTGTATTTTGTGTCTGTTTCATTTGCTGCTTGTTAAATCATGTATTCATTCATTTCTATATTATTTATTCAGACCCACTGAATTGTGAATGGAATTGAAAGATGAAAGAGACCTAGCCCTTCCCCACCAAAGATCTACACTTCAATATGTTACGTCCAAACAAATAATTATCATACCGTATGAGATAAAAGTTTCCCCTAATCACACTTTCTTTCTAAATGGTCTTCTCCCTGGGGTTCCTATGGGATACCTCTTGCATTCTTTTCCTCACATCTTTCCTTACTCTTCACTCATTATTTCTCTGTTCACTAATTTTGAATGTAACATTAGAGTTGGTATCATGAGCTGATAAGAAATTATTTCCTCTACTATTTTTGTTTTGTTTTGTTTTAATATATTTTATTGATTTTTTACAGAGAGGAAAAGAGAGGGATAGAGAGTTAGAAACATCAATGAGAGAGAAACATCGATCAGCTGCCTCTTGCACACCCCCTACTGGGGATGTGCCCGCAACCAAGATACATGCTCTTGACCGGAATCGAACCTGGGACCCTTGAGTCTGCAGGCCAACGCTCTATCCACTGAGCCAAACCGGTTTCGGCTCCTCTACTATTTTTAAGTAGCATCTTTTCCAGCTGAATTCTTTCAGTTTGTATGAACATTCTGAGAGATAATTCCCTAATTTTTGTTAAAGAAAAAGGTCCAATACAGTATGTTCTCAGGGTATTTATGTAGTGCCAGCTTTTCAGGGAACATGTAAACTTGGCAGTTTTCATCTCAGAAGAAAATAAAAAGTAAATAAATTCAGTATTGCATTAGACAATGAAAAATACTGAGAATATTTGGCAGCAAATAGAGACATGTCAATGTAGATACACTTTTAAGTTTGGGTTGCAAAATCCAGTAGCTACTACCAGGAGAGGACACAGACTAGAACCTGAAGGTACAGCTGTGGGCCCACTGATGCTCAGAGAGGAATGCCCAGGCTGTTGAGTTGTGCTTTCCTACCTGTGATCATGGGGCGTGATGTCAGAAGCTCCCAGAAGAAGCACCACTGTCCTTGACCGCCATCCATGTTGCAATCTCCGTGCTCAGTTGTCCCTGACACATGACACAAGCCAAGTCAGTTACCCCTAGCATCTGCAACTTGGCTTCACCCAGTTCCAGAATGTTTCTCCAGCATTCTGATCCTAAAATGTGAGCACACAAAGACTGCTAAGTGTCACAGCCAATGAGAACCAACTGGCTCTAACTCTCCAAACTGGCCCTTTAGGAGGACAGAGAGGCTAACTTTGGAAGAAGCCTTATTTTTGCAAAGTCAACATCTCCCAGGAAGCAAAACAGTACAACGCCAAGCTAAGACAATTTCATCCCTCCTTTCAATACAAGTTGTGATCAAGTTTTGGCAATCTAGACACATTAAAAAGGCTCTCAAATCTATTGTTGCCCATTTATCTTACATCCGGTGTTCCCAGTACAAGCCCTTGTCCTTTACACTCTGGAGTGTGACTGCTACTCCCTGCTAACTCTTCTTCTAAACTCCAACTCATATTGAGAGAACAGCCCCTCTAAAATACATCTGATCATCTGCGGCTCCCCATTGCCCTGGGGACAGCATTCAAATTCCTCCGTGTGGTAAACGAAGCCTGCCACCATCTGGTTCCAAGCAATCTTTCCTTCCTCTGGCTCTAAACGTCCCCCAGCCTGCTGTGGCTTTTCCTGTGTTCCCATATGTTAACTTCTGCAGATCCCTTACTCCCTGCCTTTATTCAAGCCGTTTCCCTGCCAGGAATTCCTTTTACTTTCTTAACCAGACATCTGTGTCCTATATTATCCTCTGTTTAAAATTGGTTTTTCTAGTTGCCCTCTTTCAACAAGTTATTATATATTTTTATTTTCCTTTCCTAAAGCTCCCTTGGCATGATGCTAACTACTTCTTCCCTCTAATCCTGCCTCCTCTCCTCCCCTTCCCAGATCTCTATTCTGCATGCCGTGGTCCTTCCTTTACTCCTAGTGCATTTCTTCCATCCATCTCCTGGGCCTCAGCCTGTAAACCATCATTATAGCTGAGTCCTGGACAGTTGAAGACTCCCTGTGACATTCTATCTTATCACATGTTAATCTTTCTCTCACATACATCACATTCGAAGTGAATGAGCAGTTGTATGATTTTTGCCTGCCCTGTTAGACTTAACACTCTGGCAGGTCAGGGGCAATGACTGATCTTTTGCTTTGCATGGAAATTGTCTGGACTTGTGTGGAACTTAGTAGCTATTCACTATTTATTGGAAGACATCAAGCTGCCTGAATATAATAATGATATAAATGAATATAACATTTAAAGAAATATTATTATTATAAATATTATTTATCACAATACAAGCACATTGATAACATAATTAAAAACTGCCAAGCTGACGTCATTTTCTGCATTAAATGCCTTACTCAAAAGCATGTGTCTTCAGGAAAAATCACAATTTGGGAAAATTTTAAACTCATGGGAGAAAAGGCATGTTTTGATTTTTTTCAATCTCTGAATTATAGACTGTTATGAAGTTCTGTTTATTTTAAATTTATAGATTTGACACGTTATGTTTAATGGATACAATAATTTAATTGTTTATTCATGTATACACTTTTGCTAAAGTATTTATAGCACTGCTATCTAATTAGCTAGATCAAACATGTATCCTTAATATATGACTGGTGTTTTCATTTGACTTACCAAGTAGTTTTAAACTAAATACCACAAAAAATTAAGTACAAATTCAAATATTTTTACTCAAATTTCACCAATTCCAATCGAAAGGAGGTCTATTAGGGCATTTAATTACCTTAAGAGCGTAACACACTACAAGGTACATTTTAGTCAATGAATACAGTCTTAGTGTTGAGAAAATATTTGTTACAGCACCTATTTTAGAATGGAAGCTCTTTGAAGATAGGGAAGTTTTTAGCATTATTATCACAGCTACAGTTTATTAGTACATTGCTCAGGGCAAACACCAATAAAGGTCACTGGGCTCTGTCTGACCTTTGAACGAAAGGCTAATAATTATCATGGTCCCTACTCGCTCGGCATCTTGTGAAGAGACATCATTGGGCTCATGGGTAGCTGGGTACCATGTGATTCTGTGCTCCAGCCAAGGGCCCTATACTCTTCTATTTCATGCAACAAACATGAGAGCAACATTGCATGGGTGCCATTAACATTTAGGCTGGGATATTAAGAGGTCTGAGGTAAGGCACCAATGATTTAGGGCAGTTCTAAGAAATGCCAGCCTCCCAGCACCACATGGAAAACGTGGGTGCTGTGGGTCTGCAGGAACTGGGCTTGGGCACAGACCTTTTTTTCTGGGAGGAGCCCAGCATAATTATATCACCAGGCAACCTGGGGTGAGCCCTAAGGCAACTAATTAGGAATTCTGGGAGCCAGCACCATGCACATCTCCTTTGTTCATAAACCCTTGTTTTCATGATGATCATGTTGAGACTGGGCTCAAAATATGTCTTTCCTTCTTTCTGTAATGAACTGGATAGATGGTGGCCTGGAAACTTGACTTGTTAGCCAATCAGGAGAAATTGGCCTTTATATGATAATTAGATGAGAACAGGAATAAATAAAAGGGAAGAAAAAAAAAAAAACAACTACTCTTTTTGTGATCCTATATCACCCCTATGAGGTAGGCATGAATGGCCCCTTTAAAACTAGAAAATGGAGAATCAAATTAAATAAGTGACTCAAGGCCTCATTACTGGTAAAAGGCAGTCCTGTCTAAATCCAAAACCCATTTATTGGGCTGGTTCCCTTTGGAGTTATCAAATGCAAAAACAAAAACACAGTTTGTTGTTATGAGAACTACACAAAGTGTATGGGTCAACTGTTGTTATCTGTGGGCCCAAGACAATGTGTCTATTGCTTTATTCTCTTACCTTTATGTGATCATCCACTAATTAACAGTGGATTTTTTCTGCTCAAAATCTAATTAAACCACAAATCAGGAGCTTTCAAACTTTTTTAAATTAGTGGAATCAATTTTTAAATTAAAGAATAAATCAGAAGACCTTCTTTTCTTCATAAAAAAGGTGCCCTTAAACATGCCTTGGAATAATGGTGCTTATAGGACAATGCTAAGTGAAATAAGCCCATCAGAGTACCATATGATTTCACTCATATGTGGAATCTAATGAACAAAATGCACTAACAAGCAAACAGAGACAGACTCATAGATAGAGAGCAGGCTGACAGCATTGGGGGAAGGGCTGGATGGAGGCGGGTAGAGGGATTAAGTGAAAAAGAAAACATAAGATAAAGAACTCATGGATATGGACAACAGTGTGGTGATTGCTTGGGGATGAGGGGTGGGAAAAGGTGGAGGAGAGAACATAGGGGGTATAAATGGTAATGAACAGAGACTTGACTGGGGGTGATGAATACACAATGCAATGTACAGATGATGTGTTGTACAATTGTGCACCCGAAACCTGTACAATTTTGTTAACCAATAAATTATCACTCCAATAAATTCCATAAAAAGGAAAACAAACAAACCATGGGATTTGAAAGCCACTGCTTTAGCCAGAAAATCTACTACAGGAAACAAATGAGTATGGCCAGTGTGAGTTTTCTCGTTTTCCCAGGAACTCAGTCTCAGACAGAAGGCCATGCCCTGTAGGAGAAGTGACAGCAACTCACAGTCTATTGGCTGTGCAGCAGCAAAAGAGAGACATTAGTTCTAAAGTTTCAGCTCACAAAATGGGAGCCTCACCTCATTACCCCTGGGTGCCTGTTACTGCAACTCAATTGTATGGTGTACAAATGTTTATGTCATAAAAATTATACTCTCTATATATCATGTTGAAACTGAACTAACCTCACCCTGACAATAAACTCTTATGAAATCACATGGATTTTCAGTTTGACTCCATTTGTCTTCCTGACCCATTAATAGTGCATTTATCATCAAATGACCTTAGAATGATTTGCTGCTATTTGCTTTCAGCATTGGAGGTGACCAAGGTGCTGACATTAGTTGGCGAATCTCACCATGAGGCAGAGACTCTGCAGACACAGCGGCTACACAGATTCTCTGAAAGAAGAAAATACGAGATTGAGCTGAAGGCAAATAGCAAAACAGAAAATGAAATTACTGAATCAATTTAGGCTTTTTATGGTGTTTTGGCTAATCTGAGGTGGCAAACACAGCTCCTTTTCTTGGCAACAACAAGGATCAGCCTACCAGTGTTATCTTATCCTGCATCAGTGGGTTTTACTCACTGAATTTGTCCCTGAAGTCTCAAATGGAAATAAGCATTGTGACTGTCTTTATCATTTGGAGGTAAGAAAAAGTAATAATTTTGTGATAACGGTGTTGCCTTGGCTCAAGGTTATTACATAAAATGCAGCAAAGATATCTAGCCCCTTCAATTTGGCAGGTTAATCAGATAGTCTTTGCAGGGACTATAAGGTCAGACATCATCTCTCTATGGGTCCCTTTAGCCATTACACCCATACAATCCCTTTTGTATTTAAAACAACACAAAGAACAACAAAACAAAAAATGTCCACTCTTCTGTTCCTTCTAAGATTCATCCAGTTTTTCTTTATAGCCAACCAATAAGCCAACTCCTAATTCCTTCTCCACACCACCAACTTCATCCTGGATTCTAAACCTTGACTTCTCTTTCTACCCTCATCTAATTCTCCCCTTCCAAACAAGAGCACAATATGCTGCATCAGGAACTCCATGGATGCCTTGAGATTTCAAACTGTTTACAGAGGGTGGGAACTTGTCCAGAATTCTTGAAGTTATGTCAGAAGCATTAATGCAAGAGAGAGGAAACCATATCTAGGCAGACGGTCCACCTGAGTCATAAATTCTAAGGTGGATGCTAGGCAGAACAAGGGAACTCTGGGAATAAGGAATGAGGCAGGAAACCTGGGATCCAATGTAGAATCTCTACTCCTTTTTAAAATTTTAATTATTTTTATTTTTTCTAGTGTCTCTCCCTATATAGCACTAATCCCATCATGAGGACTACAGTCTCATGACCTCACATCATAATACACTCACATTGGGGGGTTGGGGGCCTCAACAAGAATTTGGGGGGGGTACATTCAGTCTATAACACTCTTTAACCTTGTACAAGCTACTTAATCATGCTGAGACTACAAAAAGAAGATTAATAATATCTTCCTCAAAGAGTCATCATATAGGACTACTGTGATGCTAAAATGAGATACTGCAGAAATAGTGTTTAGAATAGTGCCTCATACACAGCAAGAGCTGGAAAAATATTTTGTTCCCTCGAGGAAATATATAGCTATTTCTTTCTGGGGTAGTACTTAAATAAAGGGGTAAATACAACCAATAATGCCTAGGGGCGCATACATATAGTCTCCAGATGAGGGCAGAAAGGCTCATCTCTGCTCTGTTGGTTCAGGCTCTTGGTCCTTCACCTCTTATAAAGGGCCCCAGGCCCAGAAGATGCCACCATGATGTCAAGGCATCTGGACCCCAGGACCCCTGTGTTCACCTGTAAGCCTATTTTAAGAAGATTATTGGCAGATGTGGGAACTTCTAGAGGAAAATGACAAGGTTAGGAAAAGTCTGGAAGCCACGTGAATGGGTGAACAACTACTACAAGTAAGTTTGCTAGATTTAGCAAGTAAAAATATAAGAATCCCAGTACAATCGGAATCTCAGGTTTTAAAAAAAAACAAATCATATTTCAGCGTAAGTATGTGCTGTGCAATATTTGAGGTCTACTCATACTAATAAAGTATTTCTTGTTTATTTAAGATTCAAATATAACCAGGATCCCTAGCAATTCTCTTGTTGGAGACAGTACATATACATGAGACAGAAATGTAACATCATAGTCATGAACCCATATTTGTATTTATACTTGAACAATATGAATGGCTGGGTATAAACATTCTGGAGTGAGGAATGGGAAAGTTCAGAATTAGGTGGCAGTATTTGGGGAGAATTCCTCTACTTTCTATGAAGAAATTAATCCACACTACTGCAAGCAAGAAATAATTATTAGCACAGAATTTCCTAATATCTTCAGCCTTTAGCCTGTGGTAATCTTGGGGTTCCCAGAGGTAATCATAGGATAATTTTCCCAAATCCACAGTGTTTGCTATAGTCTGTCCTCATCTCTCACAATTGCTGGCTCAAGTCAGGGGTATTATCATGGTCATTCTTGGACTCTTTTCACTTACTTTCCAATGGAGTGAGTCTTAGATAGCCCATCTTTTCTTCATAATAAATGAAGAAATCCTTCATTAGAAATCCCTTTCAGTTTCTGGGGCAACACAACCTTCTCAAATTTCCAGTTTGCCATTAATATATTATATAGGTCATTACAATATAAATTTCCAAACATGATAATGTAAAGAAACTATCAGCAAAGGAACAGGTGACCTTTATTTTACAAATCTATTTGGGATAAAGTCCACATCGCTCAGCTTTTCTCTAACTCTCATGATGAGAAAAACAAACTGTGAGGAGACACCTTATTCAAGGAAACTAAGTGAGGTTTGGCTGCCACCATGACTGCCAAAAATAAACTCTGAAATTTCAAAGTAAAACTCTGGTAAATTAAACATTTCCCTTCTCAACTTATCTGATTGGTAATATTCAGAGGGATCCACACAGACCAGCTGGGCAAGACCTTTCTCTCGCAGGACTGGTAAACAAGGTGACAAAAATCACAAATTCCACCATAATGAACTGAAGAGGCCAACACATTCTCTCCCTCAAAAGCAACAAGAGAGCAGGGCAAAGCTGTCCAAAACAACCAGTTCAGGGTTCAGGAAACTGGCCAAAGGCACGAAACCAACAGAGACGCAGTGCCCCTCAGCCAGAAGCCAGGCTCATGGCTGGTGAGCACAGTGGCGGTGGCGGGAACCTCTCCCACCTCCGCAGCCTTGCTAAGGATGTCCAACTGCCGGCTTAAGCCCACTCCCCAGGGCCTAAGCTGGCAGTCGGACATCCCCTGAGGACTCTTGGACTGCGAGAGGGTGTAGGCTGGGCTGAGGGACTCCCCCCACACCGCCGAGTGCATGAATTTCATGCACCAGGCCTCTAATATATTAATAAGATAGGCCCTATTTAAAAGATTTTAAATTAATATACTAATTTTTAAAGTATCATAAAGTATTAACCTTTGATATTATTATATACTAGAAATTCAAGGACAGCTTTATCCAATGTAACTTTCTCAATGATGGAAATACATAGATGTCCAATATGTTGGTTCCTATTTAGAATACATTGACTTTTGAGTACTGGAAATGTGGCTTAATGTGATTGGGAAACCTGGGTCGCAGGTACTATGGCGACCCAGCACTGACTGCCGCCACCAAGGCTGGTGTGATGCGATTGTTCAGGGGGCCCCACCATTGCCCCATGATCGCCCCACAGAGGGAGGCCCAGGCTACCTGGCTGGCGGCGGTGGGTGGGGCCTTCCTCTGCAGGGTGATCAATCATAGGGCTCCCAGACTGTGAGAGGGCACAGGCCAGGCTGAAGGACTCCCCCCCCCCCCCGCCAGTGCACTCATTTCGTGCACTGGGCCTCTAGTATATAATAATTAATAAATAATGTTATAAGAATAATCTCTGTGTTTCCTGTACTCACAACTGTAAACCTAGTTTGGCCCTACCCTGCACATAATTCAGTTTAGAGAAAATGATCATTTTAAAAGAAAGGGAAAATAATATAGGTAATTATTTCTATCTGCAGAATACCTTTTCTAAGGCTTGCAACTCAAGAAATTCAAATTAAGGTAATGTGATACTATATTTACTCACTTAAATAGGCAAAAGAAAAAATATTACCCATTATTAAACAGATCATTTGCTAATAAATGAAGAAACTTGTGCACTTAATTTTTAAGACATTCTTAATTGAATTATCAAGGGATCTGGTTTATTGGGGAAGTGGCTGTGCATATCAAATAACTTAAAATTATGCTTATAATTGACTCAGAAATTCCACTTGTAGGAAATGGCCCTAAGAAAATAATTTAAGTATGCTCACTACTGTGTTTACAATAACAAAACACTAGTAGAAAATGAAATATTGAAAAATAGAAGACTAGTAAATAAATTACATCACTCTGAGTAGAATTATAGAGTATTTTAACATTTATTGAACTTAAATATGTTTAGTGTTTGTTAGTAAATGCAAATGTAGTTTGCACATTAGAAAATCTGATTTTATTTGTGATATCTCTGTGTTTATCTGCCTCTATATCTAGAATCAAATAAATCAGCAGAGCAGCAGGGCTCATTTATTGGTGATGAAATTATGGGCATATCAATTAGAAATCTCTGTTGGCAAGCACACAAACCAATTCCAGTTATATTATGCAAGCACTGTTTATTTAAGAAGGCTGCAAAAACAGATTAACTCATATTGAATAGAACTGAATGGGGGGAAGGTAGAGAGGGAGGGAGAGATAGAGAGAGGGGGAGAATAGAAAAAAATATATATTTAAAGAAGCACAAAAGAGTAGGAGAATTATATGATGAACATAGCTATGACAACCAGTTATAAAGCCAGAGGCGACCTAATGGTTTAGACATTGTCTTTAGTTGCTGGACTATGAGATGGTCCCAGTCCAGGGGACCTATGGGAAAGAGCCCAGGCAGCAAGGGTCAGGGATATGGGGGAAAGTTCAAGAATCAGGTCAGAAGTGTTTCAATATTTTAACAACCACTACAGCTGTACTAGTACAAACAAGCTATCAGCCAAGTCTGTATAACAGTGTGCATCCCACACTTGCTATTTCTTTTCTTCATGAGGTCTCTGTTCAATTTGTTAGAAGCATGTTTCAAATACTTTTCTTAGGACAGAATGGGATGAGTGGTTTATTCTAAGAATTCTTGAAATTTCTCAAAAAGTAGATAGGTAAAATAAATAGAGATATATTTTCAAATAATATCTTTCCTAAATTTAGGACACTCTTGTTACAGTCATTTTCTTTAAATAAATGATATGTAGATAGCTTTCCTCTGACTTCTAAATACAAATTTTGCAACCGAGGAATCTGACAGCAGTCAAATTCTGCATTTCTTTTTTAGGTGTCTATTCTTTTGAAATATTATATATAATTTTATCCTGAGAGACTATGGATTTTACCATGTATGCCAGAAGACTGTTCCTTTTCTGATTAATGTAGCCTAGAACTATAAATGTGTTCAGTCTGTAGACTCTGAACTTTCTTCCTCAGAGTTAATTTGCCCCTGCTATCTTCTTAATCATTGCCTCTAGTCTCTTTGTTTTTTCTTCTACTTCTGAAATGCATATATTGATATGTTAAAACTCTAGGTCTTCCGGGGCTCTTATCTTTTCCCTTATTATTTTCAGCTCCTTTCTAGTTTGATCAGTGTTTTGAGAGATTTCTGGCACTTAATCACTCAAACAACTAATTGAGGTCTTAATAGTGTCCAGCCTGTTCTTCAATTAATATACAAAGTAGAAGCCATGTTTGATAGTGCAAGGAAATCTCTTTGCTGCAGTATTTGAATTCCCATAGATTCATTTATTTTTTTAAATTATGTTTTCCATCTGTCTTCCAGCAATTTCATTTCATTGATTTTTTTTGTCTTTTCTCTTTGACCTATGCATTTCCAACCCCACTCTATTATATATGAATAGTGATTTTCCTTATGCCACTGGTATAAGTAATGATTACCTGAATAACCTAAATGGTGATGAAAAGTCACAAGCACTTTCCCACAGACTTGCAGTGGGGAGGCAAGACATTTCCCTGATAATAATGATCATCTTGTCATGTACTTATTTTCCTATCAGTGTTTTCTATCCTGTGAATTTCTCCTCCATTTTTATCCATTTTCACATTGTATTGTTTAGTGTGTGTTTTTAACTGATGAATTTTGCAGTTCTCTATTTTCTAGATATTAGTACTTTGTTGGATATATGGTTTATAAATAGTTTTTCCATCCTCCTAGTAGTATCTTTCACATAGCAAAACTATTTAATTTTCATAAAGTCCAATTTACTGACATGTTTTTACTTTAATGGATCATGCTTTTGATATCATGACTAACAATTTTATCCATATTCCAGATGCTGCACACTTTCTCCCATATTTTCTTTTAAAACCACTTTGAGTGGATTTTGATACATAATGGGAAGCTTAGATATTCACTTTTTTTTGTTAGAGAAATTTAAGGTTCACAGCATTTATTACTCTCACTTGATCTTGATACCCAATTCACTGAAAAATTTAAGGAATCAGAAATGTAAAGAATCAGAATATAATTTCTCATGACTCATAATTCACCTCTATATCTAACAACATTTATATCTCTATGTTCTGCCTTCACTCAAAATACAACAGATTAACTATCTGCCTTCCTTTCTAAAAGCATTTCCCCCCCAATCCTGTCTTTTTTACACAAGGACAAGACTCCAGCAATAATCCCCCTCTCTCAACTATTATCAATTTTCTCCATCAAATGGATTGTTCATAGTAGCATGTGAACATGCTGCTATTTCTTCTATATTAAAAATCCATCTTAAACACACTTTCTTCTAAAACTACTACCCATTTATTTGCTCACCTTCTCATCAAAAGTACTTTGAGTATTGGTTTAGTCACGGTCTCCATTTTATCTTTTTATTTTGTCTTATCCCCATAGAAATCAGTAATCTTCTCCATTATTCCATTGAAATACTTTTTAAAAATAGCCTATGTGTTATTAAGTCCAGTGTTCAAATCTTAGTCCCTACCTTATTAGAGTAATAGTTTACACCATTGGTCCCTCCCTCCTCCTAGAATCAAAATCATGACTTTGCCTCCAGTCTAGGTTTTCTCCCTACTCCACTGGTTGCTATTTCTTATGCTCCTTCACTCTTTCCCCTAGCCTCTGCAATATAGTGTCCCAGATATATCAAAGCTAAATCAAGTCACAGATATTTATCTCCTTTCAATAATCAGCCTATGGCCTCCTTCTCAGCACCATATTCAGGTCTCTAGTGCCTTCCACCAGGAAGAAATCCACACTCAGTCAAAGACTTTGCCTTGTCCAATCAGAGATGCTTGATGTTGATTTGGATCCGGATCATGGCCCAGAGCACTCACAATGCTGTTCTACCACATCAAAGAAAAGATTTCTGCCGAAACTGGTTTGGCTCAGTGGATAGAGCGTCGGTCTGTGGACTGGAAGGTCCCAGGTTCAATTCTCGTCAAGGGCATGTACATTGGTTGCGGGCACATCCCCGGTAGGGGGTGTGCAAGAGGCAGCTGGTCGATGTTTCTCTCTCATCTATGTTTCTAGCTCTCTGTCCCTCTCCTTTCCTCTCTGTAAAAAGTCAATAAAATATATTTAAAATAAATAAAGAAAAGAAAAGATTTCTGTTTAAGTAATGAGAGTCTGGGGGTTGGGGTAGGTGGAAAGGTGATCTAGAAGGCAACTCCAAAGCATCTGTGATTGATGGACTGGAGAATAGTGAAATTCCTTCCAGGTGCTTAAATAACTTCTCTCTCTCTCTCTCTCTCTCTCTCTCTCTATCTATATATCTGTTTGTGCCTGTGATATCTTGGAGGCACAATTTGTAGCCAAAGTGTACGGTAGAATGACAAAATATGAACAGCTATAATTGGGGTTTGCTTTAAAGTGTCTCATAGGTAGGGTACCCACCTCCCTTACTCATGAGATAATGCATCAATGTGAAGTAATACCTCTCAGAAGTGGGCATGATTTGTTCTTACACTCAATGGTTTCTTGGCAGGGATCCCTAATAAAAATTTATTATTTTTTCCATTTTTCATTTTTTGCCTTCATTAGTTTCCTGGAGTGCTTCCCCCTGCACCTCTTTTCCCTTTATTAAAGCACATTTGTGGAAATTATCTTACCCTAAGGAACACAAATAAACTTTTATTTAGCAAGCTGTGGAAATCAGAGATAGGCAGCAAAGACAACTGAGCTCATTAAGCATCAATGTCACCAATGCTCTCTCATTACTCATTCACTTCGCTGATGGCTTTCATAGGACAGGAGGCACCACATCTCCCCTGGATCATCACGTTTTCCTCTCTGGGTGTCACAGAAGACAGTGGATGGGAGCAGGTAGGGTTTGGAGACACAATAGGAGTGACTATTAATCATCGACAAGTCCAGATTTGAGTCTCAGTTCTCTCACCTCCTCTTCCTCCCTCTATGAAGGAAGCGGAAGTAGGTGATAAGAGGCATGTGAGCTTAAGAGCTCCTCTCAGATGGGAGTTTTATACTCAGCATTTGATGGGAACCAATTCAGAGGACCCAGAAAGCCGCATTTACCATTTCTATTGTGCAGCAGTTCATTTCCACTCTAAACATGTGTTTAAAAAGTCAGCTCGACACTGATTCTTCCACTGGAATTGCTAGAAGCATCCTTTACTCCACATAATAGAAAGAACTTGTGGTACATTTCAACACAAGTTTTGCTCGCAACAGGAAATGTGTAGAAGCCGATTTTCAGAATCTGCAAGCTCTTCTATGAACACATGGGAGTGGAATGCAGGAAATTATTATCTGTATCTACATACATTAATGGGAAATTTTCAGTTACAGCATCACGCGAAGAGGGCTGGAAGAATTTTTTAGTTACTGTATGGGGATGTTTGAAGGGGACCTACTTAAAATATAGACCACATGGCATCCGTGGAATCCCCTTTGGTGGACCTTGCAAAATGGGGAAGTGGTGGCACCTCCCAGGATTGCCATGAGCAGCTGGTTTGCAGTGGAGCTCTTTCCCACTAGAATGGAAATGTCACAGGTGCTCCAAGGTGAGAAGCTCCAAGCAGTTATTTGCTTTACAACAGCTAGTATTCCCCTGGTAATGACCCTGGTGAACATAGCTAGTGGTACCATAATTGCCAACGTTCTCTCTGTTCTTCCTCTGTGTCAGGCAAAATCCTAAGACGTCACTTGTGCTATGTCATCAAATCAACAAAATAATTCCATACGGTAGGAATTATTGATACCCACCCATTTCCAGATACCCCCTCATTTTCCAGATGATAGAAAGGGACTAATCAAAGGGTCACACAACTAGTAGGTAGCTGCGCCAGGAGTAAAAGTAAGGCTGCTAACCTGGATGGAATTGGAGAACATAATGCTAAGTGAAATAAGCCAGTCAATGAAAGAAAAATATCACATGATCTCACTCATTTATGGATAGTAAAGAACATTATAAAGTGATGAACAAAAAGATAGATACAGAGACAGTAAAGCATCAAACAGACTTTCAAATTACAGGGGGAAAGTTAGGGAGAGGTGGGGGAGTTATGAAATCAAACGAAGGACTTGTATGCATGCATATAAGCATAAACAATGGACGCAAAACTCTGGGGGGTGAGGGCATGTATGGGTGTGGGGTGGGGGGGTAATGGTAAGATATGTACACATATAATACCTCAATAAAAAAAAAGAGCATTAAAAAAAGAAAAAAAAAGTAAGGCTGCTGAACTTGAAAGCTGTTGCACTTGACAAGTGTCCTCTAAGAAGTTAAAAGTCAGAAGCGCAATATTTATCAATACATCCCCCGTAAGAGGACATAACATACAAGTCAGAAAAGTAAGCAGTTGGGAATGGGAGAAGCAGAGCAGTTTGTCACTAAAGTTAGAGGGTCAGAGTCTGGAGAGATGAGAGGAAACTCATCATGGAGCAATAAGAGCTAAAAACAAAAAGGGTAGCATTAAGGACCAGGGCCACCACATCCTGTGGTTTGGGCACAAAACGTAATGGGAATGAATGCAGCTTGAATCAGAACAATAAACCCAGTACCTCCTTGTTACAGGTCTTTCTCTCTCTATGTGGTAACAAGGAAGAAGGGAATGGCTAGAATTTTATTTATTTTCCAATGCAGAGTGGTACCTGACCCTTCTCAGTGGTGACTTCATGGGGACATCAGAAGAAATCTAATGCTAGGTGGCCACTTGCCAGGCAAAAACCTTGAAATTCTATTACTAAGGGAAGCTAGGTAGTCAGGGCCCATGGCAAACCGAAGTCATTCCCGCTAAGATTCAGGCCAAATGAAGAACCACTTTAATCAACAGATCTTGGAGGTGACAGGGCTAGATCCTTAAACTGTTGGTCATGAAAAAGCACGGGTGGAATTTATTTTATTTCCTGCGTATAAAATGCACACATATTTATCCTGGAAATTTTTGCTTCCCATAACTGTGTAAAGAAATATGAATCACCATATTGCCACCCTCAGAAGCAATTATTGTTAACTGACATAACTTCTTCATGCCCTCCATCTACTGCTAACTGCAGACCCCAGATGACCCACTAAATACTGAGAAGCTCTAAAGGAGACCATTCACAGTTCCTGGGGGCTGTACAACTTGTGCTGAGCGTGTATAAGAAGGTAATCCTCTTTTCCCTTCTTCCCAGGCGCCAAACAGCCATTTCTTCCCCTGTGATAGACAATGTGATTAAGGAAGACTGTCTACACTCACAGTAAATGTGACATGTTATTGGGGCAAAGGATTTTTCTATAGCCATTAAAGAAAGATAAGATCGACTGGTGATACAGAAGTACGTGCTGTTCTAGGGTAGCCAGCGTAAGATTGTCAGATAGCGGGGGGTTTTTGTTAGTTTCATGCCAAACTTAACAAAGTACCTACGAGAAAGAAATTAGGTGGCAAACCGCCTGCTTATCAAATCTTTTCCTATTTGGGGACTGTCACCCTTTGAGCAAAGATAGCGTGCGAAAGGATGCCACTCTCCCATCACAGAAGGTTCTAAGGCACAGAAGGCCCTTTCTCAAGGTTGTATTACTTGGCATTAGTGAAGAGCCCACCTCTAATCTCTCTCAAAAATAGAAACCAGAATAACTAGATCGGGGACAACTTTTATCAACTTTTGCACTCCATATAGAGGGTATGTGTTTCTGGTGGGTGTTATGACGACTGCATGTGTGTACACGCGTGCGGAAATAGATCTCTTTAATGTATCCATCTCTCAGCAAATATTCATTGACCATCACCAAAGTACCAGGGGCTCTTTTAGCTACTTCTGCTGTGGTGATGAAAACACAATCTCTGCCCTGTGTGGCTTACGTTTTTAGTAAGGGATACAGACAATACGCAAATAAGTAATACCTAATATAATTCAGAGGATTGCTTATACAGAATAGTCAGGCAAAACTCTCTGAGGAGATGCTTTTGAGCAGAGATTTGAGTAAAATGAGGGAACAAGACATGGATGGGGGAAAAACAAATCCAACAGAGAAAAAAGTAGGTGCAAAAGCCTTGGGAAGGGGGAGGTGGTGAGTCTGTGTGGCCTCTAAGAACAGCACAGGCCTTTGTGGCTCAAGTGAGGGAAGGAAAGGGGAGATGGGAGGCAAGACCTTAGAGATCAGAGACATAGCGCTGTAAATACCGTGGGAAGATATCACTCTGCTAACATCACTCTCTGGTTCCTCCCCCTTCCGCCGCCCTGAAGCCTGAATTGCTTCACAGGGCACCCACCCTCTCTGATGATCTGCACACCACTCACTACCAACCCCTGGCTCATAGTGTACTCTTTCCTGCAGTGGTACTGAGCGCGCATGCACATAGCTCCCTGGGTTCTTTCTTGCTTTTCTGTCTTTGCATAAGCAATATTCTCAGGCTCAAATGCTTTTCTCCGTAGTGACCTGGTGAACTATGACCCTTCTGAGAAAAAACACCTTTTAGCTCTGGCTTTTCCAGGTTCACACAGGAAACCCCACCTCCATCTTTATGCCATGTCTATTTCTAGCATATCTTATAGCTGCTCTGTGGTCACTACTTGTCTGCATCACTGCTTCCCACATAAGATGAATTTGGTGCAGTTACAAATGAGGTCTTTATCTTTAGATTCCTGATGCTTAGCACAAGGTCACATGCATAGTAAAAACAACAACAGCAATAATAATAATGATAAAATAATAATACACACAAATAATAAATGAGCTTGCGATTGCCCAAATGAATGAAAGTTGTCTCAATGAGTTTTGGGATTCTTTTAACTTCAGGTCAATGAAACAAAAAGTCATCTCAAAATGGACTTTTCTTTCATTTTTCATTCAGTCAAGAGGACAATCTTCTTTCCTGAACTTTTTCTAATAGAAAACTGCAAGTGAAGTGAATGTCAAGAATGTTCTATGCATAGAAAAATGTAATAACTACATAATACACCTGTCAAAATGATGTTTAAAAGAAAATGCTAACAGACCCATACAACTGAAGAGGTTTTGTGGGAGTTGCTATTATAAAGCAGCGTTTGACGCTCTGCACAGAAAATTATCACCTACGTGAAACTTTTAAAGCAACTGTGATTTAGAGTTGGAAACATTACCAGCAAGCCATTTCAAACATTTCAGATATGTGATCATTGGTTTGCAAATCTGCAGAATGGGCCAATTCATATGTGCTCAGGGCTGAATGGGAAGAGAATGAATGGCATTTCAGAGTAAAGTTTTTTCTTTAAATATTGCCCTTTATTTAGAGTAAATACCTAAATTTAACATAGGATGTTAAAAATATGAAATTAATTTGTGCCTAAATATTATGTAGACATAATAAATGATCTTTGATATGATTCAATGATTGAATTAAGTTGTAAGGAAAAGCCCTCGTAAAAACCAAGTTATTAAAAATCAAAATGAGGCTGAGAAAGTGACATGAGGTTATTTTCCTGCCCTGTTTATTCATGTCCAACTTACCTTTTCCCATTTTTTTTTTGTTTGGTCACAGTGGACATTGAAATCATGGATGGGGCAGCGAATCCAAGTGTAGAAGTCAAGTCGGACAATTTTGAGATGGAAGTCTAAATTTGTTAATAAAATAGAGGGTGAGACCAAAGCAGGGGTTGATACCTGAGATCCAGCCCAGGAAAGTGGGAGGAAGAAGAAGAAGTAGAGAGGAGAGGAAGTGTGAGGAAACCCAAATTACACATATTCAGTGCTTATCATGTTAACAGGCATGATGTTAAGTACCAGAAGCAGAGGGTGCATAGTGAACCAACAGCATCATGGCACCTACCCGGAGTAGGCTTCATTAGCTGCTGCAGTAATTACCTGGCACGGGGGCAGAGGGAAGGGTGGTGGTTCTGAGAAGAACCTGTTGGTGGTAACAGCGAGAGTCGTTATTTTCCATGACTTTATATCCTCTTGATTCTCTTCTTACAACTGCTATTTCTCCTGGGTTTTCAGTCTATCAGTTTAATTACAGAACTCTAAACCGCAGCATTACCCTCTGCTTTTCTCTGACTATACAGGGTTGGGCAAAAGTAGATTTACAGTTACAGAGTTTATTCTTATATTTATTAATTATTGTATTATTTTCCACATGAAACAACTGTAAACCTATTTTTGTCTTATCCTGTACTCTCTCTAATTGACTGAAAAAGCTCTAATTTCTCAAACAGGATGTCTAATGACAATCTGCTGATCTTCAGCCATTCTTTCTAATCAATTGTATATAGTAATCACCATTTGGATGTCCCAACATCATTTGAACATAGCATAGCCTCCTCATCACCTTCAAAGGAATTTCGCAAGATATTAATGAGATTATAAATTCTATAGAGATATTTTATCTACATTATATTTATTAATATGCTCACTCTTCTTGGATTCCAGGATAGTTGATTCTAGGGTTTGTGTCTTTTTCTATATGGTGTTGCTTAGAGTATATATTAAAGTGTTTGGCACATGGAGGGACCCATCACATGTTTAGTTTATTGAAATGAACTCAATGTTGAGTAAATATGAGGAAACTGAAGAGATAAAAAAAATTAGTTAAAATATTTTGGACTGTTCAAAAACCATCTCTAGCAACATATTTAATCCTGGAGTCGGTATGTTCATGAGTTGTTTTCAAAATACCAAGGAACATAAAATGTAGCATATATATTTTTGAGTAAAATATATACCTATAAATATATGAAAAGATACAAGAATTTAAATTGCAGTATCATTTGTAGCATTGAGTGTAAACTATAAAGATATTCACTAATGAAGGCTAGTAAAAGAAATTATGGTTCATCAAAATAGCATATTGTATTAAATGCTGTGTGTGTATTATCATTCTGCTTGGATTTACTGAAAGACTACACACTGCACAAGAAACTGGGAGATTAGGATTACAGCTACAGTTTGGGTTAGGGTTTGGGTCAGGAGCTTAAAAGCATATAAAGAAAACTAAATTTTCATGGCATACTCTTTCCAACATTTGAATTTTTATTAGATGGTTTCAATAGCCTAAAAAGAACACACACAAAAATCAATTCTAGCTAAAAAAAACTATTAAAACTACAGAGATATCTGATGCAACAATGCTCAATCTTCAAATGAAACCAGAGTCAATTTTGGATATGACATGACATCTGGCTCAAGAGATCAGAGTCAATCTCTTTGAATACCTAAAACTCTTAAAAATGTTTTTTCTGGTTTTTTTGCTCACATGGTGATGAAGTGCCAGTTTAGATATTCCGCCCATTTTTCCATTTGGGTAGTTTGTTTTCCTATTATTGAGTTGTAAGACTTCTTTATGCAGTCTTGATACAAGATATTCATAAGATGTCTGACTTGCAGATTATTTTCCCAGTCTGGCTTTTCATTCTTTTTCAGTATCATTTGAAGAGTCAAAATTTTTCATTTTGAAAAAGTATAATTTATCATTTTTTCTTTTATAGGTCATGTCTTTGATGTTACTTGTAAAAATTTATTGTCAAATCCAAAGTCACACAAATTTGACCCCTTTTTTCTGGAAGTTTTATAATTTTATGTTTCATAGTTAAGTCTGTGATTCACTGTTCATCTTTGAATGAGATGCAATTTAAATGTAAAGGTTTGAGTTTTTTTGTATATGGACATCCAATGACATCAGCACTATATTTTAATTGTCATTTCTCTATTAAATTGCCTTTGAAACTCTATGTCAAAAATTCAGTTGATTATATTTTGTGGGGACATTTCGTGGCTTTCTCTTCAGTTCTCTCATCAATGTGCCTGCTCTCTCACCAGTAGGACATTGTCTTGATTACTGTAGTTGATAATAAGTCTTAAAATCAGGTCATCTGATTTCACCAACATTATTTTTCTTTTTCAGAATGGCTTTAACCGTTCTGGATCCTTTGCCTTACCATGTAACTTTTAGATCAGCTTGCAACTACAAAAAAATTGCTAAGATTTTCATTGAGACTTTGTAGAATCTATAAATCAAATTAGAGGGAACTGGCTTCTTAACAATGTTGACTATTCAATTTATGAGCATGATATATTTCTCCATTTATTTAGATCTTTGGTTTCTTTTTATCACTGTTTTCAACATACAATTTCTGGATATGTTCTGATATGTTTGTATTTAAATGCTTCATTATTTTCATGTTATTGTGACTACTACTGTTCTTTTTCTAATTTCAAGTTCCAGTTCATATTGCTGGCATACAGGACAGTTTATTTTTATTTTGTGACCTGGTATCCTATACCCAAGTTAATCTTACTTATTAGTTCCAGGAGCATTTTTGTAGATTCTTTAAGATTTTCTACATAAACATTCAGGCTGTCTTTAAGTACAAATAGTGTTATTTCTTCCCTTCTACTCTGTATTTCTTTTTCCTTCCTTATTGCACTGATTAGGTCTTCCTGTTTGATATTAACAGTAATGCTCTGAGAAGACATCCTAAAGCACATTAAGAACATTAAAGTCTGCATTTCTCTCCAGTTAGAGTGATTGTCATTTCATAAAGTTAAAGATAATATTAAATTAATTTTCTGTTAACTGTTTATTCATATTTTTTGCCCATTTTTCTTTTGGTCTTCCTCTTCTTAATTTTTAAAAGTTCTTTATATATAAGAGATTTTCAACTTTTTTTTGTTATAGAATCTCATATAGATTTTCCCAATATTTTACTTTTGGGGAGCTATGTCCATACTCTCAGTTGTAAATGCTTTGTAATTTAACTGAAATCACCAGTATTTTCTTTTACTGTTTCTGAATTTTGAATCATAAGAGAAACTTACCATCCCTTCATTTTATAATAAAATTCATTCATTCTTTTCTAGTACCCTTATAGCCTTTTAAAAAAACATTTAGGTCTCTCAACTATTTGTAATTTATTTTGTGTACAGTGTGCTATACAAATATTTTAGCTTTTAGTAGATAGCTATCCAATTTTCCAATACCATTCATTAAAATGTCGATTCATTCCCTGCTAACTTGAGATGCTATTTTTATCATATGTTAAGATTCTATATGCCTTTGTATATAATTCAGAGCCTTGCTTTTTGTTCAGTGAGTCTGTTTGTCCATTCCTGAGCCAATACGATACTGTTTTAATTATAGAGGCATTGTAATTTGGTAGGGCTATTTCCCAAATTGCTCTTCTCTTTCAGGACTTTTCTGTTTATCCTTGTCTTCAAGAATAACATTGTCTTCAAAATGGCCAAGGACATGGGGAGATAAGGACACATATGTAATAGATTAATCAACAAACAATTAATTAAAAAAAATTTTTAAATGTCCAGGTACAAAAGCAATGTTTGTGTTTCATTGTGACCTCAATAAAATAGATTAGCTTTCTAATTGTTCAAGTCAAATTTCTATAATGGATAATTATTTTAAAAGTTGTCTCAAATCTAAACATATATTTAAAGACTTTAAGTATATGTCTAGGGTTGTTTGTAGTTGTGTTTTTGGTTTGAAGACCTTAACCCTTTGCACTCGCTTGCTTTTTTCTCGAGCTGCTACCATTGCTAACTGTGTCGAGTCACACTCGACATCCGAGTGCAAAAGGTTAAAGATACCATTGCACACTCACTAAATTAGTGTGCAATGGTAACTCTCCCACCTGCTCCCTCACCATTGAAGCCTCCCTACTTTCAAGATCCCCCAAACAGTCTACTATTATAAGACCAACATTTCAGCCCCTGTAACTCGGAAGTCTTCTCCACACACACTGATGACAACTTGGACTGTGAATTGTTCAGAGTCGCTTGGAATATACAGGAGTCGTTCTTGAGCACATGTTAGGAGCTGGCTGAACTGGTGTGACATCTGGGAGGAAGAAGATTGACAAAACTTAGTAAAGTGAGTTCATGAAGTTGCAACTTGGCTTCGGAAGCTCGAGAATGTCAGCAGCCCTGCTCTCGTTTAGCTTCATGCACTCCTCGCCGACGGCACAACTTCTGGGCCTTTATTGTGTCAGCAGAACAGCCTGACATAAAGTTCCCTTCCCTGAAGTTCACAGGCAGTGTTCACGAAAACTACCGCCAGGAATCATAACAGTGGAAATTGAAGTAGGTGGGGTGCAGAGGGGTGGGGATGACAATTACGAACTGAAGTGGAGGCATTGTTCTGATGCTGTGAAAGGTGCTTTTAAGTGGATTAGTGATATTTCTGTGAAAGCTACCTTATCAATTCATTCAAAACAAAGCAGCCATTATGTGGAAATTGTGACGTACAAGGAAGGAACATAATGATCCTTTTGTTCACACATCTGGGCAAAAAAGCCTAGATTCAATCAGAGTTCCCTAAAAGAAATGCTAAGTATTAGGATTAAATGGGTCTTTGAAAATATTTCTGAATATTACAAAACTATTAAAATGATCTGAAAATACCTATTCTTTCTTCTTATATACCCCCCATTCTTTATACTAATAAGCCTCCCTTGAAGTTAAATATGTCTCAATTAACCTTACTAATTGACACTGACAATTATTAAATAGTAGGAATAAATGGTCACCAAAATATTAATACATATTTTCTATTCTTTATTTTGGGTAGTAACTGAAGATGCTCTCTGCAAATATTTTTGCATAAACTCTGCTATAGGTACAGAATAATATCCATGTATTTTCAGTTTTTTGAATATTAATCATGTCTTAGCTAGAATGATAATGTGTTGGGAAGAGTGAAAATAATGTGGATTTGGGACCTAGACTGGGGTTTGGATTCCAGGCTAATCTATTTTCTTTTTTTTTTGTGACAGAAGGAAGTTATATAGCCTTTCTGTGTAAAGGAGGACATAACATCTATCTTAAATATTGTAGAGAATATTAAATAAGATAACCCATATCCCAAATGAATACCTTTAGGCCCAATAAACAACAGGTTTTCAGATGACTGATTCTGTACCAGCTGCCCCATACTCATGCTCAATCTCACTCCACCCATTTTTTAGAGACGTATTTGTTGGTATAAGAAGTCCATAAATACTTGAGTGAACAGAGAGATACATGTGGAGCCTCTGGCATAACTGAGGTTAGGATTCCCCCCAAATTTGAAAACCATTGCTACCTTCCATAGTAACAAAAAATCAGATCATGTCTTAGGCTCAGGTCTCACCAGGATGGAACACAGCTGAGAACCTCTAAGTTGGGCAGATGATGATGTTGGAACAAACCCTGAGAATACAATGAATTCATTGTGCTTTGTTCTTTCCAAGATCACACAGAATCTGCCAGGATTTCCATGGCTTACACCACCATCTAACCTCAAGCTCCTACATGTGGCTCAGTTTCTCTGTCTTACCCATTTGGGAGGAAAGAACCAATTATTGAAAACGTCCTAGTTGCTAGCATTATAGAAAGCGCTTTACATGCATTTTCTTCTGATTCCATAAACTAACTCCATGATGTTGGTACTATTATTATTCCTCATATTTTAGGTGAGAAAACTGGGACAACCTGAGACTATTTTTAAAATCCCATGAAAAGTAAACAGCACCTTCAAGCACTTTCTAACTCCACTGCAGGAAATCGTTTCACTATGCCGCCTACTGCAGACAGTAGGGGCTCACTAGGAAGTCCTTGGCACTGAGCTGAGAACCACACAGCCTGAAGACAGAAAACAGTCATTAGCCTCCCTTTTAATGATCCTTTAAATCTCTGAAGATGAACATTACTTGTATTGGGGGTTTGAAATGTTCCCCTGACAAAAGGACATGCTTTCTTCACAGACATTGAGAGGAGGGCCGAGAACTGGTGGCATTGCTGCTCCTCTACCCGTAGCCGACATTCTCGGTTGTAACAGACACTCTAGAATCTGTCATTGTGTTAAAATGCCAACCAGAAGGTATGACCATTTTCTTGCAAATATGAATAATTCATTGAATATTTCAGGTAGTGACGTCACTAAAAACAGCAGGAAAGTTGGATGCCCTGGACCTTAAAACAAAATCCAGGCTATTGCTGAATACTGCTATTTTATTAAAAACAGGGTACCAGACAAACTAATTTCCTAAAGACTTTGCTTGTTTTATTCTAACTTACTGACTTCACAGCAAACATCCAAGTGCCTTTCGAAAGCCTGAACAAAGGCTGAAGTCATCCTTATAGTATTGCTCTAGTTGTTAAAATC
This sequence comes from Eptesicus fuscus, assembly GCF_027574615.1. Classification (NCBI taxonomy): domain Eukaryota; kingdom Metazoa; phylum Chordata; class Mammalia; order Chiroptera; family Vespertilionidae; genus Eptesicus; species Eptesicus fuscus. Next base: position 11,038,811 of record NC_072490.1, on the reverse strand, counting down.
TCTTTACAGATGAGATCTCGCTTTCCTTTCACATTCTTACCCTGATGCCTTAACGTGATTGACACTCTTGAAAAGTGAACCAGAGTATGAGAGACTGAAAAATAGATTAGAAAACCTTGGAAAGAAAGTGGGATCTTGGGCAATAGCTCTGTTTTCCCTTTTTATTTTTCATGTTTTAAAAAATGTATTGAGGTATAAATGACATATAACAATGTAATTTTAAGGTATACAATATACAATATGTTGGTTTGATGCATTTATATATGGCAATATGGTGGCCACTGTAGTGCTAGCTAACACCTCTATCAAGTCACATTTATTAGCATTTCATTTTTGTGGTAAAAACAATTAAGATCTAGTCTCTTAGCAACGTTGATGTTTGTAATACATCATTGTTGATCATAATTACTATGCTAGGTATTGGGCCTCCAGAACTTATTCATCTACTAGTTGCAAATCCATACTCTTAAACATCTCCCCAACTCCAACTCCCTCAGCCCCTGGAAACCACCATTCAACTTTGTTTTTATGAGTTTGGCTTTTTTCCATTTGGAAGGTGGATACTCTATTCTGTTAGGGAGAAAATGCCTGAATTTGATCATGACAGACTAGGTTTATAGCTTGCTAGCTATATGTCCTTGGGAAAATCAATGTTGCTCTGGTCCTCTGATTTTTTTGTCATGTAAAGTAGGGATATTAACATGTGCTTATAAGAGTGTTGTATAGATCCACTGAGAAAAGATATATGAAACACTTTCTAAACCATTAATCAGCATAGCAATGTAAGCAATGGTGCTACTGAATCAAATGAAGAAAGAAGTGGAATCACCTTAAAGGAAATTTGGACAATAAGCCCTCCTCCCATATTATTTTTCTCACACAATACATGAGTAACTTATGATAAAAGATTCCGAGTATATGGAGAAAAATTAGAACGTTTCCTCTAATGAATTTGTTCAAGATTTGTCCCTTCAGTGTAACTACTGGTAATAGTTGGAAATATTTTTCCTCCTTCCTCTTTATGCACTCAAACCTCCCTTTTTTATCTGAAACCGACATGGAGAAATGCTGTAGTTTCACCTCTGTATGACCTGTGTTTGTCATTTTTCCTGCTTGAAATGTGTCCATCTTTTAGATGTGGAGAAACAGAAATCTACTTCTGGGAAGAGGTAATGACAAATGGTGAATGATTAACATCACCCCCTACCTCCCAAGCTGTTGTTTGAAGTATTAGGCTTTTTTTTTTTTTTTTTTTCAGTGAAAGGAGAATTATTCCATTATCCATGATTCATCATTTTTTTTTTTTTGGTTGTTATTAGTATAAGTTTGAGAATCAATCTGACGGGAAAATAGCATCACATCGTTAATGTGGAGCTTGAAAACACTGCATTTGATTGCTCCACTGTTTTCAGTAGAATACAAAGCCAGAATGACCACTTTGAATCTTTTGAATGTACAACATTTTTTGCCAAACTTTTTTGAGATGATTTTTAATCTTACATTTCTGATGTTGCAGTATCATACTTGAGGTACCATGACTGAAAATAACCACTCATCTATTTGGGACTGAAAATTTTTGCATCAGATCTTAATTATCTCAGCATTTATATTGTTAATAAACATAATAGGATATATTAATATACTTCACATAATCACAGTGATGGCTATCCACCAAAACTAGTTTTCATTTTCTAACTGTGTTGGTGAGGAATTAGTATCCATGATCTGCAAACTCTATGCTTTTCTTATCCTTAAAAATAGTTACATATTTAGAGATAACATGTAAAATTTTGTATTATAAATCTAAATAATTGTAAAATACTTAATTTGCATAAAAACTGATATTTTAAATGAAACTTTGTTCATCTAACAGAATCTAAACACATGAGCAATTGGATACCCACATTTCTTTATGTAAACAAATATCCAAACTCTCATTAGTCAAATACTTTACATCATTCTTTAATCTTTTGAACTTGTATTGCTATTCCATGGAACTCTGGATAGATGAGGTCCTAGAATAAATGCCTTTTGCTATAAGTTTGAAGGCTCAAGCTGTGCCTTGTTCTTTATAACCCTGTATATGGAAGGGGAAAAAGTAGGTTTACAGTTGTTTATATGGAAAAGAATACAATAATTAATAAACAGTAATACAATAATAAGCTCTGTGTTTTGTGTATTCACACTGTAAACCTACTTTTGCACCATCCTGTATATTGAGCACAAACTGTTTATGGGAGCTAAAATGAATCTTCATTTAAGTGGAAAGTACTTTTTTTAATTTGCCATGATACCATGCTCAACTATAGCAGGTTATGATTAAGGACATGCACACCGTAAGTGAAGTGTCATAGAAATGACAAATGTCTAGAGTTGGCAGCTTTCTCTCAGCTGCTTTGAAGGTAAACTATGTCTTTTTTTTTCTCCCACATAAGACCATATGTCTTCCATCGTGGAATAAGAGCTGTTATATTTAAATTGTACTTTTGTTTATTCATCCCATCCTGGCAACAAATATCTGGAAAAGAGCTATGGGAAAATGTTTAAATGATTGATACTGCCTGTGCTATCCAAAGCAAAAATCAAATTATCTCCAACACTACTCAAATCTCTTTTCCATCTCAAACACAGATAATAAATTAAAATGTCAGAAATACTCTTTGGCTTAAACATTTGTTTTGAAGATTAAAGACATGACCCGGCTCTCCTGGGAGTGAAAGTCATGTGAATTCTGTTCTTTTGGGGATTGTAGCAGTAAGCACCCAGAGAAAGGGAAAAGGCAGCTTGGGAATCTTCGTTTTGAGTATGCAATTGCTAGAATATTTATATTTATGTGTTTTGAATACAGCAGGATAATTTTCCTGTAACATGGAAAGCAGGGTCTGGTACTGTGCAAAAAAAACAGAATATCTGGATTCAGAATCTATCTCTGCTACTTGCTATGTGGATTTAGGGAAATTTGTAACCTCTGTTTCCTCATCTGTATAATGGGAATGATCATTGTGCCTGACTAAGAGAATTGTTGCAAGCATAAATGTGATTATGCATGTAAATATTCTTATGCTGTTAGATAGTGTAGTAAGGATTCAATCATTGGTCTGTATTACAATTATTACATACAAGGAGGTTGGCTAGGATGAGAAAGATTTGGAAATGTTTTCCAGAGAGGTAACAGTCAAATTAGTATGCAAAATATACACGAGCATATTGAATGCTCTGAAAAAGTACTGCACTACAGAATGCTCTCAAACTTTAGTTACCCCAGCACTTCTCAGTACTTTTTACCAAGGACAGCTCCTCTCACAAGACACCCTAAAGCTTTGATGTGAACATCCCCCAGAAATTAGAATAGTGACCCAATACCAAGCCCTTTCTTTGTGTTAATTTAAATTTGAGAAATTTGTTATTTTTGTTGATTTTGGATTCTAAAATAAGATATGCTTTTTGTTATAATAAAGGAATCCATGGTTATTACTGAAGTTTTGGAAAATTGAAGATATAAAAGATAACAATTATACTTAAGACTTATCTCACCCCCAAAACAAATCGTTGACATGAGATGGGTTACTTTCCACATTTTGTCTATCACTTAACTTTTTATTGCCACGTTTTACTTACACTCACTCTGCATGTAAAATATTGTATGTAGCTTTCTCACATAAGATTTTAACAAAGTTATTACACACCCTTTGTTATTATTTATAAAATATTATACAGCGTGGTGCCAAAGTAGGTTTACAGTTGTAAGTATGCAAAACACAGAGTTTATTCTTGTATTATTATTATTTATTTTATATTATCATTTATTATTATATTATTTTCCATACGAACAACTGCGGACCTACTTTTACCCCACCCTGTATTGTTTTCACCTTACCTGACATAATTTACCTAACCATTAATTTATGGTAATTCTTTATACTTTTACCAAGGGATGATTGGTTCTTATAAACTAGTATTAAATTTTTTAAATTCTAAAGTTTTCTTCTGCATATTTTGAACTACTCATTCACAAGAATTAAAGGCTCAAAGCTTTTCACAATTGATTTCTTGATCTGTTTAATAGATACTCACTTTTATCTGGGGATCTGGCTGAGTGTGGTCCCAAGGCTGGCATCTAATGCTTCAGCCATGGGTCCTGTCTTAGAGATAGATTTTGAAGAATCTGTTACATATGCATAGACAAGTTGCTTTCTGAAAGCATTGTCCCAATTTGTGCTGTAGATATTAGTAACTAAACTTCAATAGCAACTGCAAAAGTGTATAAAAATGTAGATAAAATTTAGATACAGTTGCAATTACATACAGATATATAGAAATATAGATGTAATTCTGTCGGCAGCATTAAGATGGATGTACTGATGTCTCACATTTCCCTTTCATCCCAATTCCTGCTTTCCATAGTAAGCATGTCCTTCCTATTTATCTACAAGATATGTCAATATCTGAATATCACAGTAAGTTGTCTAATATAAACATCACTTTTGCACATATTTCACAAAAGAGAGACATCAACAGAAATTCCTAAGTTTTTAATATAAATATTAATTGATAATGTCAAACTGCTTCAGAATGACTTGACTCTGAAGGAAGATCCCACTTGCCTCTGGGTCCTCAAAGTCTCAGGCCCATTTAATTTTCTAAAATTCACACAGTGAACAGCATTCCAGAAGACTGTGTCCAAATGCCTCTCTCTCCTGTAAATTCCCACAAGTTCATGCCACTTCTAGAGAATTTCCTCCACGATTGCCATAGCAACTCAGGGACTTTTTCCCTTCTCTTAGCTCTCCCGACCCTGAGACCAAATCAACGCTCCTGAAATCTAACTCTGGTCATTTCACCCTCGCAACCAAAAGCCTTTCATGAACCCCCCACCAACCCCAAGTAAAACAACTGAATCCTATCTTTTCAAATCACACTTGTTTCTCCTTCCTTTCAAATAATTCCAGTTCCAGTCAAGTCCGAAGCCTTGGCCCCCTACCTTTTTGCTTCATTGTTCCACCTCGTTCCTTGATTTATTCTGTCTAGTTGGTTTGGAAAGCCCTATCTCATCTACATAATGACAATGGCTATCACAGATCAATTATCTACTTTATGGCAGGAACTGAATAAGTGTTTCCAAATGTTATCTCATTTACTTTAAATCATCACAGCCTCTATTTCACACATGAAACAACTGTGGCGGGCCTATGTGGCTTAAATTCACACAACTTACTTAAATTTAGAGTTCTATTGAACTTCAGAGTTCTTGTTCTTCCAACTTAAATACATGTCATGATGCAAATATTTCTTATACTTAAATCTCCATTACCACCAAATTCATAAAATCCTTTCCAACATTCCAGTTAGATGTGATTTCTCACTCTCTGAGTTCTTGTAAATCTTACTCTGTGTCTCTACCACACCATTAATTCTGTTACTTCTTAAAGTATTTAGGTTAACATGACTTCTTTCACTTATTTATCCATTCAATATTTTATTAAGTTTGGGCCACTAAATGACAAGGAGTTTGCTAGACATCTGATCTATTAAACAAAATAAACATGATCCTTTAGCTCAAAAAAACATATAACTTAGTTGTGAAAACAAACATTAAGAAAACTCAAAATAAATGTATAATTACACATTTTAACTAGTGCTGTGAAGTGAAAGCATGGAGTACAATGAGACAATAAAGAAAGATATGTATGTGGGGCGGGGGTTCAGTTGAGATTATTCAGAGTCAGCCTTGGTGAGAAAGTAAAATGTCAACCAAGACACTGAGATGAAAAAAAGTTAGCCACGTGAAGAATGGGAGTTTGGAGGAACAATATCCTAAGCAGAAGGAAAAGCATAAGCAAAGGAATGGAAGCAGAGAAAGATTGTCTTCCAAGACTTAAAAGAAGGTCATTCAAGGATGGGGTATGGACTGTGCAACTGTCTATGTGAATGAAGTCCCGTAGAGATCTGCAATGGTGTCCTGAGTAAACGAATGGAGTGGAAGAGTGACATCAGTGTAGAAAGAAGGCAGGGCTAGATCACTCAGTATTCTACAGTACTAAAGAGTTCGCTTCTCCTTTAAGTGCAAATGGAAGTCTCTCACAAGGTCCCACCAGTGATTGCTATGACCCAATTCCAGTTGTTTGATTATTCTTCTAGAAGGTAACACTGAGGGTTGACACACCTATGCATAACTATTTTATCTTTATTTTCAATTCCACAGTGTCTAATACAATTCTTTGAGGATATCAGTTGTTTAATGCTTATTTCCTGACATAGAGTGAGATACTGTATCTATCTCCTGAAACATTTCTGCTTCGTCATCATAACTATATTATTTTCTTGTATCATTATACCATTGGAGAACATGTGTAAAATTCTGCCTTTCCCCCCTCTGACTGGTATTTCTCTAATTGTTTCTAATCAAATTTGGAACTTCCCAAGTGACTGGAGCACTTGGTATTGTTGCCAGCTAGACATGACTATGAACTACAGACACCTGATGCAAAGCTGCTTTGACAGTATAGCCCAGTGGTCGGCAAACTCATTAGTCAACAGAGCCAAGTATCAACAGTACAACGATTGAAATTTCTTTTGAGAGTCACATTTTTTAAACTGAAACTTCTTCTAACGCCACTTCTTCAAAATAGACTCGCCCAGGCCATGGTATTTTGTGGAAGAGCCACACTCAAGGGGCCAAAGAGCCGCATGTGGCTCACGAGCAGCGGTTTGCCAACCACTGGTATAGCCAAAAAGAAACTGTCGAGTACTCTTTTCTAAGGCTACCAGTTACAGAAAATTCAGTAGTGAAGTTTGATGTTCCCTTTGAATCAACTGGTGACAACCGCTCTCTGATAACCCCATTTCCAAAAAGGCTTCCATTCTAACAAATTACATGTACATCCCTTGATCGTCCCGAGAAGACGCCACAAAGCTGAACTGGTAGCGAGACAGAGGTTAGGTAAAATGCTGGGAGGTTGCCCTTCCTCAGCTGGAAATCCACTGGGTGGACTGACGCGAATTTCCCTCACTGGGGAAGAAAAGTCATTTATACTTTCTACGCCCGTGCCAATCAGTTAGTAGAAGCTCTACTGAGAAAGACTTGGAGACCATATCTGAGGTGGGGAAGAGATGTCATGACTTATGAATGGTGTCTGCCAGAGGCTCAGAAGAGGAACTGGCGGTGGGCACATGGTCACTTCTGCCAAAATCCATTTAGACTAGACAGGGCCTTGAGCAGTGTTTCTAGTATGGGATAATTTAATCAAAACACAAAACAAAGGGGGGGGGCGGTAAACCAAGGTTCTTAGAGAATGGCAAAACAAAACAGCATCAAATATTTAAAAGGCTTATAAACCTAGAGTTTATATTCAAAGAGTATCACCAAATCTATTCTAAAAATGACCTCAGTATAAATTTGGGTAATCAGTCCAGGAAGGTATTGACTTGTTTTAATAGTCCTTTTTATTCAGCCTACTTACCAAATTGTCCTTTACATTTCTTATTACTGTTACTTTGATTCTCTTGAATTTTCACATGGCAAATCTGCAGGTAATTATAGCAATTCCATTGCAACTTCCAAATATCGAAATATCTTTTTCTTATTGCATTTGACTTCTACAACAATATAAATAATGAAGAAGAGAATATACATCCTTTTTTTGTTTACCTCTTTCATATTTTACCATTGAGAGTCAGAGATTACAATAATGGTTAATTTTTTTAAAATCAGAATTTAAGTTAAATTATATAAATATCTATTCTGACATTGATTGATATTATTCAAACTTTTTTCTCTTTATTAAATATATTTCCTACTATTGCTACAATAAATATACTTGATTTGGGTATATTATTCATGTTGCTATAATACATATGCCAATATTTTAAGATTTTTGTTTCAATGTTCGAAAATGAGAATGGCCTAAATATTTTCTTAGGGGTCATTATTGGTAAGGTTATTGCTTCAATATTATGCATATTTTATAAAATTCAGTACTTTGTTGCCATTTTTGTCTGAAAGCCACTTAGGGTTGTGGTTAAGAATCAAGGTTCCCACAAATCAAAACTGCATGGTATTGGCATAAAAACAGACACAAAGCTAATGAAACAGAATAGAAAGCCCAGAAATAAACCCGCACATATATGGTCAATTAACTTATAACAAAGGAGCCAAGAACATAAAATGGGAAAAGGATGGTCTCTCCCATAAATGGTGTTGGGGAAACCAAACAGTCACATGCAAAATAATAAAACTGCACCACTATCTTATACGACACACAAAATAAACTCAAAATGGACTAAAGACATTTACATAAGACCTAAAATCATAAAACTCCAGGAAGAAAACAAAGAGGTAAGCTCTTTGATACTGGTCTTGGCGATGATGTTTTTTTGTTTTTTTTTAATTTGGCACCAGAAACAAAGGCAACAAAAGCAAAATTAAACAAGAGGACTACATCAAATTAAAATGTTTCTGCACAGCAAAGAAAACCATCAACAAAATGAAAAGGCAACCAACTCAATGGGAAAAAATTAAAAATCATATATCTGTTAAAAGGGTTGATATCATATATATCCTATACAACTTCAATAGAAAAAATTCAAATGAAAACAAACCTCGACAATGAGATATAACTTCACACCTGTTAGAATGGGTATTATCAAAAAGACAAGAAATAACAAGTGTTGGTGAGAATGTGGAGAAAAGGGAATCCTGATGCATTGTGGATGGGAATGTAAATTGGTGCAGCCACTATGGAAAACAGTATGGAGGTTCCTCAAAAAATTAAAAACAGAACTACAATATGATTCAGCAATTCCACTGAGTATTTTTATCTGAAGGAAATGAAATCACTACCTTGAAATATATCTGCACCAATGTTATAGTAATAATAATAAGAACAATATAGAATAAGTATCAAAGTGTGGAATTACAGTGTGATATTAAAAAATGATGTTAAGAAGTATTAAATGTAATGTAAACAGGTTGATTAAACACCCCTGAACGGCCTGTATGCAGAAAAAAAAAAGTAAAGTGATCTGTTCCCCATATGTAAAACCAGATATGCAAGGCTCCTGGGACCCGCTGATAAGACACACTGAAGACGGACATAAGAAGAGGAAGCACCAGAGGAAGATCAGAGAGGCTTGTTCTGCTCCTCCACAGACGGTCACTCTCCACCCCCCTTCCTGCAATCTGCCCAAGCTCTGCCGTGGACTGTGAGTCCAAACAATGAACCGGAAACTGAAACCTCAAACAAGACACCGAGCCACAGCTACAACGTCCAACATCCAATGTGTGTGTCTGTCAGCGCAGATCCCCGGGTAGCCTGCCGAGGTCTAAAAACCACCAAAACTCTAATAAATAAACCGTGTGTGATTCGTGCATTGCATGTCTGTCTCCTGTGTAATTTATGCTTGATCAATATTAAATAAGTACCTTAGATAGTATGTATCAATTTAGAGACTGGCTGAGGCACCCTTGATCACCTGTGCTTACGTCCCTAAAGAAAAAATTAAAACAACCCCTGTGTTATTTACAATAGCCAAGGCATGGAAACAACAAGACATGAACAGATGAATGGTAAAGAAAATGTAAAACACACACAAAAAATAGGTTATTCAACTATAAAAACAAGGTAATCTTATCATCTGCAACAATATGAATAAAATTTGAGGGCATGACGCTAAGTGAAATAAGTCAGACAGAGAAAGACAAATACTCTCTGATCTCAACTATATGTTGAATCTAAAAAAAAACAAACAACAACAACAAAGAAGCAAAACAAAACAAACAAACAAAAAAGAACCCTGAACTCATAGATATCAGGGAACGGATCGGTGGTTGCCAGAGGCAGGGGTTGCGGGATGGATGAAACAGTTCAAGGAGGTCGAAAGGTACAAACTTACAGTTATAGATAAAAAGGCCTGGGGATGTTCTGTACAGCATGATGACTATAGTTAACAATACTCTATTGTATATGTGCATCTTGATGAAATCTTAAAATTTTCATCACAAGAAAATATTTTAACTATGATGGACATTAGCTAAACTTACCTTTGGTAATAATTTCACTATGTATACATACATCAAATCAGAGTAATGCCTACCTAAAATTGATACAATCATATATCAGTTATATGTCAGTCTTAATAAAGAAAGAATTGAGGCTCTCAAGTCTGAGAGATGTGGATTAGAAACCGAGTTTCATCACTCACGGATGTTCCCCATCTGTAAGAAAAGGGATAACAATGGTGCCCACATTATAGGAGTGTGAATATTAAATATAATAGTTCATACCAAGTACTGACCAGGCTTTGTGGCAAATAATAAGTACTCAATACTGTGTAAACATACACTCAAAAAACAAACAAACATTAAGAAGGTATTGTATTTTCGCCAAAGCCGGTTTGGCTCATTGGATAGAGCGTCGGTCTGCGGACTGAAGGGTCCCAGGTTCGATTCCGGTCAAGGGCATGTACATTGGTTGCGGGCACATCTCCAGTGGGGGGGTGTGCAGGAGGCAGCTGGTCAATGTTTCTCTCTCATCGATGTTTCTAACTCTCTCCCCCTCTCCCTTCCTCTCTGTAAAAAATCAATAAAATATATTTTAAAAAAAAAAGAAGGTATTGTATTTTCAAGTCTTAGTAAAATTAGCCAGTAAGGTAGTGACAACCTAATGCCTCTTAAACCCTTAATTCTTGGGAACATTTCCCCTCTTTCTTCCACGTGTGTTTCCTTCAAAGGCTCTCTCTTTTTATATTTAACTTGGCTCAGCCCTAATATCCAACATTTCCGTGAGATTGTTAAAACGTATTAGTGAACTATACATAGCTTTTTAAATACAATTAGTTACTTAACCCCCTCTGAATCCACAATTACATCTCATTTCTCTCTTCTAATAATGTTTTTCTTCTTAAACAATGTCAGAGATTCGTCTGTTTATTAGTGTTTCCCCAAAACTAGCTCTTGAACTGAACACTGGATTTTTCTTCTTTTGGTTTCTTAATGTATTGGCTAAATACTTCCTTTTCTCTCTTCTTGTGATTTTTATTTTCTGGAATGCATAGTCTGCCTGGTGTGGGGAGGAAACTGGAGAGGAGACCTGGGTCCTCAGATGTAACAGATGTTTGCACGAACCGGTCTTGGCTTCCATCCTCAGTATAGACGCTGGGCCTCTGCATCAAGGACCACAGTGGGGAAGGGGTTTGTGGGAGGGCACGGGGTATCCCTTTGCCCATTGTATGTGCTCTCTTATCAGACAGACCTAGCATTTGACGTGAGGTTTGAAATCAGAAACCTAGATTTGATCCAGGCTCTGCCATTTACTATCTTTGTGATATATTCCTTAACTTCTCTAAACCTCATTTTCTTCCTCTATACAGAGGACATAATCATAGCATTTTTCTTAGAGGGTTTTTGTAAGGATTAAATGAGATAATGTGGGGGCTGTGTTTATCTCACGGGAATATCCCTACTAATAGAAACTGCTGCGCATATGTGTGTGTATGTGTATGTGTGCAAAATATTTCTTGAATTAATAATTCAATACTATTTCCTGAGTGAGCCTTGCAAATTTCGCCCCAGCCCTAAAACTCTACATGTTGCTGCGACCCAATCTTGAGAAGAGATGGAAGAGCTCACTGAACTCCGCGGCTACTGCGTGATAAAAATGATTGAAGCCACTTGCCAACATAAAAGTGCCTCGTGCACAGTTATTAATAACACTGAGCCGTGCCTATTATAGGAAACCTGCAGCTTCTATGCTTCCATAATTTTAGGCATGCTATCATCCTCTCAAGAAAGAAGAATCACCCCTAATACAAATCTCACCAGCTCTCTATTTTCCAATAAAGAGAAGCTTGCAAATGACAAAAAAAAACAATGGCAGGTCCTTTTCACCAGCCCCATCAGAGGCGGGGAAGGGATGCGGCTGAGGAACATCCGCCCTGCCCTCCACAAATCACCGCGTGCTTGGCTTCCAAGCGATGGCAAGATCCTCCATTAGCAGATATGGGGAGGGAAGTGCTCCCCGGTTGACAAAGGGCCATTTCTGAAAAGGCACTCCGTTATGATAAAAAGAGCATGAAAAAAAAAAATATTTAGAGAAAAAGCACCAAAATGGACCCCCCCAGAGCAAACTGCACGTCCTTGTTCATGGCCTGTGCTGCCGTAACTTGTTTCAGAGAGGATGCTTAGGGGGAATCTTTGACATTTCCAGCAGCCTCTCCCCTTTTCTTCATAAGATATTTTTTTATAATGATTTCACTTCCTGTTCTGAGGGCAGAAAATTATTGTTTATTATTCTGGGTGGCTGTGTGTAAAAAATTTAAATTAGACTGTAATTTGCGAGGCTCATAGCAAATACATAACGATTAAATTATATATAAAAGACAAGTCAGCCACTACAAACTGCCTACGATGATGCAAAAAAAAAAAAAAGTTACTGAGATAAACATTTTAATCAGGACCAGGCCACTTGAAAGAGTGCCCTGAGAGAAAATGACAAAAAAAAAATATTAAGTACAAACACTTGAATATAAGGTTTTGTCAAAAAAAATTGTGTGGGTGGGGACAAGTCAGGAGTTGTCGCCGGCAGCTGCTTCTTTGGTCCCGTGCTCAGGTGCACAGGTCGGGGTGCTCCAGTTGCGGGGATAAGACCCGATGGAAGTTACTCCAAAGAGAGGAGCTTTGGGGATCACCTCCCCCTCGGTGTCCAGGTGGGGGGTGTTCAGACTGCTCTGACCCCCACCGAGGAGTGCCAGAAAACTGCTCAGACTTCTCAAGCCATCTCTGGGGTCTCTTTCCCTCCAGCTGGAAACTGGGGGGGGGAAGACTGGAGTTGGATTTTGAAGATGGCAGTGGGGAAGGAAAAACAGCTGCATCTTCAGAAGAGTAGCTCTACTTTTCCTCTTGGTGGCTAAGTCGTCTTGAGGCAAAACTGTCTTTTACAAAAGACTTTGGTTTAAATTATTTGGAAACAGGAACCACGTAATGCCCTCTCCCTTAATGGGGCCGTTATGGGGGCGTGGTTCCACAGTATTCAATTTTTCATTCTTTAAAAAATGATCAGTCATTTACATACCAGTGTGAAAAGAGGTGGGTAGCTATGTTGTGCCTGTTATGTATCTTTTCCCAAGGCCACAGCCCCCAGGAGCTGCTGAGCTGTTAAATAAATGATGTCTAACACATACAGAACTTTCTTCAAGATGGACCTCTTATGCCTTCTCGCATGTTTCCTGAGGATTTTCTGAGTTCAATATTCAAGTAACAGTCAAAATGCCTCCAGGACTTAACAGTGTAACCGTAGTCCACTCTACTTTCCTTATCCAGAGATATCATGTTTCCATTGCCTAGAATTCTTTTTCTTTTTCCCAGCGTGGATGTGAGATCAATATGATTTAAGTATCTGATGCTGCAAATGTTGTACTTGGAAGATAAAGAGCATGAGATCCCTCTGGACAAATATGTCTGAGAGGAAAGGCCACATGAAAAGTTGGGCCCTAACCTGTTTGGCTCAGTGGATAGAGCATTGGCCTGCGGACTCAAGGGTCCCAGTTTCGATTCCCGTCAAGGGCATGTACCTTGGTTTGCAGGCACATCCCCAGTAGGGGGTGTGCAGGAGGCAGCAGATTGATGTTTCTCTCTTGTCGATGTTTCTAACTCTCTCTCCCTCTCACTTTCTCTCTAAAAAAATCAATAAAAATATATATATTTTTTAAAGTTGGGTTACATCAACTTCCAGATGAAATTCCCTCCTCCCTTTGCCACGCAGGTTTTCTTGGTTTCAGAAAGGAATGAAATCAGGAAGGAACTGTGAACTGCTTCGGGGAAAGGCATTTCCTTCTCCTGTTATAGCCTCTTTCAGGGTGTTTATTGAAAGATAACTGGGGATCCAGCCTGCTCTCTCACTGTGCAGTGGGTGCTGCAATATCCATGAAATCTCTTGTGATTTTTTTCAGCCAGAGTTGCCCTTATTTAACTTACTCAACGACTGTAAAAGGTACTGGTAACAGCACCCGTGTGCAAATTTCGCTTGTGGAACTGCCAGGTGAAACCAGGAAAGGGATCCGAGTCTGAGCAGTCAAACTAAAAACCACCGACAACATAGAGACCTAACGCCCCCTATTGTTAAAAATGTATAAATTGGAAAATACATTCAAATAGGCTCCTTATCAGGTACTTCCCTCCCTTTTTACATCGGACTGGGGCAGTTATCTATGCAGAGACCTTGTTATTTTTAGCAACATACCAGGTGGCCCCGGTTAATGGCCTCCCTGCAGTATACTGGAGCCAAGTGGATACTGTCATGCCAGGCATGAGGAACGAACTGATGAGGCGGACTCCAGCCTTTACAAAGCTGCTGTGGAGAGCCCTGCTAATTGCCCTGAGGTCCAAGCTCAGCATCCATGGGACTTCCTGACAGCGGTCCAGATGGCTGCAGCCTCGACTCCAGGCATGCCAGCCTGCACCAAGGGGCACTGCCACCTGCTCAAGGAAGAGGGCTGGGCCCATTAATTCTGGTTTACAAAGACGATGCTGTTTCCAAAGTGTTGGCCACGTGGGACCCCACAGACCATTTCTAGGAACAGGCCGCTAAGGCCTCCTCATTCATTCCGTTCCCTGTCCGCTGGCCTTGCTTGTAACAAAAAGTGAGTTGCAGCCTTTAAACCCTGTTGGCTCTTCTCGTTTTACTGCCGGCAGAAAACTGTGCAGTGAATCGGCATTATCTCCTATTGGCAGATCCCAGCCGGTGAAGTGGTAGTTGCTGGGGTCATTAAGAGATGCTTCCACACTCTGCCTGGTGCAGAATTTACAGAGTCTCCCTGTGCAAGGCCCTGGAAAGTGCAGATTGTCTCATTATATGAAATGACAACCTAGCACCTCCGCGATAGGGCAATTCCAAGCACTCACAGACTCTGATACAACCGGCTTGTTAAAGATGATGCTGATCCACTCTGAAGACTTGTGCAGGATGCATCCTTTTCTGTGCTCGAGGCTTCAAAGGAAGATGTGCTTTCTCTGTCCCAGAGAGCTCCTGCAAACCTTCTCCGGGAGGAAATCTCTATTCCCTCTAGGCGAACCTGGGAACTTTGCTCTCCGTGCTTTCTGTATTTCCACGCGGCATTCATACACATACGTGTCTTCATTGGGTTTCTCGGCAGTAGAGGCTGAAGCAGGGCTTCTGAGCACATGGTTTATTGGAGGAGTGCTCTCAGGAGAGGCGAGGGGCAAAGAAAGGAGCTGAGCAAGGCTGCGGTCTCAGCCTCACCCCGCGGGGACTCAGGAGCATGACTTGGTCTCACTCTTTGCCCCTGTGTCGGTCACTCATCGTCCTCCCTGTGGAGGAAGGATGGTCAGAGTTTGCTGTACTCCTCAGGCAAGGAGGACTTCCCTGATGTAGGAGTGTCGTTCGCAGGGTGATCCACGGACCAGCAGCACCTGGGAATTGGTTGAAACCGTCAGTACTCAGGGATTTCCCAGACCTACTGAGTCGGAAAGTCAGAAAATGGGGTCCAGAAATCTGAGTGTCGACAAACCCTCTAGGTGACTTCATTCACAATAATATTGGAGAAACACGAGGTTAGGTGAGTTCTCTGGAGAAGGGGGGCGAGCTTTAGGCAGCCCGTCACTCACAGCAGCTGCAGGATGGGCCCACAGCCCTGGTGATGGGGCCCCATGGTTTCCACCAGGTCTCGGGAGAGCTTTGTACAAAGAAGGAAAACTGGAAGCTAAAGTCTTCTTTAGTCTTCTTGGGTTAAGAAGGTGGATTTCTTGCCGAAACTGGTTTGGCTCAGTGGATAGAGCGTCGGCCTGCGGACTCAAGGGTCCCGGGTTCGATTCCGGTCAAGGGCATGTACCTTGGTTGCGGGCACATCCCCAGTTGGGGGGGTGCAAGAGGCAGCTGGTCAGTGTTTCTCTCTCATCGATGTTTCTAACTCTCTATCCCTCTCTCTTCCTCTCTGTACAAAATCAATAAAATATAAGAAAAAAATACTTATTAAAAAAAAAAAAAGAAGGTGGATTTCTTCTTTCAAGGATTTCAGGGGGAGAATCATATGTAAAGTTTTAAAATTACAGAAACGTTAGTGTTTATTGGAAAAACTGACAGAAGAGGAATCTGACCAGCATGGAGAGCAAGGTAAATCGTGTGCAAGGTGAGGGTTGAGAGGCAGGTAGGCTGGGGTCGGAAGGCATTTAGAATGGCTGACAATAACCACAGTCAACATTGACAGGGCATTTGCTCTGTGCCAAACTCTTTGCTAAGTATTTCCCACACATTATCTTACTTAGTTCTCATAAGAACCCAAGAAGTGAAAAGGTTGGATTAGGAAACAGCCTCCGTTACTAGCCCCAAGGGCACAGTAGTGGTCACGGAGGTGAGTTGTGACCGAAGGCGTTGTCTGCTTGAGGAGGACTGTGCAGCTCGCCATGGCTGCAGCGCTACTCACACCAGGACAAGGCTCACTGTTTCCCTTGGAAAACATACAAGGAAAACCTGGCCTTGCGGTCCCCAGCCTCTCAAAGCGATCAGAGCCCAGTTCCGCATCGTAGCTCGGAAGGCTCTTCTTGCTCTAATTTGTCTCCAGAAGCAATCATTAAGTCCTGGCTAAACCGAGCAGGAAATAAAGGAAAATATTTTATGTATTAATTAATTGAATTATTCATGAGCATGAGCTATTTGTGCTGTGAGGACTCAATGTTTTAAAGAATTGCAAAGAGTGGGCGATTTTGAAGAAAGAAGCTCTTTCCTCGGGGAGGCAGTGGATGTAGGTAACAGCTGCAGAAGGGCAAAGATTTAACTCAGAAAACCTGGAATCAAGCAATGGGAGATAGCTATCTTCCCCCCAAAATGGAGTCCGCATGTTTGTCACTTTTGCTCTTACAATAATACTGAACACACAAATCCTGAGTCCTGAGTTGGTCTTCATCACAGAAGGCCTGCAGATGGGCTGAAAGGGGCTCTGTGTAAACTATTCCAACGAAAGGCACCGTCCCCCGAAGGTGCCCTCCAATCCTCAAATCACTTTCCCAGTGCAGGCAATGGAACTCAGAAGTGAGGAGCGATCAGTTCATCCCATCACAGGACCCAGAAAGATGCAGAGGTGGAGGGGTTCAATCCGAGATTCTGGGGAGAAAGACCTTCCAGAGGGTGTCTAACTTGCATTAGTTCAATTTCTTCACCAGCCACTAACAAGGCTTACTGTGTCCTTCCTCTGGGCATCGGTGAGCCACATTAGGAGTTGTGAGAAATGGAAGAATGCCAGTTTGTTCGTAAGGAGCTAAAGGTCTTAGTGGGGGCCATGACATATTTGCTTGAAAAGAATAGCGCGAAAGTGCCAACAGAGAGAAGCAGAGAGTACATGCCAAAGCACTTCAGAGATGGGCGAGGACCCTCAGGAGTGGCTGGTCTTGGAACCTTGATGGAATAGTAGGAATCCGAGTTGGCTTTTTAAGGGGACAGCTTCCATTAAGTTGGTGTAGAAAGAGTATTTCATTGTGTAGAATTGCTTTGTTTCTTTTCTAATGAGGCTTACAGTAAAAATACCCCAACGTTAATAAGTTTACAAGAAAAAGAACAATGAGATCTAGAAGGTGTGGCAAATGCAGTGTAAGTTAATACAATCTTTTTTGCAGGTCACTGGCAACAAGCCCTCGGAACCATAAAACCACTGACATTTTTATTTTGTAATATGTACAGAAATAACATGAACTCTTAAAATTTCTGTACTTCGTTTATCATAGTATTGTTGACATTAGTGATAAATTAGAGGTAGCTTGACAATTGGGAATGTTTAAGTAAATTTTGGTATAAACACTTCATGGACCAGAATGCTATTTTTATAATAGAACTTACAAGTAAATGTGAAAAGTAAAGATGGAAAAATGCTTATGTGATAATTGACAAACATCAGTATATACATATATGTATACAATACATATATATTCCCAGCTTCATTGAGATACAATTGACATATAACACTGTGTAAGTTTAAGGTGTACAACATGATGATTTGATGCATGTATATATTTATATATTTATTATCACACCTGCTAAAGAACAGAAATACAAACAATAAAAATAACATTTATGTGATAAAAAAATAAACACAAAAATATATCAACAAACAACCTAAAACAAGGAAAGGATGTTAGCCCCATTACATCAATAAAGCTCCAAGATGGGGCCCCAATCTGGGTACCAAATAAGATGCAGAATTTGGGTTGGGAGGGAAAGAAGATGGTAAGAGCGTATGCTAGCCATGTACAAGCCATTGTGACATGTTCTTCTCAGGAAGATAAACCGCATGTATTCTGGTCCAGAATTTTAGCTTAAGTCACTTTCCTCCATTAAATTCATAATGAAATGCTTGCACTTAGCATAACAAATAGTACTGAGCAAGATTTTTTGCCTCTTTGACTATTTGGCTAACATTTCTCCAATGAGCCATTTGATTTCAAAGCATTTGCAGTTTTTCCCGTTGGAATTTAGGTCGTTCAGAGATGGTTTCCTATCTTTTGGACTTTATTTGCCCTGCCTTTTCTCTCTCTCTCATCTCTATACAGCTAGTTGTTTTGTTTTGTTTTGTTTTGTTTGAATGGCATTCTGCTCCAGTTTCTGGGCTAAACACAGAAGTTGAAATAGTCTGCCATAGCTTCAGCCCTTCTTCCTGCTGAAATCTGGGTGTTAAATTTCATTGCCTGTGTGGCCCAGTGTCTGACTCCCCAAGCCTGAGAGCCCCACAGCTTTCAAATGTCATCACTGGCCCTAGCTGGTTTGGCTCAGTGGCTAGAGCGTCAGCCTGTGGACTGAAGGGTCCCAGGTTCGATTCCAGTCAAGGGCACATGCCCAGGTTGCGAGCTAGATCCCCAGCTGGGGGCAGGCAGGAGGCAGCCGATCAATGATTCTCTCTCATCATTGATGTTTCTATCTCTCTCTCCTCTCCCTTCCTCTCTGAAATCAATAAAAAATATATATTTTTTAAAAATATCATCACTGTTTTCCCTGCAACTAGGTTGAACCATAGCCCATGGAGGGACCCTCCTGCCTTAACCTCACTTTTCATCCTTATAAACATGTCTTCTTTCAAAGCCTTTTCATTCTATTTTCTGAATGTATATATTAGCCAGGATAAAATTGTAGCACTTTAGTTACTATTTAAAGAAACAGAAATGTTAATATTTAAATGATACATGCAAGCATAATTATTTTTATTTCATCCTGAGGACGATATGTTTTCCTGATTGCAAATCACTCGTATTCTGGTTTCTCTGCTTAGTCTGGGATTGATGACCCAACCCCACTCCTCCAGAAATCCTTCCAGTTGCCTTTCCCATCGGGTGGGAATCTGTGCTTTACCTCCCAGGTACCCTCCACATATGTGGCATGTGAGTGAATAGTAGACAACACACCCACAGTGATAACAGGAGACCTGCTGGGAAAAAAACCCTATGAAACAAAATAACTTTCATTTTTTTTCCTGTATTATCATTGTCAGTAATTTATTGTGTTAAAAAAAAAAGACAATGATCGTTCATTTTCATTTAAATGTAAGGGTTTTTAATCATTTCCTGACTCCTGAGAAACTTCTCTATTATAGCAAATTGCGAAGAGGCATGAGGCAAGGATTTATGAGTACAAGGCTCAGCAGCTGCAGAATGAATATGAAGCTTGAAAGCTGCAGGAGACGATGAAAACACCTGGAGAGAGAACATCAGGAGGTGGGGAAGTGGGCCCAGCACATGGAAGGGAAGAGGGCCATACTTCACCACCAACACCTGCCTGTCTGTGGTGTGCTTTCGGGTGTATCATGTCATGTAACACCCCCTCTGTTCTTCAAGTGAGGTAGCACGGCCACCTCGGAGAGGAAATCAGAGATCGAAACATGAGCCACTTTTCAGTGAGTGGCTGAGTTAGAACACATTTCTGACTTACAAATCTGTGATTTTGCAATGTCCCACATTTAAGAACTTCCTGTCTTGGTGGGGACCAGCATCCTAGCACCCATTCCCTGTGCTTCTCTGATTCCCCCAGAGGCCACTGTGATATCAGCTGCAGGATAGCCATAGTAGTAACAGGATGCTTTTAGTGAGTGATCAAAATGTCTAGAAAATGTCCAGAGAAAGTTGGGTATGCTATTTTACTGGCGAATAATGTAAATTATTCTCAAGCTAAATAAAAATGGATAAATGGATGATGCATGTAATGCAATTAAATGTCCATAATTTTAAAAGACAAAACAAATTCAAGAACACATTGTGATTTTAGAAGCTCATGTCAGGCTAGATGCCGAAAGCTTTCCTGAGAGCCACACCCCACCCCCTTTCTGCTATCAGGGCTATTCATGTTAAAATTTTTGAGAAATAATGATTGCTTTAAAAGCATCTGTTTGTTATTGCAGGATAGATTCAATTTCTTTTGTCAACAATTCTATCATTTCCTTGAAGTAGAGACTAAGGGAGAGGAAAAGATCTACTAGTTAGTGTTCTCTTGGGTCCAGAAGCATCCAAATAAAAAGATTGCATATTCTGTGCTTCGTGTCACTGCCCTTCTCTCATTATTCTACGTGGTAATGTTTAACACAGATGTTAGCATCATTGCCTTCTAAAATAGTTGGCTTGTTGTTAGTCACAAAGCAAGGATACAGCCAAATAGTAGTTTAAGGACAGATTATCCCTTGAATGAGAGACTATTTGAAGGGGTATGTCATGTGTAAGAGTGACAGACCTTCGGGGAGGAAAAAATAAATGAGGGATGGCCTTAGAGTTTAGAGCTTAGAAAAGAAAAGAAACCTTGATTTTATTATACTTCTGAAATTTAGCATGCCTTCCTAAGAAGATTGGAGTACATTCCAAAGAGGCACAAAGGTTTTGAAATTGACACCCAATATTCGAAGATGATGTTGATTTGCCAGTGATCAAAGTCAACCCGTCAGCCTGGCAAATAGGACCCTTTGCTCCATTTGCTCTGTGTTACATTATCAGTGGTAATTCTTGTTACTCTCAGTGATTTTCATTCTGAGGCTGCTGCCTGGTCTCTCAGGACATTAATATTTATGTATTGTCAGTGCCCATACCGTTGCTACAGGCATGAATTAGCAACTTACTTAAGCTCATCAAATATAGATCCATTCTTCCTGTGGTGAGTATTATTGCCTTTGTGCTTGAAATTATAAATGGCAACTTCAGTACAAGTGCGAAAATATTTCAGATATTTCTGACAAAATCCTAATGCAAAAGTGAAACTGGTTTCTCAAGTGACTATGGTTAAAAAATTTTTTTTCTTCAAACCCCCAAAGTAGCAAAAGTATGTGTTTTGTTTGTTCGCTTGCTTTTTACTTACCTTCTATTTTATTTTTTTAAATCATGTGCTTAAAGCCCTGGCCAGTGTGGCTCGGTTGAGCATCCTCCTGTGCACTGAAAGGTCACCGGTTCAACTCCCAGTCAGAGCACATGCCCAGGTTGTGGGTTTGGTCCCCAGTTAAGGTGCATACAGGAAGCAACCAATCCATTTCCCTCTCTCTCTCCTTCTCCCTTCCTCACTCTAAAATCAATGAAAAGATATTTCTTTAAAAATTATGTGCTTAAAATACTTAAATTGTTCTAAATGGCTGAAATTAAAGAAGATACCGGTCTAATTACTCTAGTTTTTTATGCCTGAATCCCACTGGTCAGAAGCAAAAATGCTAACAGAGGCTGAACTAATCAAAGAGTCAATTCTGATTAGTGAAATATGGTTATGATTTGATTACTGCAGAACAATTTTGTTATCTTTTCTATATATTTATTACAAATTCTTCCAAATGCTTCCATTTCCTCTCTAATCAAACAAGTCAGACAATTCATCAGTGCATTTTCTTTTTCTCAGGGAACTTCCTTTTGAATCCCACTTTGCTCCCTCTCTAATCTAGACCAGTTCTTCTGTAGGTTTCCAAGCACATATGTCCCCGAACTGTCCTACATTGTCTAGTGTTGATCCCGTTTCCTGCATCCTGCTTTATTCTTGGTTTTATTCCCATTTTATTAGCAAAGTATATCCCCCAAAAGTTTTCTAAGAAGAAAAGTACTTAGAAGGCAAATTGACTCTTTCTGCCTTTCTGTTTATCTTAGCCTTAAATTGGAAAGATTTATCTGGGTATAGATGTCTAGGATGGTAATTATTTTTCTTCAGAATTAGGGGTGCATTGTCTTTTACTTTCATATACTGCTGCCAATAAATCTGAAAACTTTTTGTTTCTGCTCTTTTGTAATTTACCTGTTTTTATCAATGAAGGCTTCATAATTTTTTTTTTTTACTTAGTTCATTCTGTTTTGAAATAACATATCAAAATGCCTTGAGGCGAAAGTTCATTTTTTTCTGTTCACTGTGATAAGCAGATCATAGGCCTTTTCAATCATGAAATACTTTGTTATTTCTTTATTTTATTTTTCTCCCCTCTTTTCACCCTGTTCTGTCTTTGTAATAATTCTACTATACATGTTTCATCACCTGGATTGTTTTCAGCAGTTATTTCAATGTTTTTTATCTTTGACCTTTTGCTTATGGTTCTAGAATTGCCACAGCTTTATTTTGGCAGTATCTATTATTTTTAATGTTCAAAATTCAATAACCCAGTAGATCATTCTTTCCTCTGATGCTCTTATAAAGATTATATTACATTGTTTCATGGATGCAATATCCTCTCTTATTCCTTTGAGGATCGTAGAGATAGTGTTTTTCTTGTTGTCATCATCATCTTTACTGTCTTCTGCTCTCTTCATGGTTTATGTTTCTTCTGAACTCTTTTTTATTTTTTTATATATTTGTTTAGACTCTGTTTATCAAGTTGGAAGCTCTCTTATAAATCATGTGACCCTAGTTGTTCCTGGATGTTCATTTGTATTTTAAGAGTGAGAGATATTAAGTAGGTGATTTTAAAAACTCTGCATGCCTAGAATAAATGTATCTATTGGTGCAGTTCACTATGGAACAATTGAACTGTGAAAGAAAATATGCATTCATTATAAATGCTTACATTTCCTCTCTAATCAAACATGTCAGACAATTCATCATTTCAGACAATTCATCAGATATTTCTGTTGGTCTTTTTGTGCTAGGCTGGTCATCTCTACAAGAGAATCTCCCAGTATGTTGCCTGACATGTACACTTGGTTGTTAACAGTCTGGGAAGACAGGAGAGGCGGTCAGGCTTTTACCAACTGCCATTTTCAGTCTTGCATCTCACCCTATTCTCCACTGCTCTTCGTCTTCTTCAGTCAGCAGATTCTTTTCATTTACCTTCTCCTTCTCCTGCTCTGAATGTAATTTATGTTTTATTTAAGAATCCTGCCAAGTTTTATTATTTCACAAGAATGAAACAAGGGGTAAGGACAAGCTTAACACGTCTGGCTTTGATTACTGGCCAGCTGTTGGCCACTGGATAGATGATCTCTATTGAGATGGCACTCCTTATTCACCAGAGTAAAGAATTTTAAAAATACTGTTATGCTTTGAACACATCCGTGAGCTTTTATACATAATTACAAAAGAAGGTCAACTCTGGTCTCATCAGGAAGAGCGAATGGCTAGGGGACTGTGGCTCAGTCAAACTCGTTTCAAGTTTTGCTGATTACAGGTCTGTATTATATCTGGAGGAATAAGAACTCCCCGTGTAAACTTGGAAGCAATCGCTCTGTTTTCAGCTCCATGCACCACTTCTGACTTCTATAGCACCAGCTGCCTTTAAATTCTGAAAATGTATAGGGCTTCTCAGGTCAAATTCTCACCAGAAATAACTTCCTTTTCAGACACTTAGTTCTTCTACTCTGGCTTTCTGAGGTAGAGGGTCTCCATTCTCCCATCTGCATTCCAACTGCCCAAACAGAGTAGAAATACCTAATATATTACTAATGCATTGCTCTCACCATTTACATGTTTTATTCTATTTTATGTTATACTAGAGGCCTGGTGCACAAAATTTGTGCACGGGGGGCAGGGGGTGGGGGGGTTGTCCCTCAGCCCAGCCTGCACCCTCTCCAATCTGGGACCCCTTGAGGGATGTACGACTGCCTGTTTAGGCCCGATCCTACTCACAATCCAGGACTGCTGGCTCCCAACTGCTCGCCTGCCTGCCTTCCTGATTGCCCCTAACCACTTCTGCCTGCCAGCCTGATCACCCCTAACCACTCCCCTGCCAGCCTGATTGATACCTAACTGCTCCCCTGCCAGCCTGTTTGCCCCTAACTGCCCTCCCCTGCAGGCCTGGTCACCCCTAACTGCCCTCCCCTGCAGGCTTGATCACCCTCAACTGCCCTCCCTTGTAGACCTGGTTCCTCCCAACTGCCCTCCCCTGCTGGCCTGATCACCCACAACTGCCCTCCCTTGCAGGACTGGTCCCTCTCAACTGCCCTCCCCTGCTGGCCATCTTGTGGTGGCCATCTTGTGTCCACATGGGGGCAGGATCTTTGACCACATGGAGGCAGCCATCTTGTGTGTTGGAGTGATGGTCAATTTGCATATTACTCTTTTATTAGATAGGATTATTTCAATAAATAGTTTGTTTATACATTTATTATACTATTTTATTTTTTAAATTATCAACTCTGGCCTGGCTGGTGTGGCTCAGTGGTTGAGTGTGACCTATGAACCAGGAGGTCACGGTTTGATTCCAGGTCAAGGCACATGGCCAGGTTGCAGGCTCGATCCCCAGTGTGGAGTGTGCAGGAGACAGCCGGTCAATGATTCTCTCTCATCATAGATGTTTCTGTCTCTCTCTCCCTCTCCCTTCCTCTCTGAAATCAATAAAAATATATTCTTAAAAAATCTTTATCAATTTTCAACTCTGAAATCTACCCAAAAATTAAAATACTGGGCAAACTTTTAAATAAAGAAGAAAAGTACCATAACCCAACCCATAAGCTCTGAACTGTACCACACACACACACACACACACACACACACACACACACACACACCAAATTCTGGGCAATATTCCCTGAGGAGAACGCACCAACATAGCTGATTCAAAGCTACATAATTGTCAGCTCATGCTGGCAGTGAAACCTAGGTACCACCTAGCCTACCCCCGCCTGATTAAAGTAGTAGTAGTAGTAGTAGTAGTAGTAGTAGTAGTAGCACTGTACCATCAGAATAATATGAAATATGCAGCACCTGCTTAGCTGCTGGCTTGGGGTGGTAAAAAAATCTATATTAGAGGCTGGAAAATTGGAATCCCATTTTATGGTGGAAAATATTTCATAAATAGTAACCTGCAGTAACTCAGTAGGTAGACCACATGGGTATTAAACTGAAAGCAATTTGGTGAATTTGGCAAAGAATTAAAAGAAAGCTATGAGCTAGTTAAAATAAGTGGCTAATTTGAAAGTGGAAAGGAGATCAATAGATTTCAGAAATTTGGGACAATGTAGAGTTAGAATAGCTGATTGCCTTTAGACGCCAAATTCAAAAGACAAAATTGAGAAAGGCTTAAGACAAATTAAAATTGAATCTATTGGAATAGATCACATTATGGCCTGTACTTCTAGCATTAAAATACCTAAGTGAATTAAGATGCCTCAAAGCAAAAATAAGAATACAGATGAACATTTCCAGAATTGCCTACCAGTTCCAAGATAATGTAGTTTAAATCTAAAGAGATGTGAAGACACACACACACACACACAAAAAAAAAAAAATGCAAAGACACACATCTTACATGAAAACCATGTCTTCAAAGGATCTCTAGCATGTGAAACTTGCTGGAGTAAAACAGAGAAGAAATCTACACATTGTGGGAGAATTGCATTGTCAAATAAATCATGAGGCTGTGTATAAAGGTCCTGTGACCCTGTCTGGGACATCTACCTCTAATAAACAGAAGGCGGGCTGAGAAAGCTCTAAGAAGAAAGCTGTACAATCTGCAACAGGGGTGTGTCCCCCAATATCCACTCCACAGATGGCCAAGGAGGAAACAGGTAAAGGAAGAACCCCATGCATTGGAATGGAGACAGAGACCACAAAGAACAATGGACAAAGAAGCTCTTCCCAAGAAAAAATTCAGTGCTTAAGCAAAGGAACGTTCCCTGCTCAGGGTTAAAAGGCAATATGTGGCTTTCATAATACTGAGAACAATATGGCAAGAGCGTGGTTAACTGTAGACACGCTAACCTCAAACTCATGATTCACCTGTAGGCACAAAATAGGCCCAAGCAGGGCGGGGATAAACTATTTGAGAGATATAAGAATTGCCCTCACTCTTATATCAAGTATTTAGAATATTTATTTTAAAAAATATTTTCTTCAAAATGCACTACAAGAATAAAAAATAGCAGAGATAGCGCTATGCTAGTTACTCCTAACACTGTCCTGTATAGACATTTTTTGGATCCTAACATAAAAATGAATTCTGGTTAATGGCTAAATGATTTGTTCTCCATGTGAATACAAATTTGTCTGTGTGATTGATGAAGACGATTTTCCAAGATAAGTAATGTGACTCAGGATATTTGTATTAGTATGGAATTAACAGTTTAATCTATTTAGTATTTCACACTGATTGCTCTCTGGATATAAGCATTTACTGGTATTTATACTAATGATTTTTGGTATATAACATCTATAATATATTAGTACTCAGTATTAGTATATAATACATAATATGAGGTATGATTTCATGCAGTAACATGGAGGGGTGATGTTACTATGATAGCATTCTTTTTTTTTTTTTTTTTTTGGTAGCACTATGATAACCAAGTCACATTAGTGATGATATTACTGGCTAATAGTATACCATCTAATGTGAAAAACCAATTAGCTAAGCTGGGCTCCTTTCCCTAAGCTAGGACAATCAAAATGATAAAGGACCATCAACTTCCATTGTAAAAAAAATGTCCTATATAGAAATGATTTAACTATATTGATTCAAAATACAAATACACAGATAACCATTCTTATAAACATAACTAGTTGCCCGGTGCATGAAATTCATGCATGGGGGGGGCCTCTCAGCCTGGCCTGCACCCTCTCCAATCTGGGACTCCCCTGGACTCCTCTGGGGATGTCTGACTGCCAGTTTAAACCTCTCGCAATCCAGGACCGCTGGCCCCTAACTGCCCCCCTGCCAGCCAGATTGCCCCCAACTGCCCCCCCCGCCACCTGTTCACCCCCAACTGCCCCCCATGCTGACCTGATCACCCCCAACTGCCCTCCCCTCCTGGCCTGATCACCCCTGACTGCCTCTGCCTCGGCTCTGCCACCATGGCTTTGTCCGGAAAGACGTCCAGAAGGTCTCCCAGTCTACTTAGCATATTACCCTTTTATTAATATAGACAGGAAATACATTTCTCAGATGTGGCATGTTATTGATGGATGACTATAATAGTCACATTTGTAGGTATGAGAAGAAAGAATGGTTTCATTTAAGGTAACCCTTCTTTCCCCAGGGAACAAACTGAAGTCCATAGAGGTTGTCACCAGCATGAAGCCACAATGGCATAGAAATAGAATTTAATTCTCTTGTTTACAATCGAATGCATTTTTCTCCAAATTGCATAGCCTCCAAGTACAATTGCAGAGAAAATCTACTTAATTTCATTGATTTGTTGTCTTTCCAATAAAATAGGGAAAAGCAAGCAAACTAAACTGCTGCTGAATTGATGCCAAACAATTTCTTACAATAGAACAAAAAAGGATAACCTGATTTTGTCTAACATCATTCACTCTTGAGTCTCTATATTGCATTTATTAAAATAGTAGCATTTTTGTCTTATAATAAACACCTTCCCTTTCACTTTTCTCTCCTTTAAGTTACTCTTGGTAGTAAAAGGCAGAACACTAGAGGCCAAATTTAAAATCAACATAGAGTTTTTGCAGGTGAACAGGTTCAATTGATGAGCCAGAAAAGGTGTTTCTTTCCCAGCTTGGACCAGATCTCTCCTACGGAGCTGAGAAAACATGTTTTCCTGAGGTGCCAACTTGAATTCTCTACGGGAAAACCTCTAAACTTGCTGGAAACCTTTTTCTGTACTGTAGGTGAAACCTGTAAAGCTTCACTCCACTCCATGTTTCCTTTCCTTGGGTATCAGATCCCCCCACAAAGCAAGCAATATTTGTTTTTAGGGGTGGAAGGTGAAGGAAAGCTCTGAATTGCAAGGGGTTGTACTGGTTTATTCTCCCTCTTTACTCTGGTGGTTGGAATTGTGTTGAGAACATACCCACACAGAACAGGAGATGGAGCTCTTCACTAACATGAACTCAAGATGCCTCCCAGCTTTTCAGATTAATCTAATTTCTTTATCCTACAAAATTCAGAGGGTCCCAGAAATCCGAGCTGCCTCAATTTCCCATGTTCATGAGTTACTTATGTTGGGAAGTATCCAGTTTGGGGACTCAAAGTCCTTCCAGACTCAGGATCTGCTATTGAAAATGATGAGAACTTGAAGAAGCTCTGAGTCCCAGGGGCTGTGAGATTCAAGGAAGCACAGAGACTATTCCCTCAAAAGACAGTGCAGGCTGCAGGCAATTTCATGTAAAGTCTATGCAAATGAGGCATTAAGACCCTTTATTCCATCCGATTGCTCCACCTAAAACCCTTCTACGTAGAAATAATGGTACTGCTGCTAGAGTCTTCTGGTTTAACTGACTTTTAGGGATGACCATATATATTCTCTTCCCCCACTTATTCCTCCTAAATATGGTATTTTCTCACCAATATTCCTATTTTGTTTTTCAGCTTGCTTTGTTCTAGGTAGATCCTCTTCCATTCCTTTCCCTT
This sequence comes from Eptesicus fuscus, assembly GCF_027574615.1. Classification (NCBI taxonomy): domain Eukaryota; kingdom Metazoa; phylum Chordata; class Mammalia; order Chiroptera; family Vespertilionidae; genus Eptesicus; species Eptesicus fuscus. The sequence continues at coordinate 11,010,077 of NC_072490.1, read as the reverse complement.
TTGAGTCTTTTCAAATGGTAGGAAATAGTTCTGGAAATGAGAACCCTTCACAATTCATGGGAGGGAAGCCAAAGAGCAGAGAGGTTAGACGTTACTCTTTCTTACTAAACACTAGAGAGAGAGAAATTGTTTACACTTCTGAATGAGTGAGCTTGCGGGACTTTTGTCCCTGTACTTAGCCCATTAGAAATTGCTAAAATTAATCACCCATAGGTTGAAGTATGATCCCCTTTAAGAAACACCTCCATGTCATCTTAACTGACACCACTGCAGTTCAAGATGGATATTTGGGAGGTTCCCTTGGGACACAATACTCTCATCATAGGGGGAGGCTTAGAAACAGCATTTATTAGCTCACTCAGCCTCTATGTTTTCCTCACTCACTCAGGAATGGGCAGCCACAGCACGCTAGTGATGTTAGAAATGGGGGTGAGGGATGCAATCATCCCTGTGCACAACTTCTTGTCTTAGCTTCTCAAATGCTAGTGAACCCCAGGTAGAGAGATTAACCATGTTTCTAGCCCTGCAACCATGGACAGTGCCCACCCTACCACTAAGTTTGTGAGACCATAAAACAATCCTCTTTTTTGCCGTCTCCAGAGGGCAGTGTTCTTTTACCATTTTTTTCTGGATTGAGGGGTCCCCTGGGGAGAGTTTTCTCTGTATCTTGCTGGAACAGTAAGAATGGGGAAAATGGCTCAATAGTTTATCTATTTATAATCATTAAAAGGAATAAGGTGGGGGCTATTACCTTTAATCAAGATGCATCCCATAAAACACATTGTATGACATATGTGGCTTATATTTTCATAAAAGCACTTAGGAGATAAATTTCAAAATGCAACATAGGGCTAAAAGCTTACTGTGAAGCGGAGGCGACAGATATGCAGACATGATGCATGTGTGTGCACAGAGCGGCATGGCAAGGAAGGAGTGCTGATGGTGTGTGTCAATGTCAGTCAGAGAGGACTTCCAAAATATGGGAGTTTAAGTTAAATTGTGAAGGATGGAGAGGAGACCCTCAGGCTGACAAGAGTGAAAGGAGAAATTGTAAGCAGCAAGGGTAGAGGGCATGTGGTAAACGGAGGAGGAAGCTTGTGAGAAAGCATGGAGCCATGAAAGGAGCTCTAAGGAGTGTGGAGTGTGAAATGCTAAGGTTGGGAACATAGAGGAGGAGGATTTGGGGGGTGCCAGGTTTTGCTACCTGGTGCTCACCCCAATCCTTTAAGTGATAGACACTTCATGAGTGGTTTGGAGACTTATTCCCCAAATTTATCCTAATGTGTGAAGACAAGATCATAGTGTCCTGGTGCTTTCTCTCTCTTTTTTTAAATTTCTTTATTGATTAAGGTATTACATATGTGTCCTCATCCCCCATTGCCCCCCTAGCTGCCCCCCCACTTATGCCCTCACCCCCCTGTTGTCTGTGTCCATTGGTTAGGCTTATATGCATGCATACAAGTCCTTTGGTTGATCTCTCCTCCTTACCGCCACCCTCCCCTACCTTCCCTCTGAGGTTTGACAGTTCGATCAATGCTTCTCTGTCTCTGGATCTGTTTTTGTTCATCAGTTTATGTTGTTCATTATATTCCATAAATGAGTGAGATCATGTGATATTTATCTTTCTCCAACTGGCTTATTTCACTTAGCATAATGCTCTCCAGTTCCATCCATGCTGTTGCAAATGGTAAGAATTCCTTCTTTTTTACCACAGCGTAGTATTCCATTGTGTAGATGTGCCACAGTTTTTTAGTCCACTCATCTGCTGATGGGCACTTAGGCTGTTTCCAAATCTTAGCTATGGTAAATTGTGCTGCTATGAACATAGGGGTGCATATATCCTTTCTTCTTGGTGTTTCTAGCTTTTTCGGATATATTCCTAGAAGTGGGATCACAGGGTCACATGGGAGCTCCATTTTTAGTTTTTTGAGGAAACTCCATACTGTTTTCCACAGTGTCCTGGTGCTTTCTTGAGTATTTTCAAGAACTGAAATTCTCAAAGTGATGAGGATGTCATTTGAATTGGAATTTTAAGGGGGAACTCCAGGCTATTGGGCATATATTTTTTGAAAAGTGTTTCACATGTTTTCTAATTGTGGTGAATTCGTTATGAAAATTTCTATTTCATTAAGTATTGTGAATGATGTGACAGATTTGATTTGTGATGGGCCAAAATTCAGAGTTTCTTACATTGAACAACGTGATGTTGTTGTTTTTTTGAAATTAATAATGCAGGATACTCATTATGGATGTGCATGACATATCATCTGCCTATAAAGGACTCATCAGGAGTCATTTAAATGTGATGCCCTGTTAGGCCTGTTCATAAGGAAGCCCCCTAATAGAGATTTGGCCAGTTAGGTTTGAGTTGATGGCATTTGTTGGTTGTATTAGACAATAACAGTAACAACAAAAAGATAAGATTATATTTTAGCTTTAACTCATTTAATTTACGTGAAAAAAATGAAAACAACAATAAGCTATAAACCTAGAAAGAAGCTTCAGAAGGCCCTCAGTTGAGTAAATTTTAACATTATGTTTTTAAATTCTATTGAGATATGAGATATTTTCTGTTTAAACCAGAAATAATGTTCTGGCAAAAACAATGCTTACATTGTGTGACATCTAGAAGTTAGAAGAAAATTAGGTATCTTTTCTGAAAGCATATGTGTTCCTTTTCATAGAATAAGGTAATCTATAGTTACTTCCTTTTACATCAGCTGCAAAAAAATACTTGTTATTCATCACATCTAATTTAGCTCACTGTTCCATATATTTATGTTCTCTTATTGCTCCTTTAATAATTCTATTTAAATGTTAATAATATTATTATGAAAGCATTTCTATTACAACTGAATTTAAGGTACTATTTTCTCCTTTTTCTTATAGGCAGGAATATTGTTGATTGCTTCTAATATAAGTATGATCTGAAAGTGCTATTATTTGTCCATGAAGAATCAAATCACTCCAGTGGCTTCTCTTAGGCATAGAAATGCAGGGCTATGAGGCATATATTCTGGGGGAGTTATTTGTAAAGGAGTGAAACTTGGGGTTTCTATCATGGCTTGCAGCCAAATCTGGTTATAAGTAAAAAAGTAGGTTAAGTTAAAGAGCTTTCTGAAAAGAAAAATAACCAATGTGTATACTTTAAGTATGCAATGGGAATAATAGCCCTTGGAAAAGAGTCCAAGAATATCATCTTATGTATGAGAAAATCCAAATACCAAGGGATTATATGACTTTCCGAGTATCACTCAGAGAGTCCACAGCCGAGCCAGAACTGGAATGCGTTAGAACATGGGTTTTGTTTGGTTGTTTCTAAGCTTGTTTTGGTTTTCATTTCACCAATCATTTTGGAATAATACAAATTTAAGTATTAATATAGCTTTGGTTAGCTTTAGTCAAAATCAAATCCTGGTTTACATGGAGACTAATCTGCACCAGAACTAGAATATTAAAGGTGGCAGCAAATTTCTTCAATCATGGAAATATGCTAGTTCTGTAACTATAGAACATCCATTTCTCTCTTCATCTCATTAGGTCTGGCTAAGAAAGGTTGTATGTACCAACCCACGTTCCATCTACCCAGCTATATGCTCCAAAATTAGCATGAGGTGCAGGAGAGTCATTATAACTTCCCATCTTTTCTAAGAAATAATAAAAATTCAGAAGAACATAACTTTATGTCAAGTTCTCAATGCTATTATTTATATCAAAAAATTAACCAGAGCCCTAACTGGTTTGGCTTAGTGGATAGAGTGTCGGCCTGTGGGCTGAAGGGTCCCAGGTTCGATTCCAGTCAAGGGCACATGCCCAGGTGGCGGGCTTGATCCCCAGTGGCGGTGTGCAGGAGGCAGCCGATCAATGATTCTCTCTCATCATTGATGTTTCTCTCTCTTCCCCCTTCCTCTCTCTGAAATCAATAAAAATATTTCTAAAAAAAAATTAACCAGAATAAAAGAGCAAACTAGATAAAATATTTCTAAAATATGGCAATTTGATGGAATATTAGGCAAACAATAACATTTGTGTAACATGAGAAAATGAAATGTTCATTGCTAAGAAAAAAAAAACAAAAAACAGAAAATAAAATCAGACAAATTAGTAAATGTTGCACCCCTGAGTAATGAAGACTATAAAATTTACTTCCATTTTTGTATGTTCCATTTTTTCTGCATAGAATAAACTGTATTTTATAATCAAGACTTTGCTTACTGAAAAAGTGGATGAGCCAAAATGATTAGAGGCTCTTAAAGGCTACAATGCAGAGCGATGTGAAACAAGGAAAGTGTGTACAGTTATAAAAATGCGGTGCTTTTAACTTTATAGAGCTAGAGGACCTAGCTCGAAGCCACTGAAGCTCTCAGTATTACTACTTGTGAATTCTGCTCTCATTTTTAATTCATAGGGAAAATTACATTTTTATTACTTGCTGTCAACTTCTCATTTTCTTTCTGCCACTTCACCCCCCTGTCGTCTCCCTGTTTTCCTCCTCCTGCATTTCTCCTAGGATTTGGAAACAAATCCTAACTGAAGTTTGGTTACAAACTCAGGCATTTGGACATTCCATTTTGAAAATATTAAATATGGCTCTAGGAAGCCATTTATTCTGATCAAAATGATAAAAATGAAAGAAACCCTTCCTGCTGTTTATTTTGAGTTACACAATAATTCTCTTAGTTTTTCTTATTTTTCTTATTTAATAAAAAAAAAAACCAGGAAATTTCCTTTACCAAGGCTTTTTTAAGGTAATTAATGGTATTAGATTATTAATGTCTCAGAGGATGAGTCTTAAGTACTGGTTTTCTGTGTGCTAAGTTTCACTCCTTGTAGTTTTTGGTGACTTATTTTTCCCTGTAGCTTTGCATGGATGACACACCCATCTCCAAACACTTGGCATATGTTACAAATCAGGTGTTGGCAAACTTTCTTTGTAAAGACCAGATAATAAATATTTGAGGCTTTGTGGGCCACATACATTCCCTTGTAACTACTCAGATCTGCTCACTGCAGCCCAAACCAATCACAGATGATTTGAAAATGTACAGTTCTAGCTCTTTTCTAATAAAACTTTATTAATGAATACTAATATAGCATTTTAATTAATAAAGTTTATTAGTAATACTTTAATGAAAATATTATAATATAACCATGTTTTAAAATAAATCAAAATTTGAATTTCATAAAATAGTATTTTTCTTTTCATATTTTTCCAACCATTTAAAAATGTGAAAACCATCCTTAGAGTACAGACTCTTTATATTGGAGAACTTAAAGTTACCTAAAACCAGAATTATGGAATATTATTATGGGTGATCGATTAAAAGGCTTTAATATGTTTAGAATAGGCCCTCGCCAATGTGGCTCAGTGAATAGAGCATCAGCCTGTGGACTGAAGGGTCCTGGGTTCAAATCTAGTCAAGGACATATGCTCGGGTTGCAGGCTCAATCCCCAGTAGGGGGTGTGCAGGAGGCAGCCAATCAGTGATTCTCTCTCATCATTGATGTTTCTATCTTTCTCTCCTTCTCCTATCCTCTCTGAAATCAATGAAAATATATTTTTTAAAAATAAATAAATAAAATGTTTAGAATAAAATTAAAATATTTAGAATTCACTAAATTATCTTTCTAACAAATTATTAGATCTTCCTAGGCAGTGGAATCTCTGTTTTGTTTATTCTCTCCCTTCACCATCGCAACAATCTAGCTATTGGGCTCTGAAAAGCACCTTATCTAATAGTTATCCCTTTACAGTCATTACTCAGAAGGTAAAGTAAAATAGAATATATCCAGAGGATCTGCATTTCTCTTTGATGAATGGAAAGTTTAATCAGTCTTCCTTAATCAAGATACTAAAATTATTCATGTTAATGTATGAATAACTAATAATGGGATTTGCATAAAGCCAAATAAATCAATCTCTAAAGAGAGAATTTCAGAAACCAACAATTAAGTCCACTTGTGGCTGGGTGAAGGATGTGCAAAAATTTTGCAGGCAGTAAAATACCTCTACACCCAGGAAATAATCATTAAGTTTGGTGAACATGAAGGCAGATGCAAAATATGTGGAACATATACTCAAAGCCTCAGACATCTTCTCGGCTGACAGCCCTACTTCTTCTCTTCTGCCCTGATTTATGGTGAATGGCCCTTCTTCAGTGGAACCAGGTTGTGTGGACACTGTTGTTGAACAGCTCTCCTGGGATCATAACACAACTGCATTTGAATGTCCCTACCTTGCTCCTGACTCTTTGCCTTCAATTTCTGAAACTGAGTCAATCTTTCATCCTGGTGCCTTAGCTTGATGCTCGTGGCCCTTGCTTATGTCCTGTCTTCAAATAACTGAGAAACCCAGGGACTCTAAAATAATGTCTTAAATTACTTGCCATGACAAAATGCATTCAAAGTAAAATCTAGCTTTATTTAATGATGAACAAGATTAGCTCATTATGAATTAATCCTCTATTATTTAAATCTTATAAAATTTGAGACAATCACAAGCCCATAAAAGCTCAAACCCATAAGCAGCCCATTGTGAGGTAGTATAAATGTGGTTGAAGTAATATTGTTCATTCAACTACTGATGTGCTCTATTGAAGCCAGATTTTGCTTAATCGATGTATTTTGCCCCTCTTTGTTGAGTTATTGCTTGTCTCATTTTCAGTTCCTATAAGTGTATTCCTAGTATCACATAAGCTCACTCATCTAGGGGAAAAGATGAACAACATAGACTGAAGAACAAGAACAGCATCCATCAGACTGTCAGACCTCAGAGGGAAAGTAGGGGAGGGTGGGGACAAGGGAGATAGATCAACCAAAGGACTTGTGTGCTTGCATATGAGCCTAACCAATGATCACGGACAACAGGGGGGCGGGGGGGCTTGCGTGTGGGGGGGATTGGGAAGGGAACGGGGGGAGGGGGTTGATGACAAATATGTGATACCTTAATCAATAAAGTAATTTAAAAAAAAAAACAAATTAAAAAAAAAAAAAACCACTATAAATATTTAACTTTTTCATGAAATTTCAAAACAAAAATGGAGATATTTCACTACATCTAGTTGGCTTTGTCAGTTTCACAGGCAAAGTCAATGATTATTGACTTGTGATAGGAAGAAGAGATATTTTACTCTTGAGCTCCCAAGAGTGTTTCGCATGGAGAGGCAGTACTATCAAGCTGGGAGATAGAAAAATCTGGATTCCAATCTTTCATTCTATTTGAGGGTGAAGGTTAATCAGGTAGCTTACCTAGCTTCCAGTTTTCTCTTCTATAAGATTATTAGGTTTGAGAAATTAGGCAAGAGATTCTTTCCAGGTCTAACATTTTATGATATATGATTGGAAATTCACTAAAATAGAAAGCACAGAAAACACTGCAAAAATAGTGACTTGTCCAGCATTTTCCAAGCTCACAAATGATAGTCAGGGAACATTCTGAACATTGAGATGGATGTATTTCTCAATGTATTTCAGGCTACTAATCTTTCTCAGAGAAAATGACTGTTCCATCATACATTATGTACTCAAAGAATGAGCAAGTGAAGCTTCTAAAATTGTCTCCATCACACATAATATAAATAACTAATTCACTAGATGACCATGTGTCCTCTCTAGTTATTGAAGCACTGCACAATGCTATTTTTTGGTCTTTTAAAGAAATTAACTTCTCTAATGTTCTTTCTTTAAAATAAAAATATTTTATAATTCATGTTTTAAAATAGAACAAATAGTATTGATGAAAAAAAGACAGAAGTTCAAATTTTTTTAAAAACCTCCAACTTATTTAAACTATTAGGCAAAAATAGTTTGCCTTGAACCAAATCAATGAGGAAGCCAAAAAATAAATATATATCTTTAAGTTCATCTCAAGTAAAAAAACAAATACTTCAAAGGTAAAATACAGCTTCTGGTTTTAGTTCCAACATGTAAAGAATGTAAAAATCATTACTCCCATCCTTAGGGAAAAAACTGAACACTGGGCCGGCGTGGCTCAGTGGTTGAGCACCTACCTACAAACCAGGAGGTCACGGTTGATTCCAGGTCAGGTCACATGCCAGGGTTTTGGGCTTGATCCCCAGTAGGGGGCGTGCAGGAGGCAGCCAATCAATGATTCTCATTGATGTTTCTATCTCTCCTTCTCTCTCTGAAGTATATATATATATTTTAAACTGAACAAACTGAAAATAATTAACTTTCTCAGATCCATCAAAGAAGTGGAATCACAGAACAAAGCACAACCCTGAAACCTAGAAAGACAGGCAAAAGCAGAGACTCTCAATTGAAACAGAAAATCACAGCCAAATTCCAGCTTATGTTCAGTTCAGCCCTGTACTGCAGGTTCATCTCGAGTTTAAAAAAGCTTTTGAGATTAGCTTAGTGACCCAGCCAACATCTGCATCCTTGTTTCTCCCAAGTCTCACTTAGCTGAGGGAGAAAAGTCTCAGCTTAATTATTTCTATCATCAAAAGATGTGGTTGTGCATACAATAGAAATCAGAAGCATAAATACTGAGCATATGAATGAACAAATGATTTCAAAGGGTGTATTCATAAGTGGGAACTGTTAGTGGATGTTATTAAGACTTTCCTCTCCACCTGACTGAAATTCAATTTTGAAGGTTCGTACTCTTTCATCAAAACCCTCTTAAGTTCTTTCACACTTGGATAGAATAGGCAAACAGAATATATTGAGTAGTTTTCAAAGAGGAAATTCATTTTTAATGAACAGGTTGCTTGATCTCTGCTCTCGAAAGTGCCTGAAGTTAGTGAAAATGCACTGTGAGCCCTTCATACAAAATCCTTTTTATTTGATTCTATTCGATTCCAGTTTGTGTCAGGGCTTTTAAGTACATCAGTTTAGATCAGAGTTTCACAGTCTTGACACTATTGAAATTTGGGGCCAGATAATTCTTTGTTGTGGGGAGGTGTCCTGTTTAGCAGCATCGCTGACTGGTCCCCACCTGCTAGAAGACTAGATGTTAGTAGCAACCAACCCCCATTACCTCCCATGACAGCTAAATATGTCTCTCAGCATTGCCAAATATCCCATGGAGGGCAAAACTGGCTTCGTTAAGAAGCACTCATTTAGAATGGTCCTTGCCACAATACACATATAACCTTTCTCAAAAGTTGAAGAGAACTGAATGATGCACCAGTAGCTCTGGAATCTGCTCTATTGTTGAGATTTATGAGTGTCTAAGTTATCACCTCAAGCCCATCAGAAAACTCCCAGTGTAAATTGTCAAGTCTTCTCTCTCTGATCAATTATCACCATGAGAATACTTAGTCTTTGACAAAAAGTCATTGACTGAAGATTATACTGGCTTCTGCAGAGTGCGTATGTGTGTGTGTGACATAAATTAAGGTATATGTAATCATAATTTATATTACTGAACTCTATATTGCTACTTTCATTATGTCATCTGTCAAAAAATGATCTAAAATTCCCAATTTATGTTTCTAAAAATAATTTTATGCAAGGTTATTCAACTCATCAATAACCCAAAAAGTTACAATGGTTTGCCTTGGATTCTACTGCATCTGAAAATAGTATTATACTAGTAACATAATGGTACTTTTACATTTTGTTAATCTACCTCTCCTTACAACTTTAATTTTTACCTTACCATTTAACACATTTTTATTCAATTGAGAAATTTTTCAGTTCTATTTTTTAATACTTCTGTGATCTTTGTGAATAAGTCTCTTCAGGAACTCTAGTTTTCTATAGATTGGATTTCTGTTCTCTATCATAGCTGTTAATTTCTGTCGTTAAGTCTCTTTGTCCTTTTTTTCTTCTGTGTTCTGTAAAAATCTCCCAATTTTGACCTGCATGTCATTCATTCACTTTTAACTGATGTTCATTTAATTCTACATCAGAATTGGGTTTAAAAGAAAGCTCTTGCATTTTTTTGTTTTTAACAGTTGTCTTTATATTACTTAGCTCCATTTGTATTATAGACTAATCGTTCCTTGTAGAATATTGACTACTGCATGTTGATTATACACTGGCTTAATATCTATTAACTTATATAATTGCCATATAAGTGTAAAATGAAGATATTTAAATTGTCCACATTTTACACATTAGGAATCTGAGCTACTACAGTGTATAGGAAACTTGCTCAGAGCAACCAAGCTTGGAAATCAGTCCAATGTCAGAGACTGCTTTCAGTATAATAATACTGAATTTTAAGAGTCTCCAGGGGGTTAAGAGATCAACCAAAGGACTTGTCTGGATGCATATAAGCATAACAAATGGACGCAGACAGTGGGGAAGTGGGGGGCTTGTGCTGGGGAATGGGGATGACTGGGGAGAGGTCAATGGGAGAAAAGGAGACATATGTAATACTATATGCAGTACTTTAAACAAGAATCCTATCTAATAAAAGAGTAATATGCAAATTAACATCACTCCGCGACAAAAATGGCGGCTCCCATAGCCACAATATGGCGGCACCCAGTCCTCTCAGCCCTGCCAGAGTCCCCCAGTCTCAGGGAGGGCTGCCGCTGAGAGCCTGCAGAGTAAGCGGCCTGGCGGAATGCTGCCCAGAGGCCCTCCTTACCCTTTATAAAAAACAAAAACAAATTCACTCCCCAAGGCCTGATCCCCTCCCAGCTGTAGCAGCCTGGGCTGGAGTCTCAGCCTGGGAGGGGCATGCACCCCTACGGCATGATCCCATTCCCAGCAGTGGCAGCCTGGGCTGGGGTCTCAGCCTGGCAGGGGCATGCACCCCCATGGCGCAATCCCCTCCCAGCCTGGGGTCTCAACCACTGAGTCACACCAGCCAGGCAGATATGGAGGAATCTTAAATGTTTCTTTTTTAAAATATATATATTTTATTGATTTCTTCTAGAGAGGAAGGGAAGGGGATAGAGAGCTAGAAACATCTATGAGAGAGAAACATCAATCAGCTGCCTCCTGCACACTCCCCACTGGCTATGTGTCTCCAACCAAGGTATATGCCCTTGACTGGAATTGAACCTGGGACCCTTGAGTCTGCAGGCCAGTGCTCCATCCACCTAGCCAAACCAGTTAGGGCTGTCCAATATGTTAAAGAAAAAACCCTATCTAATAAAGAGGGAATATGCAGGGGATGGCATTTGGGGGTGACCAGGTTGTCAGGGGAGGGCAGTTGGGGACAAACGGGCTGGCAGGGGAGAGTTAGGCGTCAATCAGGCTGGCAGGAGAGTGGTTAGGGGGTGATCAGGCTGGCAGACAGAAGCGGTTAGGGGCAATCAGGCAGGCAGGTGAGCAGCTGGGAGCCAGCAGTCCTGGATTGTGAAAGGGATGTCTGACTGCCTGTTTAGGCCCAATCCCACAGGGAATGGGCCTAAACAGGCAGTTGGACATCCCCCGAGGGGTTCCAGATTGGAGAGGGTGCAGGTTGGGCTAAGGAACACCTCCCTCCCCCAGTGTACGAATTTCATGCACCAGGCCTCTATTTTTAAAAATAAAAATTAAAAATAAGAGTCTCTAAAATTTTACAATTAATCATTTGAACTAAAATGTCTTGTGTCATTAGAATCATGAGTCATATCCATTGTTTTGAAGTATTTTTTAGATACATGTCAAATGTTTTAAATATTAATAGTTAAATGAGAACTGTGGCAGGCTTAATATTTGCAACATAGATAAGACATTCTCCATCACTGGCTCAATTCCCTGCCTATTGGTTCAGAGTGTATAGCATGTACACACAGCACATAACATACAACTGCTTTGCTTTGTGAAGTTGAGGGAGCTTCTTCTACACTCTTTGTTTTTCTGCACTCTGATCCAATGAAAAATATTTAAAAATTATAATCTTTTATGCACACTATGCATACTGCTTTATATCTTGATTCTTGAGATCTTCTATCTCACAAGGAATGGAATGAGGGATGAAAGAGTAGAAACCCACAAATGAAGGGAGGGAAAGATACTATGATATTGTTTTCTTAGGTTTCTGATTCACGTCAACCCTAAATTATAAGCAAAGATGACTCTTGAAGTATCCTCCCTATATTTCCATGGGAAGATAATTTAATACCAATAGCATTTTCCCTCAACAGTCTAAACTTATATTAACAACCAGTCATTGCTTTTGCCATATTTGTGTTTATCAGTTCTATGCCAGCAGACTTTCAGAAATGCTATAGCAAAGATTGTAAGCCAGTCACCAGTTAAAAATAATATTTTACTACATTGCTCCACTTACAAACCTAGGTTAAAAAAAAGAAATATAGCTGGCAGTAATCAGAAGAAAGTAGACACCATTTATATGCTAGCATATTCTTTGAGTATCTATGCTATGACTCCATATGTATGACAATGGATATATTAGATAGATAACATATATTTATCAAAATGAAAAGATACACTTTTCTTTTTTCAATAAGTTGTATCTTTCCATTGCTGGTATCATATTCAATGTGTTTCTTTATATGGATGCTCTCAAAACAAATGCATAGAAGCAAACTTCCAGTAATTACAGGGCTGTGATTGAATTATTCTAGCTCTGAAGTTAGAGAGTAAAGAGAAAATTCATGTTAATTTTGAGACAAGTTTAAATTAAAACATTAAAAACATTGTATATTGCAGAAAATGGCAGGAATATATTAAAGACTTAAAACAAGACATACCTTATAAAAGTCTGTGAATATTTCAAAAAACTGAAATTGTGAATGATGCACCAAGAAAGCATATATAGTAGGGATTTAATTCAAGAAAGGCAATGATAGTGTAATAGGCATTATAACAACTATAAAGTGGATAATAGATCACTCTGCTCCTTAGAGACAAATACCTCAATCACACAGGAAGAATTCTTCTACCATGTACATCCATTGCCACCTCCCACACCATCAGAACTCATACACAAAGTTCTGATATGGGGTGCTGATGGTGATCCTCTGTACTCCACCATAAGCCTCCCCACCTTTCCCACCCATGACATACCACCCTCAGGAGTGTTGGAAATTGGACAAACAAGGAGATCAAGGGGTCCCAGCCCCATACTAGGCCTCCCAGCTCAGGGGCCACTGCCCAGAAGAAAAGTCCCCATGATTTATAGCTGTAAAAATCAGCAAGATTGTGGCTGAGATGTGGGGGATCTGGGGGGAGGGGGGCGGTGCTGCTGGAGTCCCAGGTATTCCTCTTAAAGTGCCCACACACAGACTTACATAAACTCATGTGCTCTGAGCTCCAACATTGGGGCAGCAGCTCAAAAGGAACCAGGGACATGGAGGAATTGAGTTGTCTGGCATCAGGATGAGGGCTAGAGGGGCAGCTTTCTCACCAACAGGCATGCTGGCAGATGCCATAGTTCCTTCCCACAGATCCAGCAGGCAGGCACCAGATCTGAGTCTCTGTTAACCTGGGTCACACTATTTGCCCCATCCTGGTGATTCACTGAGATCCTGTTCTACCCAACCTGAGGCTCCATCCAAGCTGTTTCCAGTGGTTTTTCCATATGAATGATCTGTCTTGGCTCAGGCTTCAGATTTTCCTAAAATCTCTCAAACAAGCAGCATTGGGCCTTAGCATGCCTCATACCTCTAGCTAACTGGCTCAGGCCCAGCACTAGCAGCAGCTGGCCTTGGTTCACAGTTTGGCCTCTCCTGGGCACCTCCAAGTCCAGCACAATTACCAGCTATCTGCAGATTACTTTGTAGCTAATGCCAGGTGGCCCCAGGAAGAACATAGGCCGTGGCTGACCTTAGCCTACACCTCTAAGGAGGCCCCAAGCCAGCACACCCAATGCAAAGTTTCAGACCATATCAAAGTACCATCCAACCACTTTCACAAGCAGCACACTCAAGAGATGGACTTAACAGGCACCAGAGTCCCACTAAATAAACCCTGCACAGCTGATCCTCCATGGTAGTTAATGATCTCAGCCAGTCCTTGCAGCAAAATGGCCTGGGGGTAAATCACTCCCACTGATGTGCCAATAGCAATCAAGACTCAACTACAACAGAAGGGTGTACACAGCCCATACAAGGGTGAGAGGGATGCACTTGGTGTGCCCAGCCCTGGTGAACAGGGAGGCTGCACCCTGGGCTCTATAGGACACCTACTGCATAAGACCACTCTATCAAGAATGGAAGATGGAGCAGCCAACATAGGGAGGCTGCCAAAATGCGGAGACAAAAAAAGCATGTCCCAAATGAATGAACAGAACTCCAGATAAAGAACTAAACAAAATGGAGACAAGCAATTTACTAGATGCAGAGTTCAAAACACTGGTTATAAAAATGTTCAAATAATAGGTTATGTATAGGTTAATAAATTTATCATTTTTCATTCATGATTAGAACTTTTAGCATCTTGTTTTTAAAAACCCTACTATATCTCAATGCCACAAAGATTTTCTTCTGTATTATTTTGTAAAACCCTTTCACATAGATGTCTTCCATTAACCTGGAATTGATTTTCATGTAGTAGGGAGTTCCATTTCTAAGGAAAATCAAAACCTTTATCATCCTATCAGAAAATAAAAGGACATTAAAATGTAAATAGAATTTACATGCCTCCTAACTCATGTTACTTTTTTTTTCTGGAAATTTTAGTCTACTATATTTTTTTACTTATGATCCCCACTAAACATTAGTATTGTTATTTTACATATCTTATGTTTATTTACATTTTCCCACATTTTTTCCACTTTCTCTGCTTTTAATTCTTTCTGGCTTTTCAGAACTTAAATTTGTATTCATTTATCTTCTACTTAAAATGCTTTAGAATTTTCTTTGTGAGAATCTACTAGTGACAAATTCCATCAATCTTTGTTTATTGAAGATGTTTATATTTGACTCCTCTTCATACACTATATTTTCTCTGGGTATAGAATTTTGGATTTCAATTATTTTATTTCAGTGTTTTTGAGATAGCCTTTCTTTGTCTTATGATTTTTATAGCTACTATTCAGAAATCAGTCAGACAGTCCTTCCTCTGAACATGGTGTTTCTCATTTATCTGCCTGTTGTCAATATATTCTTGTTAGTTTTCTTTTGTTTTTGTTTAGTTTTACCATTTATATAACAATGTATGAATTTTTAAAATTATATTTGGGCTTTGTTGTCTCTCAACACTTCTGAAAATTTTTCAGCTATTCTTCCTATAAATGTTGCCTACTCATTTCTCTTTGTCATCTACATTGGACTCCAATAAAATGTCTGTTAGACATGCTCATGGAATTCTTATCTCTTACCCTCCATTTGCTTTGTCCATGATACAATCTACATAATTTATTATCTCCCTTCTAATTTACAAATATCTTACCTGCTGGGACCAAACTGTAGCAATTTACTTCATTTTAAAAAATTTGAGATTTGTATAATTATTTCTAGAAGTTTTGTTTACTTGGATAAGCTCTGCTAATTTAGTTAATAGTGTTATATAAAAGTTAATTTCCTGGTTTTAATCATTGTACTCTGGTTATGCCAGATGTTAACATTAGGGAAAGCTGGGTCAGGGATATAGAGGAACTCTACTATTCATGCAACTTTTCTGGAAGTCTACAGTTAGTTCAAAATTAAAAAAGCAATATATCAAACTAGATAGTGATTTGGCATATACGATTAATGTTCTTTAAAAAATGATAAAAATGTACTGACCCAAAGAAGACAGCGGGCGCTCATTAGAAGTGTGAAATCCGTATTAATAATTCAATTCCATATGCAGAAACCATGCCCACAATAGGAAGTACAGGCACAGACCAGTTACAGCTTTCAAAAAAATCTATAATGAAAGAGCAAATAACTAAAACTAGAAATTTCTGTTTTAAATATTCCTAGGGAATGTAGAACTGAGAAGCTGCAGGCCCTGCATTTTCTTCTCTTCGTTTTCCACTACTTCTCCGTTTTTCCTCCTCTTATTAAAACATTAATTATCAACAAATTGAAATTACGTTGAATAACAGATTTTTTCTTATGAAATTTAAGCTCAAAGGCTTCCAGTTTTTTAAAAAAAATAATATCTTAAAAATATACCAAATGAAGCATAATTAAATTCCCTACTGAATCACTGCAAAACAGGGAGGATGGGCCCTCTCTTCTGTGATATACCAGCATCCATCCCCTGTCTTATTTCATTCCTAGTTATTTCTTCGAATTGTTGGCTCTGCTTAAATTAAAAACAAAGTAGAAAGTAGAAGTAGTTCTTGGCCCATGTCAAAGACCAGCACCAGTTAAAATATTATTGTCCTGTTTTCTGGATAATCTAGTCCATAAATCTTAAAGTCAGGCACTAGATTTTTTCCTCCCATCTCCTTACTCTTGGTTGCAGGCTTTTAATGAGTGACCGCCCTCACCTTGCCCTGGCATGGCTCACACTGCTTCCGGCTGCACGTTTGCAGGTGCGCTAGGGGAATATGGGAGGCTGAGCAGAAGCCTGGAGTAGGAGCTTACCATCTGATTTAGGAACATAAGCAAGTCTCAGGCACACACACACACACACACACACACACACACACACACACACACAGTAGAGTGGCTTCAGGATGACGACTTCCTGTTCCGAAGCTTCCAGTTCAGGCATCAAATGGCAGCTGTGGCTCTGTCACACGTTGGGGAATGTGGGCCTCTAGTCATCTCACAAGGAGCACCCAGCTGCTCTGCACACACTCAAGGCCCTGGCAGAGTCGACTGCTCCCACCTATTGTCAGCTCGGTGAGCCCTCTGAGACAGACCCAGCTCATTTCTCTTAATCAGGAGCAATGACTTTGAGAAGAGTCTGATGGCACCAGTTGATGAACTATGTCAAGAGGGAGAAGCTAATCACGAAGGATGTGCCTTGTGCCTGTGTGTGCTATTTATAGAAACCTCCGCAGCCGGGGAGAATACATTAGCATTATTCAGCTATATCTACCCTGTAATTCTCAACTCTTGTTAGTGGCAAATTCTCCCTTAACTGCTTTTTATATTATTTTACAACAACTTACGTTATATTTCTTTTACTTAAAAATTGTTCCTTGAAAGAGGTTCCTTCTTCCTCCTCTAAAGATTGCTGATCTAGATTTCTATTAGCGAGTCATAAGAAAAAAAAGAAGGAAAAAAAAACACCTTCACATAAACAATAAAAAAGGGGGGTTAGGGGTGCTGCCTTTTCCTAAGTAAAAGGTCTTGTTACTTTTGAAACAATGCTTCCATCAAAGGGCTGTCACAATAACACAATTTAACCATCATCAAGTGAAAAGGCAGATGCACAGGAGGAGATGGAGACTAGAAGCTTTAAGATGGAAACTAAAACCACACAGAGTTTAAGTCTAAAAACTGTAACAATAAAACCCAGACACACCTTGCCTTGAATAAGAGCAAATGATGTTGTCTTTTGGTTCTCAGTTCTCAAATCATAAGACCTACGGTACAAAGGGTTCTCAATATAATCAAATACCCAGCCTGTGTTTAAATTTCCCTAACTGTCTAATGAATTAATTAGAACAGTATGCTTGCCTGCTTCAGGATGTGCATTGTGACTGGTTGATATGTTTCCAAAGTCTTTTTGAACCTACAGTTTTCTCTTCCTTCTCTTTTTTCTGTTTCTGTTTTTGCTTTCAATGTATTTATGGAAGACACGAGCTTGATATCCTACAAAATGAACCAAGGTCAGGATTTTGCTTATTGCACCACTATGATGTCATATAACACCTTACTAGTAAACTGGTACTATTTGTATTAATATTTTTCATACTGATACTTTCAAATTCAGAACTACAGCATTTTTAATTGAAAATCATAGATGCACAACTATCTTTTCCTCCGGAATGTCAATCATCATTTACAATAAAACAACTTCCATTATTCTTTATTTTTCAATAACACATGCATAGCAGTCTCAGAATAAACAATCCAACCTCAACACTAGCAATTGCTTACTAAAAACAATTTATTTGCAGTTTTATGTTCCTTGGATTGAAGGGGTTCAGAATATTCCACTGTGCCATAAAAAAATTAATTTTTATTCAAGGCACTTCAGAATAAGCGTTTTTCTTGAACTGCCTAAAAGCAGAGCTTCCCAAAAGAACTCAACTGTCATAAATTCCTTCCCTGGGAGTAACCAGGGAGACAGACAGTCACCACTGGAGACTAGAAGTCAACACCACACCTAAACAGACATTGTCACCAAGTATCATGTCTCTGAGCTATTCTTCCAAGGGCCCCTCATCTTTCTTAAAAGTTACCTGTTTTCCCATAAATGACCTCTCTCCTGCTGCCCTTCCTCTGTCAAGAAGTCATTAATTTCACATAAATATCCTTCTCTTTTCCTTCCCCTGTAAAGATAGTATATAAGCCCCAAATTCTAACCACCTACTTGAGTCACATTAATGTGAATTTCCACGTACATGAGATTAAATGCTATCTTTTTTAATTTTATATTATTGTGGTTTTTTTTACTAATCTGTCTTTTATGAATTCACAGGTCCCTATCACTTTACCTAAGATTATAGAGCAATTTTTTTCTCCTTGGTAAAATATATCCTATATCCCATTTGACATGTTGAGGCAAATTACTAGGTTTTAAAATTTCTCTCTGTGGCTGTTTCATCAACTAAAATCAGAGGTTTATTTGTTTCAGTTTACTGATAATATGTAAGGATTGATTTTTTAACTTAATTTTGTTCATAATGATGCAAACGTTTTACACACTAACAATGTTTAAACTATAAAATAAGTTATTTGCAAAGAAACTTAGTTTCTTTCCCTATTTCATTCAACCTATTTCCTCCCCAAAGGAATCCTTTATATTTTTTTCAGTTTTATGTTTTAGCTTTTCACATTTTATATAGAAAAAATATACATACATATTTATATTCTCTTTTTTTCTCAGATACTCCATAGCAAACTGCACATTTTCCACTATCTTGATAATATCACATTAACCCCTTAACAGATGTATCATTGGCAAATAGGTTCTCCCATGCAGTGGGTTCCCTTTTCATTTTGCTGATGGTTTCTTTTAGTTTTTAAATCAGTATTCTTCTATCAAAACCAGTTCAAAGAAACCTAATATTCACTAGTAGATCAAGTACTGTATTCCTATCCATTGCCTCTAAAAATAAAATCAAGCGACATCAGACACTGTTAATTGAGAATAAAAATTTTATTATGAAATAAGTTTAATTTCAAATCTAGTTGCAACCTTGGGAGTGGGTAGGTGAGCAATCTGGTAACACAGAGGTTATCTGGTTTTTTCCTGATTTATAAATCTTTGCCTGAATTTCATACACTACTCCCTAGAGACACATCATAGAAAACCATTAAAGCCTCCTACTTAAAATTTAACACTTGTAAACAGTGTCTTATCCAGAAGGTCACCATCTGCAATTAACCATCATTTTAAAAGCCCAGAGGAAATGAAATGCTAAGTATGACATTTTTTGGATCATGCCTCCAAGTTTATTAAATTGCAGGAAATAAATATTCTCATTTTTCATTCATTTTTAGTTAGTCTTCTTTTTAAAGCTTCAAAATTAATATATTATTGGCACTTAATATTTTTTTAAGTACAGTATTTCTTTCTTAACATCTATATTTGGAAAGCCTGAATCTGCATCCTTCTGGCCTAGATGGATAGTAGCTATATAAAGAACTGAAAAGGATGGCTGAAAGAAGGACACTGAATTCATGGTACAGAGATAATTAATTACTCATATGATAAAAGGTAAAATCGTATGCTAGCTCACACTATACATGAAAATAAATATCTGAGTGGCAAAAGTAAAATCTATAGCATTTTTAGGTAAAAATGTATCTAAGACATTAGATTAGGATTAAACTCATTTAAATGTTTTCTTTAAAAAGAAAATAACAACTTCTTATTCTGGTCACATTGAATTATCGGGCTTCCATGTCCCCCTCACAGTGTAAACAATGTTAAATATGCAGAATGTATGATGCAACTGTCGGAAGCCATTGGAGAGCCAAAAGCACAGGACTCTGCTCCATGAGAGAAAGGGAACACAGGAGACGAGTTCCACGTTCCCCCTTGTGCTCTTTCTGGGGGAGCTTTTCAAATCTCAGCACAGGGAAACGACTTCCAAACACAGAACAGCAGCCTTCCTAGGAGAGGATACAGCGATCGGACCTAGGGGCTGAAGTTGTGGCTGGAATGTCTTAGACAAGATACAAGATAGGAAGGAGGTACACAGAGAAAGAGCCTCACAAATCTGACAGGAGTGCCCTCGTGGTGTTGACCAAATATTTAAATATATATGTGTAAGGCAGGATTCTGTGCAGGTAAGGATATATCTTCTCAGGGTCTTGAGTAGTGGGAGGTGTTGTGAAGTAAACACAGATTCCAAAAGACACACAGGTCATATACTTTGGAATCACAACCAGGTATACTGGCGAGATCTAATTGAATACTCTGAGTATTCAGTTAAAACCTCACAACGTCTGTACTTTCAGAGTAGAGCTACTCTGGCCCAAGAATAAGGAAAAGGAATACTCTAGACCAGTGATGGCGAACCTATGACACGCGTGTCAGCACTGACACGCGTAGCCATTTCTGATGACACGTGGCCGCTGAGGCGGCCGCATGCCAAGGATGAAACATTTGCTGCTCCTGAGGATGAAACATTTGCGAAATAATGTTTTTTCCTCAAAGTTACACACTACCCGAGTTATGCTCAGTTTTTTGGTGAAGTTTGACACACCAAGCTCAAAAGGTTGCCCATCACTGCTCTAGACTTACCCTAATAAAACCTAAAACCAAGCCTTGACAAGAGCAAGTTAAGCCACTAGAAAAGTAACTGTCTTTCAGACTGAAACTCAGTATTCTTTAAAGGAAAAGAATAAAATCAGACTATCAACAGTGTATTGAAAATGTCAAATATTTAATTAATAAATACTTCATATATCCATCCATATAGAGAACTGAATAATGTGTCTCCTGACCAAAAGGAGAATATACAGTAAATAGAAGAGCTAAGATGACAAAGAGGTTATAATTAGTAGATTGAGACTTTCAAATAATCACTAAAATATAATCAAATGCTTAAGGGGAAAGGTGGATAAAATGATTGAACAACACAGAGGAACAAAATGCTTTAAAAAGATTGCTTATACTGATAAACCAGTGTTTAAGGAAATAAATACCAAAAATAGAAATCACCAACCTGTGGAATACTACAAACATTATAAATTACAAAAGCAATAAGGGATATTATGAAGAACCTTATACCATCAAATTTCCCAACTTATATGATATGCCAAATTCATTGAAAATTTTTATCAGAACTGACATAATCCAATATAGAAAATCTGCAAAGCAATATCTTCAATAGACAAATTGAATTGATATTAAACAGCTTCTTAAAAATAAGTGACTCTTCCTCTTTCATCTGTGACACGTAAAGAATACCTGCCCTTACAATTCAAAAAGGCAGAGCACACTGAATATTAATGACTGTTAGAATCATTGAAGAATTGAGGTCATAGGGCACACCACCAACCCGAAATTTGGGGAGGCAGACAAAATCTAGTATGAGCCTGCTAGAAGCAGAAGCCAGTGGATCATAAACTTGTAGGAACATTAAACCAATGACTTGGACAAATCGCTGGATATGGACAGTAAACTAATATGAAGGCAAAAACTCCTACAGACTAGTCTTATAGGGTCCCACAAGTTCATGGGTTTTACCTACAGGCACCCTACCAGGTTCCAGTAATGAAGAGCCAAGAAAAAAACCCTTGTTTTTCTGGCAGGAGAAGACAAAAGTAACCATTCTTAAATATGCCCAGAGCATTTTTCATAACAAAGGCATTCATAAAAAAAACTCCAAGGAAAATGACTTTATAAATCTTACCTGATATAAAAGAAGGGAAATTACCCAATGCCAGTCCCTCTAGCCTTTCTATCTCACCTAAGTGGTGGAGTGGGGTGGGGAGGGAAGCTGAGAAACACTATGAAGGTCAAGGCCCAGAGACACAGACCAGATAACATAACTAAGATTATAGAATGTTACCTTTTCCCCCACACCTTACCACTTACCCATTTACATACTTTCATGGGCATTACCAGGAATAACCCTACCAAGTGTCAATCTAACAAAATAAGTACAGGATCTATATAAGTATAAAACTAAAAAATAAGAATAAAATTTAAAACTCTAATGAAAAAACACACATATAAATGAAGAAATATTGGAAGACTCAATAATGTTATCAATTTTTCCAACTTGATCTATAAATTCAACATAATCCCAATTAAAATCCTGACTAACTACTTTGTGGATATCAACAAACTGCTTCAAGAGTTTATATGGAAAGGCAAAAATCCAGAACAGTCACAACAATACTGAAGAAGAACATAGAGGACTGATATTAACTAACTTCAAGACTTATTACATATCAAGACAGTATGGTATTGGCAAAAGAACAGACACATGAAACAATGGAAGAGAGTAGAATACCAGTAATAGTCAAATGATCTTTGATATAAAGAAGCAAAGTCCATTCAATGACAAAGACTATCCTTTTCAATAAATTGTTTTCAATGGTGCTGAAACAATTGGACATTTATCTATCTGTAAGAAGGAGAAAGGGAAGGAGGAGGAGAAGGAGGAAGAAGAGAAGGAAGAGGAGGAGGAGGACCTAGACAGAGACTTTACTATAAAAATTAACTCAAAATGGATCTTAGACCTAAATGTAAAATGCAAAAGTATATACAGTGTTTAGAAGAAAACACAAGAGAAACTTGAGGTGACCTTGGGTTTGGCAGTGAATTTTTAGATATAACATCAAAAGAAAGAAAAACATAGTAAGTTGGATTTTATTAAAATGAAATCCCTTTTCTCTGTGAAAGATATTTTCAAAGACAAGCCACAGACTAGCAGAAAATATTTGCAAAACACATCTGAAAATGGACTTGCATTCAAAATATACAGAGATCTTAAATTACAACAATAAGAAAACAATAAAATTTTTAAATGAACAAAATAGTATATAAACAAATACATCACCAAAGAAGATATACAGATGGCAAATAGCATATAAAAAGATGCTTATCATCATTTATCATTAGAGAGTTGCAAATTAAAATAACAATGAGATACTGAGATACTACAACACACATATTAAAATGACTAAAACCCACATATGGACAATAGCACATGCTGGTGAGGATATGGAGCAACAGAAATTTTAATTCATTGATATTGCAAATGCAAAATTGAACAGCAACACTGGGAGATAATTTCCTAGCTCTTAATAAAGCTAAATACAGTTTTACCATCTGATCCAGCAATTACGCTCCTAGGTATTTACACAATTGATTTGAAAACTTATGTCTACACAACAACTTACACATGAATGTGTATAGTAGAATTATTCATACTCACCAAAAATTGGAAACAACCAAGATGTTCTTCAATAGATTAATGGCTATAAAAACTAGGACACATCTATGCATGTTATTTCTCAATAAAAAGAAGTAAGCTTTCAGACCATGAAAAGACACAAATGCATGCTGCTAACTGAAAGAAGACAGTTGAAAATTCTACCAACTGTATGATTCCAAATATATGGCATTCTGGAAGAGCCAAAACTACAGAGACAGTAAAATGGTAAGTGGTTTCCAGGAATTCAGAGGGAGGCAGGGATGAGTAAGTGAAGCATAGAGGATTTTTAGGGCATTAAAAATATTCTGTATGATATTGCCATGGTGGTGACAAGAGACTATGCATTTGACAAAACCCACAGAATTTTACAGCACAAAGAGCAAGCCTTAATGCATGTAAGTTAAGAATAAATTTAGGACAGTTTCTATCAAAACAATTGTTTTCTAAGTATAGGGACAGATTTCTAGTACT
Organism: Eptesicus fuscus; assembly: GCF_027574615.1. Taxonomy (NCBI): domain Eukaryota; kingdom Metazoa; phylum Chordata; class Mammalia; order Chiroptera; family Vespertilionidae; genus Eptesicus; species Eptesicus fuscus. The sequence goes on along the minus strand of NC_072490.1, from coordinate 10,986,283 downwards.
TTCAACTCTGTTTTCTTCCCAGATAAGATTGGAAGCATTGTTAGCAGAATGATTTTGAGAGAAATTTCAAATGCAAATGAATAGAACATCATAATCCACTGGTTATACAGAAAGATTAAGAAGAGAGCTCAATATGCAGTCTCTTTTCTACCTTTCACCACATTATTTATTAATATGGAACAATTAGAAAATACAGTGGTCCTTCCTCCCACTTAATCATTTTCCTCATAATTGGAGTGTTAACATCAAGACCCATTGCCCAGTCATTGTCCAATATTAAGTTTCAACTTGAAATTAATTGTCCGTTTGCCTTGGCTTGGTGTAATATACTTCTCTTTTTACTGGAAAACAGAATACATTCTGTAAAACAGATCTGAGGCAGAGACATACAGGGACCACTGTGACAGACTAACTCAAATCATTAAGAGACTGACTTTGACCATGTACTTGAGCTCCCACACTCATCACCATCCTCAACTGGTATACATCAATCAGAATGATTCCTTAACATTAAATATTATATCCTCAAAGAGTAGCTGAAAGTATGCTCCTACCGAGCTTGCGAGATAATGACCATTCATTCATACTAACTATAGAGTGAAGTTTATTACTGTCTGCTCATTACAGCCCAAAGAGAAAGCTAAAATCCATTGGAGTGTGAAAGTGAAACATTTAGTTTGCCAACACATTTATAAGTCCAGCGGAAGTATTATTTGTCAGGCTTGAATTTTTATTTGCGTCATGGTTTAAACACATGATCTCCCTTTTATTCCTCTGCTTAGTACAGCTTAATATGTGGAGAAGTGGGAACAATACTGGTTGGAAGAAAAAGTTCAAGATATTAAAATTTCAAGTCACCATCTAACTTAGTGATTTAAAAAGAAATTTTAATGAAAGAATAGAGTGGAAAGGAATAGAATGGAATGGAGTACAGTGCAGTAGAAGAGGACAGAATAAAATACCCAGATGCCAAATACATTGGGTATCACTTCCAAAACTTCCTGTTCCAAAAGATATATATCTAAGGTATGTTATGTACCCGGAATTACAAAGTAAAAATGTTATCTTACTGTGAATCATGATCAAAAAAATTTGAAAGACACTGTTTTTAAAACAACTAGATTTTGAGATTCTGTTCAACCATTTGGGCAACAATATTTGAGATGACCACCAGGTAAATGTGAAAGTATCAGAAAGTCACGTTTTCATTAGTAACAGGAGGAATGATAAGAATAATAATGATATACTTTAACAGTTTGTCCATGTGAGAGGGGAAAAGGCTTTTAAAATATTTAGCACAAGACTGCATATAGATCCCTTCTTTATGTGGATAGGGTTTTTTGTTGTTTTTTGCTTCTTTTCAAAATATTAATACTAATGCCTCAGCTTTATCCTGTAGATTTACCTACTGCCACGTGTGCTTGGTAGACTACCCAAGCTAATGCACAGCCAGTGCTGAGGACACTGGCATTATGCAAATGTAATGGGTGAAACACAGAGTCAGAATAAATCTCTTTAATGTAAACATATCTAATGAGCAGCTTACATGGTTTTGCCTCCTGTGAGCATAAAATGTTTGATTTTAATTGTCAGGTAGAACTGCCCACTTCAGAAATCTACATAGAAAAATACTGAGGGTGTGTAGTTATAATTTGAGACTTCAGTTCATGAAAGCCCTCACTTTGGAATAAATGTATGGAATTTAACAGGTATAGTTATATTGGAGCACGAGAAACACATCATAGGGTCTGCAGAATCTCTGGTTTCCTCACCCAGAAACTGTTCCTAGCCCTAGACTGAGTGGCTAGAAGAGTCTTTCCTCTATAAAGGCTGTATCTACTCCATGAGTACGTCCTATATCCCATTTATCCCATAGCAATGCCATCACATGTGAGACCTCCATAGTGGCAGAGCAAGCCACCCCTATGCAGAAATGCACCAGTGGGAACCTTCCCTCTGCAGAAATGCACCAGTGGGAACCTCCCCTCTGCAGAAGTGCCCTGTGGGCTCCTCACCTATGCAGAAGTGCACCTATAGAACCTCCCCTATGCAGAAGTGCACCTGTGGAACCTCCCCTATGCAGAAGTGCACCTGTGGGCACCTCCCCTATGCAGAAGTGCACCTGTGGAACCTCCCCTATGCAGAAGTGCACCTGTGGGCACCTCCCCTCTGCAGAAGTGCACCTGTGGGCACCTCCCCTATGCAGAAGTGCACCTGTGGGCACCTCCCCTCTGCAGAAGTGCACCTGTGGGCACCTCCCCTATGCAGAAGCGCACCTGTGGAACCTCCCCTATGCAGAAGTGCACCTGTGGGCACCTCCCCTCTGCAGAAGTGCACCTGTGGGCACCTCCCCTATGCAGAAGTGCACCTGTGGGAACCTCCCCTATGCAGAAGTGCACCTGTGGGCACCTCCCCTCTGCAGAAGTGCACCTGTGGGCACCTCCCTTCTGCAGAAGTGCACCTGTGGGAACCTCCCCTATGCAGAAGCGCACCTGTGGGCACCTCCCCTATGCAGAAGTGCACCAGTGGGAACCTCCCCTCTGCAGAAGTGCACCCGTGGAACCTCCCCTCTGCAGAAGTGCACCCGTGGAACCTCCCCTCTGCAGAAGTGCACCAGTGGAAATCATCCTTATACAGAAGTGCACCAGTGGAAATCATCCCTATACAAAAGTGCACCAGTGGAAATCATCCCTATGCAGAAGTGCACCAGTGGAAATCATCCCTATACAGAAGTGCACCAGTGGAAATCATCCCCATGCAGAAGTGCACCAGTGGAAATCATCCCTATGCAGAAGTGCACCAGTGGAAATCATCCCCATGCAGAAGTGCACCAATAGAAATCATCCCTATGCAGAAGTGCACCAGTGGAAATCATCCCCATGCAGAAGTGCACCAATGGAAATCATCCCCATGCAGAAGTGCACCAGTGGAAATCATTCCTATACAGAAGTGCACCAGTGGAAATCATCCCTATACAGAAGTGCACCAGTGGAAATCATCCCTATGCAGAAGTGCACCAATGGAAATCATCCCCATGCAGAAGTGCACCAGTGGAAATCATCCCCATGCAGAAGTGCACCAGTGGAAATCATCCCCATACAGAAGTGCACCAGTGGAAATCATCCCCATGCAGAAGTGCACCAGTGGAAATCATCCCCATGCAGAAGTGCACCAGTGGAAATCATTCCTATGCAGAAGTGCACCAATGGAAATAAACCCCAGAAGTGCACCAATGGAAATCATCCCTATGCAGAAGTGCACCAATGGAAATCATCCCTATGCAGAAGTGCACCTGTGGAACCTCCCCTATGCAGAAGTGCACCAATGGAAATCATCCCTATACAGAAGTGCACCAGTGGAAATCATTCCTATACAGAAGTGCACCAGTGGAAATCATCCCTATGCAGAAGTGCACCAGTGGAAATCATCCCCATGCAGAAGTGCACCAATGGAAATCATCCCCATGCAGAAGTGCACCAAAGGAAATCATCCCCATGCAGAAGTGCACCAATGGAAATCATCCCTATACAGAAGTGCACCAGTGGAAATCATCCCAATGCAGAAGTGCACCAGTGGAAATCATCCCCATGCAGAAGTGCACCAATGGAAATCATCCCTATACAGAAGTGCACCAATGGAAATCATCCCTATGCAGAAGTGCACCTGTGGAACCTCCCCTATGCAGAAGTGCACCAATGGAAATCATCCCTATACAGAAGTGCACCAGTGGAAATCATTCCTATACAGAAGTGCACCAGTGGAAATCATCCTTATACAGAAGTGCACCAGTGGAAATCATTCCTATGCAGAAGTGCACCAATGGAAATAAACCCTAGAAGTGCACCAATGGAAATCATCCCTATGCAGAAGTGCACCAGTGGAAATCATTCCTATACAGAAGTGCACCAGTGGAAATCATCCCTATACAGAAGTGCACCAGTGGAAATCTTCCCAATGCAGAAGTGCACCAGTGGAAATCATCCCAATGCAGAAGTGCACCAGTGGAAATCTTCCCTATGCAGAAGTGCACCAATGGAAATCATCCCTATGCAGAAGTGCACCAATAGAAATCATCCCTATGCAGCAGTGCACCAATGGAAATCATCCCTATGCAGAAGTGCACCAGTGGAAATCATCCCCATGCAGAAGTGCACCAGTGGAACCTCCCCTATGCAGAAGTGCACCAGTGGAAATCATCCTTATACAGAAGTGCACCAGTGGAAATCATCCCTATGCAGAAGTGCACCAGTGGAAATCATCCCTATGCAGAAGTGCACCAATCGAAATCATCCCCATGCAGAAGTGCACCAATGGAAATCATCCCTATGCAGAAGTGCACCTGTGGAACCTCCCCTATGCAGAAGTGCACCAGTGGAAATCATCCCCTATGCAGAAATGCACCAGTGGAAATCATCCCCATGCAGAAGTGCACCAATGGAAATCATCCCTATACAGAAGTGCACCAGTGGAAATCATCCCTATACAGAAGTGCACCAGTGGAAATCATCCCCATGCAGAAGTGCACCAGTGGAAATCATCCCTATGCAGAAGTGCACCAGTGGAAATCATCCCCATGCAGAAGTGCACCAATAGAAATCATCCCTATGCAGAAGTGCACCAATGGAAATCATCCCCATGCAGAAGTGCACCAGTGGAACCTCCCCTATGCAGAAGTGCACCAATGGAAATCATCCCTATACAGAAGTGCACCAGTGGAAATCATTCCTATACAGAAGTGCACCAGTGGAAATCATCCCTATGCAGAAGTGCACCAGTGGAAATCTTCCCTATGCAGAAGTGCACCAGTGGAAATCATCCCCATGCAGAAGTGCACCAGTGGAAATCATCCCCATGCAGAAGTGCACCAGTGGAAATCTTCCCTATGCAGAAGTGCACCAGTGGAAATCATCCCTATGCAGAAGTGCACCAATGGAAATCATCCCTATGCAGAAGTGCACCAATGGAAATCATCCCCATGCAGAAGTGCACCAGTGGAAATCTTCCCTATACAGAAGTGCACCAGTGGAAATCATCCCTATACAGAAGTGCACCAGTGGAAATCTTCCCTATGCAGAAGTGCACCAGTGGAAATCATCCCCATGCAGAAGTGCACCAGTGGAAATCATCCCCATGCAGAAGTGCACCAATGGAAATCATCCCCATGCAGAAGTGCACCAATGGAAATCATCCCTATGCAGAAGTGCACCAATGGAAATCATCCCTATGCAGAAGTGCACCTGTGGAACCTCCCCTATGCAGAAGTGCACCAGTGGAAATCATCCCTATACAGAAGTGCACCAGTGGAAATCATCCCTATACAGAAGTGCACCAGTGGAAATCTTCCCAATGCAGAAGTGCACCAGTGGAAATCATCCCCATGCAGAAGTGCACCAATAGAAATCATCCCTATGCAGAAGTGCACCAGTGGAAATCATCCCCATGCAGAAGTGCACCAGTGGAAATCATCCCTATACAGAAGTGCACCAATGGAAATCATCCCTATGCAGAAGTGCACCTGTGGAACCTCCCCTATGCAGAAGTGCACCAATGGAAATCATCCCTATACAGAAGTGCACCAGTGGAAATCATTCCTATACAGAAGTGCACCAGTGGAAATCATCCGTATGCAGAAGTGCACCAGTGGAAATCATCCCCATGCAGAAGTGCACCAATGGAAATAAACCCCAGAAGTGCACCAATGGAAATCATCCCTATGCAGAAGTGCACCAATGGAAATCATCCCTATGCAGAAGTGCACCTGTGGAACCTCCCCTATGCAGAAGTGCACCAGTGGAAATCATCCCTATAGAGAAGTGCACCAGTGGAAATCATCCCTATACAGAAGTGCACCAGTGGAAATCTTCCCTATGCAGAAGTGCACCAGTGGAAATCATCCCCATGCAGAAGTGCACCAATAGAAATCATCCCTATGCAGAAGTGCACCAATGGAAATCATCCCCATGCACAAGTGCACCAATAGAAATCATCCCTATGCAGAAGTGCACCAATGGAAATCATCCCCATGCAGAAGTGCACCTGTGGAACCTCCCCTATGCAGAAGTGCACCAGTGGAAATCATCCCTATACAGAAGTGCACCAGTGGAAATCATCCCTATACAGAAGTGCACCAGTGGAAATCTTCCCAATGCAGAAGTGCACCAGTGGAAATCATCCCCATGCAGAAGTGCACCAATAGAAATCATCCCTATGCAGAAGTGCACCAATGGAAATCATCCCCATGCAGAAGTGCACCAGTGGAAATCATCCCCATGCAGAAGTGCACCTGTGGAACCTCCCCTATGCAGAAGTGCACCAATGGAAATCATCCCTATACAGAAGTGCACCAGTGGAAATCATTCCTATACAGAAGTGCACCAGTGGAAATCATCCCTATACAGAAGTGCACCAGTGGAAATCATTCCTATGCAGAAGTGCACCAATGGAAATAAACCCCAGAAGTGCACCAATGGAAATCATCCCTATGCAGAAGTGCACCAATGGAAATCATCCCTATGCAGAAGTGCACCTGTGGAACCTCCCCTATGCAGAAGTGCACCAGTGGAAATCATCCCTATAGAGAAGTGCACCAGTGGAAATCATCCCTATGCAGAAGTGCACCAGTGGAAATCATTCCTATGCAGAAGTGCACCAATGGAAATAAACCCTAGAAGTGCACCAATGGAAATCATCCCTATGCAGAAGTGCACCAATGGAAATCATCCCTATGCAGAAGTGCACCTGTGGAATCTCCCCTATGCAGAAGTGCACCACTGGAAATCATCCCCATGCAGAAGTGCACCAGTGGAAATCATCCCCATACAGAAGTGCACCAGTGGAAATCATCCCAATGCAGAAGTGCACCAGTGGAAATCATCCCCATGCAGAAGTGCACCAATAGAAATCATCCCTATGCAGCAGTGCACCAGTGGAAATCATCCCTATGCAGAAGTGCACCAATGGAAATCATCCCTATACAGAAGTGCACCAGTGGAAATCATCCTTATACAGAAGTGCACCAGTGGAAATCATTCCTATGCAGAAGTGCACCAATGGAAATCATCCCTATGCAGAAGTGCACCTGTGGAACCTCCCCTATGCAGAAGTGCACCTGTGGAAATCATCCCTATACAGAAGTGCACCAATGGAAATCATCCCTATACAGAAGTGCACCAGTGGAAATCATCCTTATACAGAAGTGCACCAGTGGAAATCATCCTTATACAGAAGTGCACCAGTGGAAATCATTCCTATACAGAAGTGCACCAGTGGAAATCATCCTTATACAGAAGTGCACCAGTGGAAATCATTCCTATGCAGAAGTGCACCAATGGAAATCATCCCTATGCAGAAGTGCACCTGTGGAACCTCCCCTATGCAGAAGTGCACCAATGGAAATCATCCCTATGCAGAAGTGCACCTGTGGAACCTCCCCTATGCAGAAGTGCACCAATGGAAATCATCCCTATACAGAAGTGCACCAGTGGAAATCATTCCTATACAGAAGTGCACCAGTGGAAATCATCCTTATACAGAAGTGCACCAGTGGAAATCATCCCTATGCAGAAGTGCACCAGTGGAAATCATCCCCATACAGAAGTGCACCAGTGGAAATCATCCCTATGCAGAAGTGCACCAGTGGAAATCTTCCCCATGCAGAAGTGCACCAGTGGAAATCATCCCTATGCAGAAGTGCACCAATGGAAATAAACCCTAGAAGTGCACCAATGGAAATCATCCCTATGCAGAAGTGCACCTGTGGAACCTCCCCTATGCAGAAGTGCACCAATGGAAATCATCCCTATACAGAAGTGCACCAGTGGAAATCTTCCCAATGCAGAAGTGCACCAGTGGAAATCATCCCCATGCAGAAGTGCACCAGTGGAAATCATCCCCATGCAGAAGTGAACCAGTGGAAATCATCCCTATGCAGAAGTGCACCAATGGAAATCATCCCCATGCAGAAGTGCACCAGTGGAAATCATCCTTATGCAGAAGTGCACCAGTGGAAATCATCCCCATGCAGAAGTGCACCAGTGGAAATCATTCCTATTCAGAAGTGCACCAGTGGAAATCATCCTTATACAGAAGTGCACCAGTGGAAATCATTCCTATGCAGAAGTGCACCAATGGAAATCATCCCTATGCAGAAGTGCACCTGTGGAACCTCCCCTATGCAGAAGTGCACCAATGGAAATCATCCCTATGCAGAAGTGCACCTGTGGAACCTCCCCTATGCAGAAGTGCACCAATGGAAATCATCCCTATACAGAAGTGCACCAGTGGAAATCATTCCTATACAGAAGTGCACCAGTGGAAATCATCCTTATACAGAAGTGCACCAGTGGAAATCATCCCTATGCAGAAGTGCACCAGTGGAAATCATCCTTATACAGAAGTGCACCAGTGGAAATCATTCCTATACAGAAGTGCACCAGTGGAAATCATTCCTATACAGAAGTGCACCAGTGGAAATCATCCCTATGCAGAAGTGCACCAGTGGAAATCATCCCCATGCAGAAGTGCACCAGTGGAAATCATCCCTATGCAGAAGTGCACCAGTGGAAATCATCCCTATGCAGAAGTGCACCAATGGAAATAAACCCTAGAAGTGCACCAATGGAAATCATCCCTATGCAGAAGTGCACCTGTGGAACCTCCCCTATGCAGAAGTGCACCAGTGGAAATCATCCCTATACAGAAGTGCACCAGTGGAAATCATCCCTATACAGAAGTGCACCAGTGGAAATCTTCCCTATGCAGAAGTGCACCAGTGGAAATCATCCCCATGCAGAAGTGCACCAATAGAAATCATCCCCATGCAGAAGTGCACCAGTGGAAATCATCCCTATGCAGAAGTGCACCAGTGGAAATCATCCCCATGCAGAAGTGCACCAGTGGCCAGGTCCATCCTGAACTACAAAAGCAGAATGACCACTCCAATGACTACAGTGGCAGCGGCGGTTCCCCTTGTCTGTCATGTGTGTCAGTGTTTCTGCTTTATTACCAGGGGCAGAATCTAAAGCGCACCATGAGGTTGGATGCTCTGCTGGGCCTGCACCTTCCCTCCAGATAAGATGGCAGGGCGGAAGAACTGTTTATTCTGCTGTAATTCCTGGCTTAGCTGGCACCTGTTTTTCACAAACCAAACCAATATCTGAATTAACATGCTTCCAGAAAACAATAGTTCTGATTGGATTGCATGTTAAAGTAATACTTAGCACAAACAGGGGAGGGATTATACTGTTCGCTAACCACACAGGACAGCTGAAACCTACCCAGAATGTGGAATGGTCCCTGCTAAGAAAGCATGAAGCAATGAGTCACAAACTCACAGCCAACACCTAGGGAGACACAAACACAGATGTCATCTCCCCTTCTTCCCTTTCCTCCTGCTTCTCACTCACACCCACCAACTGAGGGGGACTGGGAAAACAGATGCAATGTGGGCAGAAGGGGCTTAGACTGTTGAAATTTTTTGTTTTCCTTTTTTAAGTGTATATTTGTTGCATTTAGTGTACCCCAGAATTTCTCCAGAAATGATATTTATCTCTAATATCCATTTGCTTTTTATTCCTTAAAATAATTTAAAGGGAGGTAGTCAGCATGCTTAAGATGTTGGCCACAATGACACAGAGATTTTAGATCATCAGGAGAGATAGAAAAATAAGAAGATAAAAAAGTAAGAAAATTAAAAGAGAGGGAGACACAGACAGAGAGAGAGAGAGAGAGAGAGAGAGAGAGAGAGAGAGAGAGAAGTAAAAAATAAATTAAGGCCCAGCTGATGTTGCTTAGTGGTTGAGTTTCAACCTATGAACATGGAGGTCACAGTTTGATTCCTGGTCAGGGCACATGCCCAGATTGCAGGCTCAGTCCCCAGTAGGGGGCGTGCAAGAAGCAGCTGATCAATTTTTATCTCTCATCATTGATGTTTCTCTCTCTCTCTCTCTCTCTCTCTCTCTCTCTCTCTCTCTCTCTCTTCCTCTCTGAAATCAATAAAATATATTTTTTCAAAATTAATTAACTAATTAATTAATTAAAGAATGGCAAAACCAAGAATCAATAGGGGATGACAGATCATTTAGGTGCCTACATTGTGTTAGCATTTTCCTGGCACTGTTGGAGATTTATTATTACTGTTATTTAATAAATGGCACATTGCCTCCCAACAATATCAATCTGAATTTTACCTTAAAATACTGGTATTCTAATTGCTTAATGAGCTCTTCCCATCCCCATTCCCAGCACACCCAAACAAAGAGAAGGTCTATCTGCTCTTTCCTGCTAGTCTACCATTGCAAGCCATGCTTTGAAAATCTGAACTATGCTGACTGCTGTTATGGGTTGAATTGTGAAAGCCCCCTCCCAAAATGTATAAGTCCTAACCCCAGTGCTCCAGAGGGTGACTTTATTTGGAGATAGGGTTTCTACAGAGGTAATCAAATTAAAATAAGGTCATTAGGGTGAGTTCTCATCCAGTATGACTAGTGTCCATATGAAAAGGGGAAATTTGGAGACAGATATCCACATAGGGAGAATGCCATGTAAAGATGAAGACAAAGATTGGGCAGTAATTGTACAAATCCTGAAATGCCAAAACCACCAAAAGCAAACCACCAGAAGCTACGTCAAAGGCATGGACAGGATTCTGGCTCACAGCCTGAAGACGACACTGACTCTGATGATCTTGGTGTAATCAGATCTGTGAAACAACAATGTCTACTGCTTAAGCCACCTAGTTTGTAGCATTTTGTTATGGCATTGCTAGCAAACTAATACACTGGCCTTACTCTCGTCTTGTCTTCCAGGACTCAACTATCACCAACAAGGGATTAAATGTTCTAAAAAGTTAGAAATAAAGTAGAACTTGGGATAAATGATTTTAAGGAGATACGAAAGGGCCCTTACTTAGCAACATTCCTAATTTAATATCATGATACTACAGAGAGTAAACATGAAACTGACAGAAATGTTATCAATCTGGCAAGAAAAAGAAAAATCAGATGACACTATCATATGAGGTATGAAGTAAAACTCACAGTTGTACTTATTCTGAACCAGTGTAAACATCACAAAATACTGTCAAAGTCTATAATGCCACTTCATTTTGAGACCTACTGCTGTCATTATTGAACTGTGCTATGCCACAGTGCTCCCAGACCCACATACCACCATTGTCACAGTGATAAATTTTACACTACACCTGCCGTGAGAGGGTATGAAAATGTAACCAAATAACCATATGGTTTGCATGGAGAGGGAAGTAAGTATTCACCCATTGAATGTTCACCAAGGTGATAGTCTAACTTGACTTGGGACCATAAAGCTCCTTCTCCCAATAATTCTATCACAGTGCATTACTGTGCCATTTGTAAAATTATGGCCTTGCTCCTTTTATACTTGTAGCCATCATAAGATAAAACTGCCTCTGACACTAAAGAGACTTGATTGGCTCTTGTGATATGTGGGATGAAGTTCAAAACTCTTTAACCTGATTTTCAAAAGAAAGGCTATCTTAGCAGACATGAGAAATTTGATATTTATTACAGTTATTCCCAAGGATAAAATAGACATCATTCATTAAACACTTAATATGTATGTCATTGGGTTTTGCATATATTATTTTATTTTATCCTCAGAAAGCCAGAATATATGTCTTCTCTACTTACTTTTGATGTCAGAATTATATTTAAAATATATGATTAGATTAATGAGTTTTATTATCAGAGTTTTAAAAAAAACAACAGTTAAATAATGTTTCTGTCGTGCCAATCCAAATATCTATCCATGATCTTTGGAAGTGAAAGCCAGATAATTCATATGATTTTCAGATATCTGTGTGTATTCATAAGCAACCTGATTAAGAGGCCCAGCATATCTCCTTACCTAATTAAAGAATACTTCCTGTCACTCTTCATTAGGGGAATAGGACTTTTTCCCAATATTTCACTTAACCAACAGGCAGCACCTGCAGCAGGTAGAGGTAATCTCCATGATGAATAACTTGTCAATTACCTGGAAAAGATTACCCCAGCCCTTTAAAAGCTGGTAATAAATTTAGGATTTTCATTTTTAATGCAGTACTATACAATCCAGTTTAAAAAGCACATGTGCTTCATACGAATTTAAAGGAAATATTACAAAGGAGTAAAACCATAACAATGTTCAACTATATTCGTATGCAGGATGATTTATGTTGTGGACAATAATAAAGAATGTATACTTTCAAAACAGTGAGATAATAAAAATGTCACATTTTCTAAAGATGTGATGCTTACTGTATGCTTGATAACCAGTCTGTGAGGTAGTTAAAGCTGTAATAATTCTGCTACTGTCTTGATTTAGAAAATAAGGGCCCGCAGACATTAAATCCTTGCCTAAAGTAACAGACCCTCTAACTGTGTTATTAAAATCCCATACTTCATAAGAGTAGCAATTACTCACAAGGTTTTCAGAGATATGCTGGGCCCTTAGTTGGCTGGACACAAGGAATTGAATGGCCCCACTCTGGATACTTATAAACTGAAAGTATTTTACTGAAACTGACTGTAGCTCTTTACGCCTAAGAGAAGGGCAAACAAAGTACAAAGCAAACCCACTTCCTCTCTGCAAGAAGAACACAGATCATTCAAAACCTCTGCCATTTCTAGCCCCTTGCCCCACAAAGTACATTAGTGAGCATTACCTATTCAAAGGTAGGGCTCAAGATTTAGGAAGGGATGGGAAGATAAATTTCCACATAAAATGAAGTGAGCAAATATAGTTATATGAGAGATTCAAAGGATTGGAAACTCTAATGTGTATAATTTATAATTATTTGTTCATTCTCTTTGCTTCCTTGCAAACTTGACTTTGGTCTTCGTCATATGGCATTTGCCATATCCAAGCAGAAAGTTTGAATGCAGGGTGTGGCTTGACGGGGATCTCTTACCTCCCACCAAGAGCACTGCCTACCTCAGACAACGGCTATTCAGCCTGAGTTCCAAAATGAGTGGGTGTGGATAGTCTTGCAAACTGACCAAGCCCTACCAAGCTCCTCAGAGTCCTAGCGGTCCTAGCTGGCCTTCAACTCTCAGGCAAGGTGAGCAAGAAAGGAAGAATGAGACTTGGAAGCCACTGAGAATTCAGGGGATGTTGTCATGCAGTAACAGGAATTCACAGAACAGTGCAAGCAGCAGAGGAGTGTCTCTATTCTTACCTCCGATCTCAAGTAACACAGATTCTAAAATAAACCAAGGTTTACAGAAACAGCTGTTCATAAATGTCTGTATTCTATTAAGCATCCAGGTGAAAATGGGGGCATTGAGACTTTTGCAAAGACATACAGCAGAAATAGCGAGAAAAAAGTAAAGGAGAAAAATAAGAATCAGTCTATTTATAGAGGACTCTCTTTTTTAAAAAAAAAATCCATCATAATTCCTTCTGGGAAGGAAATGGTTTACAGCATCTATAATGTTTGACCTCAAACAGATCTCCTAATAAACAGTCGACCATCATAATTGGGTTTTGTAACAGTGGAACATAACTTAAAAATGTTTTTAGTAGTATGTACTTGGGCATCCAGATTGTTAGTTATAAATAATCTTGGAACTTACAGAGCTCTGGCCATTGTTGGATGGAGAATAGAAAGCAGTAACACAGATATTTCCTCTCTGCGTGAGTGCGGGAGAATAAATACTGAGCAAGCCTACACTCAGACGGAGCCCCCAGAGAATAATGTTCCGCACATATTGTTAGTGCTGTCTGCTACTGCGAAGCCAGATCTTGACCCAGGGAAAGAAACATTTTATAGAAAATATATTTGAGGGTTTGAGGTCTGAGGGTTTAAGGTCCCCTCAGAGAAAAGGGTTGTGTTTATGCCGCTTTTTTGCTTTATTATTTCTATAGTTGAAAGTTTACAATTGGATATTTAAAGAACATGAGTCTGTCTTGACAATTTAACCCTTGTCGTGATGAACCCATTATAATGGGAAATTACTAGGTTTTACCTGGTGCCAAGCACTATGCGAAGTCTTTGATGCTACCAATATATACTGTCAAACTAATACACAAACTAATATATTTTTGATGTACTATTTGTATTGCAGAGAAAACGGCAGTTACTTGTGCCTTCAAAATTCATAAGCCAAAATCCTAATTCCCAATGTGATGGTAGTAGGAGGTGAGGCCTTTGGGAAGTGGTTAGGTCCTGAGGGCGCATAATTCAGGAGTGGGATCCCTGTCTTTATAAAAGAGACCCCAGCCTGGCCATTGTTGCTCAGTGGTTGGGTGTTGACCCATGAACCAAGAGGTCACCGGTTCCATTACCAGTCAGGGCACATGCCCGGGTTTCCTGCTCAATCCCCAGTGAGGAGCAAGCAGGAGACAGCTGATAGATGTTTCTCTCTCATCAATGTTTGTATCTCTTTATCATTCTTCTTTCCTCTCTCTAAATTCAATAAAAACATATTTTAAAGAGAGAGAGAGACCACAGAGAGCTCCCTCACCCCTTCTACTATGAGAGAACAAAGTGAGTAGGAAGTTTTCAACCTGGGAGAGGGCCTTACCAGAACCCTACCATGTGGCACACTTCAGATTTCCAGCCCTCCAGCGCTGCGAGAGATAAATTTCTGTTGTACATAACCATCTGGCCCATGGTACTCAGCTATAGCAGCCCGAACCGACTGAGCCAACAGGGCAAGGTAAATTCAACCTCGTCAGGACAGAAATTAGCATAGGTTATCAAGAAAAAAAGGATTCAGTTAAGCCTTAATCTTTTTTTAAAAAATTTAAACCATTACTCCTCACAAGGTCTTGGGATTAATGAATAGCTTTGTTAATTAACATGTAATGGCATTACTTTTCTTAGTTTGTCAACTCTGAGAAGAAAAGCATTTTGACTATTTCTCTGAATAGTGCTAAATTCTCTAGTATGTACATCTATTTAAATTGGGTGCTAAATGAAATATTTTAGAAAGAAAATAAAATTGTGATAAACAGAGAAGTCATTTAAGTATTCAGTTAATAAGGATGTGAATAATTTGCTTCTCTTAAAAATGTAGTGCCTTTGGTACAAAGCAGACAGAAATAATATATATTTTTATGTACATTATAGGATCCCACATATTTCTTCCAATATAGTCCTGCCTTATGTCCTTCTGCAAGGCTTGTTTTAAAATATATGATCATCTCCAGGGATGAGCACTTTTTTACTACAGGACAGACTGTACTTTTTAACTTCAGAGGGAAAAGGTGCTTACATATAAATAGAGATCTTATTTTTTCAATTACAGAAATGGCACTCTGTGTCTAATACTGTGACTATGTCATCATCAAATGTCCAGCAGTACAGACTAATCTATTAAAAGGGCTGAGATGGACACAGACTCATACAAATATAGCACTTACAGATGTAGTAATGGATTTAAATACATTTCTGACAAGTACCTTTTGGACTCTAAATGTGAGTTCATCTTCTGCAAAATGTTGGCAACTGAGATTTCCATTGAAGTAGGACATTGAAAAAAAGGCCTGCTGCTTTGGGAAGAAGTCTAAATGGACTCCTGCCATTCTCCTTTCCTGCCCATGATTATGGCACCTGCTCATCACCTATGTCCAAAAAGTAGAGGTCTTTAAATATCCTGCTGGAGGGATAATGAGGAATAGTTTTCCTGGAAAGAGCAATGTGACATTTGCCATCGGTATACATTTCCATTGGCTGCCATTCTAGTTTTTCCTGAGGCTCTGGAATTTCTTACCAAATGCATGGTGTGTTCTCTAAGTTTACACCAACAATCTAAGATTTCTGCAGGAAAAAAAATATAAGTGAGATGCAAATGATAATAAGAAGAAATCTTAGTGGTATATCCATAAAATGGAATGTTATTCAGGAATACAAAGGAATGAAGTACTGACATGTTATAGCATTGATGAGTGTCAAATACATGCTAAGTGAAAGAAATCAGTCACAAAAGACCACATATTATATGATTCCATTTATATGAAACTAGAGGCCTGGTGCACAGATTCATGCACTGGTGGGGTCCCTTGGCCTGGCCTGAGGACATCCCCCGAGGGGTCCCAGGTTGTGAGAGGGCACAGGCCAAGCCGAGGGACCCCATCAGTGTATGATCGGGGTCAGGGGGGGACTGTGGGAGGGCTCCAGGGCATGCCCAGCCCATGTCGCCCAGTCCCCATTGGCTAGACCCCAGCAGCAAGCTAACCTACTGGTCGAGAGTCTGCCCCATGGTGGTCAGTGCGCATCATAGCTACCAGTCGAACAGTCACTTAGGCTTTTATATATATAGATGACCAGAATAGGTAAATCTATAGAGACAGGAAATAGATAATGCTTGTCTAGGGTGTGTGTAGCTGGAGAATGATGCCAATACATACAAGGTTTCCTTTTAAATGATTAAAATATTCTAAACTTGTGTCTGTACAACACTGAGTATACAAAAAATGATTGAATTATATACTTTATAATGTGAATTCTATAGTATATGTTACATTTAAATAAACTTTCAAAATAAAATCTAGTCTATGATTAACTTAGTTAAAAGTATTTTTAAAATTATAAAATTTGGGCAGAAACCAAGATGGCGGCATAGATAAACACCTAAACTGCTGCCTCGTACAACAATTTCAAAACTACAACTAAAAGACAGAACGGACATCATCCAGAACCACAGGAAAGCTGGCTGAGTGGAAATTCTACAACTAGAAGGAAAGAAAAAAGCTCACGGAAAATCAGAGGAGTTGCAAAGGACTGAGGTATGAAGACACGCACGCAGAGAGGAAGGGCGGCTGAGTGCATGGCTGGCTTTCTCTGGTGGGAGAGGGAAGGAAGCCCCCGACTACACTGAACCCCAGTTCCAGGTGAAACCCCGTGGACCCAGGCTCATACAGGGGGAGTCTGGACTGTCAGATAGAGAGAAAGGCACACGGAGACTCGGAGACTCGAGGAAACCGCGGCTGACAGGGGTCTAGAGGCATGCGCGCAGAGAAGACTGACTGCTGAGGTTGCTGCTAGCTCTCCTAGCAAAAGGGAGTTGGAAGCTCCTGACTGCACTGAACCCCAGTTCCAACTGCACTGAAACCCAGTTCCGGGCAAGCCTGAGGGAATCTGGACTGTTAGGTGGAAACTCAGGGGAGCTGCGGAAGGCAGAGGTATGGAGGCGCGCGCACAAGGGCAGGGCTGACAGGAAGCCAAGACTGTCTTCTCAGCCCTGAGACTCCGCCCCATCCAAGCTGAGCACAGAGGCTTTTGCAATTTTGCAAGTCTGGTCCTATAAGGCTGTCTCCAGCACAGGTCTCCCGGCGTAGATACAGCTGATACACATAGCCAATTGGCCTGGAGGTCAATTCCTCCCAGTGATACCAACAACAATCAAGACTTAACTACAACAAGGCTGTACACACAGACCACAAAGGGGTGCACCAAGAGTGTCCACCTCAGGTGACTGGGAGGCCAACCCACTGGGCCATATAGGAAACCTAACACACTAAGCTACCCTACCAATGCAGGGAAGCAGCAAAAATGTGGAGACAAAGTAACAGATCACAAACAAAAGAAATGGAGGGGGGAAAATGAATGGATATAGAATTCAAAACCACGGTTATAAGGTTTTTCAAGAATTTCCTAGAAAAGGCCGATAAATTTAGCCAGACCCTCAAGGATATGAAAAAGGACCAACTAGAAATTAAACATACACTGACTGAAATAAAAAATATTATAGAGACCCAACATCAGACTAGAGGAACGCAAGAATCAAGTCAAAGATTTGAAATACAAAGAAGCAAAAAACACTCAACCGGAAAAGCTGAAAGAAAAAAGAATCCAAAAATATGAAGATAGTGTAAGGAGCCTCTGTGACAACTTCAAGCATACCAACATCACAATTATGGAGGTGCCAGAAGAAGAGAGAGAGCAAGATACTGAAAACCTGTTTGAAGAAATAATGACCGAAAACTTCCCCTACCTGGTAAAAGAAATAGACTTACAAGTCCAGGAAGTACAGAGAACCCCAAACAAAAGGAATCCAAAGAGGACCACACCAAGACACATCATAATTAAAATGCCAAGAGCAAAAGACAAAGAGAGAATATTAATAGTAGCAAGAGAAAAACAGTTAGTTACCTACAAGTGAGTACCCATACGATTATCAGCTGATTTCTCAACAGAAACTATGCAGGCCAGATGGGAGAGGCAAGAAATATTCAAAGTGATGAATAGCAAGAACCTACAACCAAGATTACTCTACCCAGCAAAGTTATCATTCAGATTGGAAGGTCAGATAAAGAGCTTCACAGATAAGAAAAAGCTAAAGGAGTTCATCATCACCAAACCAGAATTATATGAAATGCTGATAGGTATTCTTTAAGAAGAGGAAGAAGAAGAAAAGTAAAGATAAAAATTATGAACAACAAATACATATCTATCAACAAGTGAGCCTAAAAATCAAGTGAATTAAAAATCTGAGGAACAGAATAAACTGGTGAATATAATAGAATCAGGGGCATAGAAAGGGAGTGGTCTGATAATTCTCAGGGGGAAAGGGGTATGGGGGGTGCAGGAAGAAACTGGACAAAAATCGTACACCTATGGATGAAGACAGTGTGGGGGAGGTAAGGGCAGAGGGTGGGGTGGGAACCGGGTAGAGGGGAGCTATGGGGGGAAAAAGGAGAAACTATTGTAATAATCTGAACAATAAAGATTTATTAAATTTTTTAAAATTATAAAATTTGATGATGAATTTTTAAAGTAATTTAATATTTGGAATGGAGCTTAACCAATCATGAATAATATCCACATGTTTTAAAACATCTAAAGAACTCTACTATCTGTTAACCTCAAAGGAAATATCCTTTTGAATCAAAATCCCTTACCTTGTTGCTTGTCTGGCATATATATATATCCTCTCTTGCCCCTCCTTCCCCCTCCTTCTTACCTTTTTCCTTTTTTTATAATATAATATATTTTACTTTTTACTTTTAAATTTTAAACTTTTTATTTTATACTTATTGTTTAGAGTATCACAGGTGTCCCCTTTTTCATTGTCCCCTTTTACATCTAAAGTGGTGTATTAGCTTGGACTGCCATAACAAGATGCCACAGACCGTGTGGCTTAAACAACAGGCATTTACTCCTCATGGTTCTGGAGGCTAGAAGTTCAAGATCAGGGTGCCAGCGTGGCTGGGTTCTGGAGAGACTTCTCTTCCTTGCTTGCAGACAACCATCTAGGAATCCTTTTTCTGTGACTGCTAGCTATTTTAAGAGAATAAGAAACTATTCCCATTTAAATTCCTTTGTAGCATCTATTGAAGTAGAACTGCTAAAAATGCAAGGGCACATGGGTCACTGTTAACATATTTATTCATTTCAGGATATGTAGCTATCCTCAATGGTGATTTAGGATAGAATCTTATTTGTAGAAGGAAAAAAAAGTTCTCTTTTTGCAGATCTTCTATCTTCTACCTATTATATGGATTTTCAACGATTAGCAGATAACTGAATTCAACAAGATAAATGAACTCTAGAGTCCCTTTGCCTCAGTTATTCTAGATGCATGCAGGGATGTTATGCATAGTTCTCTGTTTTGACAGGAAGTAAACAAGATAAAAACTAAGCTAAGTATCTTACTTAAAGTCTAGTTAAATCTGAATCATAAGAGGAACAATTTAGGACATCCAAATACAAAATCTCAAAATATAAAAGTGGTTTATTGTATCACCTCAGTGACTGGTTCTTATCTAGTAGTAAGTACAGTATTTTAAAATCAAATCAACAATACCCAAGTAAACTTGTAAGAAAATATATAGGGGTCCTTAGTAAATCTCTTAGATGTTACAAGAGAACACAAGTATTTCACAAATAGTAAAGTCAAGCATTACATAAAAACACACTTCTTAGAAGTAAGATTTTTTATTTTATGCCTCTATCTCTCAATCAGTAAAATATAACCATAATAACTTGGTCTTAACTCACCTTTATGGTGAAAAGGTTCCAATAAAATGAAGCTTTATCATAATCATTATAGTTATAATTATGAAAATATAGACATTTTTGTTATCTTTCTTTCCTCATTCCCAAACATACCTCCCCCATCCTCCCCCAAAAAAGAGAAAAAATAAAACTATCTTCAAAAGAATAGTATTTACTTTGAATAATGACAGGTCTGAGCCAGACATCTCTGGCTGTTTCTTTGCTTTTAATATTCCTGTTTACAGTTTAAGTTCTCTATCTTTGCTGATTACATGAAGCATGTAAATTTATGTTGATTTTTCTATTCAGGTTAAATGAAAATTTGCCAACTATTATCCTAACTCAGGTAAAATTCTTATTTCTATTCTCTCTTTTATCCAGCAAAGTCTATATTAGTTATAATAGTTATAATCAACCCTCCTTTCTTTCCTCAATAAACTTTTGGCCAGGAGGGCTGATTTGGGGATTTTTTAATTGAATTCAACCAAAAAAACTGTAGTTGTATTACTTGGACATCATAGAATATAAATCCTTTAGAAATGTAGTTTTATTGATTTCAGTTATTTAGTGAGACAAACCAAAGATTCGCAAAATATTTCCTGGGAGATATCCTACTGTTTTATCAACCAAAGGAGAAACCTTTTTTTGGTATTTTTATATCATCTTTCTTGAAGTTTTATGCAACCATTTTTAAGAGTACAATTCTAGCTTCCAAAAACCAAATTTCAAAGCTTATTTTAAGAAGTGTGCTGATGGCACACCTGAGCAAATAATTATTTTTTACCTTTTACCTGGCTACAAAATTTGTAGTGACCATACAAAGCATCAGCATAGGTCAGTGAAAATACTAATTTTCAGGTCTTAAGTGTGAGTAGGTTGTAACATATAGAGGGAGAAGTATGAGAGTAGAAAAATTCTAAGATTTAAAAGCATTTGGATAAATTTTGTTCTTACTTTGCCGTCTTTACTCATAATAACAAAATAATGGAAGTTCGCTTTGTGAGAAAATGGGAGCATAATGGAAGTAAAAATTGCTAAGTCAATTTTCAGAAGCCAATCTAATTCAAGTATGTTATTTTTCTCCTTCAGAGGGAAAAACAGTAATTTTCAATAACTGCTTCATTTTATTCTATTTCAGACACATAGTTGTAGTCAACATACCAAGTACCACTTAATTTACTATTATTGCATCTGATTTTTAAATTTTATTTTTAACAATAGGACCTTAAAATTGTATAAAGCTTTATAGATTTAGAAACAATTTAATCTCTAGTTATTTCATTAGAACCACGAAGAATCCCTATGATGAACTTATGTGCAAAATAGTTATTCACGTTTTAAAAATGAGAGTTCTTTAAATTATGGACTTTGTTGGATCTTGTAAAACATGATCCCAAACTGAACTGAATGGAAGGGGCCAGAATCTGAACTTGAGTTGAAAAGAGAGAAGGCCAATTCTGAGGACATGAGGCCAGCTGTGTAAGTAGAACAAGGCAATCAGAAAATGAAGTGATGGGGAGCAGAAGAGTGACTAGCCAATCAGGGGACTCCGAAAGGACCCAGGTCTAACACTAGAGTGTGCCCACAACAGATTATCTAGCAGAGAATAAGGAAGCTACCTGCAAAGACAGAGACAGGTGGCTCCCATCCACAGATGTATGAAGACAGTGGCACATCAATGGAACCAGGACTTAGTACCCCAAATTACTCCATCCTTGGGGACAAAATATTCAAGAACTACAATGCTCTGAAAATACATAGATAATTCAGGCATAACGATTGAATTTCTGAAACTGACATATAAGGTCCCTCTGTGAATGTGCTACAGGAAATTTTTAATGGTCTACCTATCTTCAGGCTCTTAATCCTTCGAATCCAACCTCCTTCTGGCAGAAAGAGGAATCATTCTCAAATGCATATTTGAATGACAGCCTTCAGTGCTTCCTCAGAAACATGTTATCAAAAGAAAAACTTTAAACATGGGATTTTTGCCCATCTTTCTCACTCTCCACCATGGCACTTTATATTCTTGTACCATTTCATGTTTTAGGATCTTTTTGTTATTCACTCCATCTATCTGGGAAATCCTTTGCCTCCTTTTCCGTATGACAATATCTCTATCTTCTGTCCTGAAACCATATTTTGTTAAATTTACACAATAAGTATTTATTGAACACCAAGAATCTCAGCATATTTTTTAACCTTCTTTCTATCATTTTCTTATTATGCTTCAAATTCCACTTCTAGCTTCAGCATTTTACATTGGATAACTACCCCACCAATTCTAACACAGCCTCTGGGATCATCAATCTTAGTTATCACACCTTATTGGGAAAGAGGATATCTTACTGGGTTGGTCCCCCAGATAAAACACAGATTTGATAGGGAAAATAGATTCTGATATCACACATTTCTTCTTGGGATATGGTCTGGTACCTAAGAAATTTTTTTATTGAAATGTATGGTACCCAACTGTTGGCCAGTCAATGGATAAACCCCATCAAAATATTTCAAAAGGTTTTACCAGTGCATCTAAGGATGGAGTTTCTCTTTGGATCATTCAAGTATGTAGCTCTGGACTGGAAATGTGATAAATGTGATGTCTCCAAAGTTGGTTAAGAGGTGGTGAAGATGATAACAGGAACTGTCAAGTTGAGAGTCACAACAATTTACACATCCTATGAGCTCTCTTTGAGGAAAAGAAACACTCTATGGGAAAGATTTAGATACTGGTTTCCTATCAGCCTTCAACACTTTGCTAGAATGGCAGTCATTGCCGGAGTTCTTATCCCAGCCTTACAAAGCGTTCAGCAATCTGGAGAAAGGAGCTGATGTGTAGATTCAAGAAGGAGTCCAAGGATGAAAGATAATTTTGAAAAGCATTGGAGGTCAGAGGAGCTTCAGCTAAAGGAACTGAAGACTACCACTTGTCTAAGGACCCCATGCTATTTATTAACACAATTTGTCCTAAGGCAAGGTGGAGATAATACACTTCAAAGGGTAGAGTTTACAGCAGCATTGTCAGTTTGGAGGAATAGCCTACAGCTGTTCAGGTGTTTGGCCAACAGGAGGCAATAACATGCAGATTTAAGATGCCCTGAGCTGTCTAGCAGCAGACAATCCTATTCAGGTTTGTGGAAAGTGCCATTTAGCCATTCCAACAGGTAAACTACATATATGGCTCAGCCCTTGTTGAGCCCCCAAGCTTCACCAACCTTTTGATGAAACTCTTGTAATTATGACATGTTGGAATTGGTTCCCGGCAGTCATGACCAGAAAATGTTAAAGGTCTCATTTTTCTGCCTTTGCTACCTTCTCTGTATTCAGGCTGGAGCAAATGAGTAAACAAATTTGGGAGGATAAAAGCCAGTTTTCTCAGTGGTAGTGAAGGGAGTTACAGAAAAGAAAAAGGGTCAGACTGGAGTATATCCCATGGTGGTGTTGATTTGAGATTAATGTAATCAGCATGAAGACAAGGTTTATCATTGATATAGTTATTTGCTAGCTCTGTTGCTGAGTGGATCTACAAGTGATGTTACGTTATCAGCAATGAGTATACCTAGTGTCAAGGTTGGGGCAAGAAGAGTAAATAAAGAACCTGAGACATATTGATGAGCCAGTGCATGCTAAAAGTAATAATAATAATAATAATAATAATAATAATAATAGAAACATACCAAAAAGGTATGAGGAGCTAAATTGAAGGGTTTCCCACTAGCTAAATTTGGAAAAATTTTAGCATCAAAATAAATAAAAATAGTAATGGATTACAACCCATTGAATAAGATAATAATCCATGAGTTCATATATATATGACAAGCCTTCTTTTCAGTAGACTGCTCAGTAAATATGGATTAAATGATGGAGTCAGAAAATCATGGGACATAAATCTAGCAGGTGAACACTTGATGACAAAATATTTATATACTGTCAAAGACAAAGTAACTCCCCATAAATTTTGATATGATTCACTGAGAAGTGAGAATACCACTGCTGGGATATTTCTGCCAAAAAGACATAACCTGAATCCAATCATGAGGAAATATCAGATGAACTCAGACTAAAGGGCAGTCAAAGGAATCTGGGGTCAAAAAAGACAAGGAAAAGCTGAATAACTAACTGTTCCAGGTTAAGGGAGATGAAAAAGAATTTAGTATGAAATGTTATGATCCTGAATTGGGTCTTGATCCAGAAAAAAAAATAGCTGTAAAAGATATTGTTAGTATAACTGATAAAATGTGACTATAAACTGTGGATTAGATACTAGTATTATATCAATGTTAAATTTCCTTATTTTGATCATTGTACTGTATAAAAGAATACATATAAGTTATAAAAAAGAATGCCCTTGTGATTAGGGAATGCACACTGCCATATTTAAGGGTAAAGCAGGGTCATGTTTGCAACTCAATCTCAGGTTTCAGAAAACTGATGAGTGTAGAGGGCCCCCTGGGAAGACACATGGACATTCTTTAGCTTGCTGTTGATTAAGCCCAAGATATTTGAGAGAGTCATGTCAGTTGCACCTCGCCCCAGGAGTGCGCAGGTGTTGTTATTTCCTGGCTTACCTTTGTCTAGGTTCTGGAAGAGGGCTTTGAGATGTGGAACCAGTCTAGCACAGGAAAAGAGGAAATGAAATAGACCTGGGCCCTCCCAAGCTCCTTTGATCTTAAGTTTTCCGGTGAACCCCCCTTGTATATGGGAGTATAAATAAATGTGCTGCGTGGCTCAGGGGTCGTCTGTCTCTCCAGCAGAGGAGGTCAGTGACCCACCTGGCACCCAGCTTGCATCTACTTCTGTGTCTCTTTATTTCTTTATTTCTCAATCCCTGGACGCCTCTATCAAGAACCAGTTTCATCTCTCTCCGTGCTGGCCACGGAAAAGGGAGATCCCCGCCGCATCAGGCCCCCGTATATTGACGCCCAACGAGAGGCAAGAGGCAAGGGATCGCTCCTAGAAGTGTGCGCGCACCACAGACTTAAGGTAAGAAGGAGTGGATTGTTGTAAAAATTAGATCAACCGGGTGTAAAACGTGGGTAATCCTCAAAAATGCTTTAAACTATGCTCTGTTAAGCGTAGTCAGATTCTTGATTTCTTAAGTTTTGTTAATGAAACCTGGGAAAAGGTTAGAAAGCAGTTGTGTGACCAATACTCAGCAAAAGTCCAGAAAAAAAAAAAATTCTATTTTAAATGGTGATGGCCTTGATTCAGCACAGGAGAGCTTAAGAATGTCTATGTGTGGTGCACTGGAAGGGTGCAAGTCTCAAAGAATACCATCTGCACCTCCTCTGCCTCCATGTGTAAACTACTTGTAACCAGGTAGAAAAAGTCTAAAAGGAACTTCTCAGCAACTGCCAATAATTCTTTATCTTAAAAAATCTTTTCCTTTCCTTAAAAAGTAAAAAAATAAAAATAACAATAAAAATTGAAAAAATAAATAAGATAAAAACAGTAGATGCCAGACCATTACTGAAACTTCCCCCGAAGAAACAAGGAGGTGGGGGAAAGGCCACTTTGAGAGGCCTCATCTTCGCCATCTTTATTTATTTTCCAGCTAATGACTTAAAGCTTTTACAAATTCATAAATGCATCTGGGGTTTCTGTGCACATGTAAAGGGAAAAGGCTGGTTTAAAAACGAGTGCGCATAGTTTTGAGCTGAACTTAACTTTTTGCTGTGTACAGAATAAAAACCCGAGACTGTTTTGGCCTTAAAAATGGCAAAGATGAACCAGAGAAAGAAATACAGGCTAGTGTCCCAAGACATCTAAAGTAACTCTCGAAATTTCCCGCCAGAGGCAAGTAAATAGCAGGAAGGAAATAGTCAAGTTTACATATGAATGACTGAGAGTTTGCTTCTTGACTTCCCCAGCAGGAAAATTGTGACCATTTTGAAATTTAGAGGCTGGGCCAGGCTTATTGGCTGGAAATTTAAAAGAACTTGGAAGTTTACTAAATCAACTGATAAATTTAAATGATCTGAATGTATTGAATTGTTATAATACTGAAATGTTGATCTGAGTATGCATTGCATGAAACCTAGAGGACAGAATTGAAGCTCTTAATTGATTATGTCTGTATTTATTCTTAGAAATATAAAGTGTTATTGTGTTATTAATCTAGGACATGCTAAAAATATTTGACTGGCCAGCTCTAAAAGTTTAAATTTGATATATTAAGATAATTATAAAAAAGTATTGTAATCTTTAAATCATATACGGATATATATATATATATTTGATGGTTTTTTTACCATGTTAAAATTTCAAGGTCTTAACAGAGATGATTCTTGGAAAGCTCCAAGGGCCTGGAGTAATACAAGAAATTTATCCTCTCTTCTTAAAGGAAATCTTTTTTAAAAAGATCTAATATACTTGAAATTGCATGGAAAGCCTTATCAAATAAAAATTAATAAATATACTTTAAGTGTTATGAAGGTTTTGGCCCCAAAAATGGCAAAACAGAGTAACTAAATATTTGACAGCCAGTTTGAAATTGGATTGCCATGGCCTAGAGCAAAGGATATCCTTACATAATATTCTACAATGTCATTATAATTTTTGATATTTTACAACAGCATATAACAAACAAACTTACAAACTAATTCTTTGAATGATTGGCAGCAATTTAAAAAAGGACATGAAAAGATTTAATCCCTTCCAATGTGTGGAAGGCCCCCTTGGGAAGGCAATTGAGCATTCTATATTGGTCCTTTTTGCCAAGAGGGACCCTCCCACAGCTGTTGCCTGAGTTTTCAGTTCATGCTGAGGTTGAAGCCTCGTGATGGCTGGTACCACGGATCTGTCTCTCGCACAATGGCATGAGCTGGGCCCTCCCTGGAGAAGAAACCTGGGTTCCCCAAGATATGTGATCAATGCCAGGGCCCCGCCAGCAGGCGAGGGGATCCCGAGGCAGGTGCTGGGCATGGAGGCCATAGGGGCATAGGCTACCAAGGAGACAGAACTGAACCTCACATCACCTTGCTTGGCCCCGGAGGATGGCTGGTTAGTCAAAGACGGGTAAGATTCCTCAAGGGAGGAACAACCTAAGACAGGCACAGTCGCAAGGGGCCATCAGGAGAGAATTTGGGGGTCAACAGAGGTGGGGCACAGAACCTCACCCCCCCAACATTGCAGGGGCCTGATCTTCACAAGATTACTGGGAACTAATGATCATCATCCTATTTCACAGACAAAGAAATAAAGGTCCCATGCTTGAGTGACTCCCCGATAATCACACACAAAATAAATGGCCATTTGCCCAACATTTGAGGACCCGCTCTTTCCAACACATTGCGCTGCCTCTGCCTGAAGTTGTGCTACTTCCAGAGAGTGAATCAGGTCATCAGCCTCAGGACCACCTCTTCATTAGGAAGAGTCAGTTGCAGGGTGAAGAGAAGGTGCTGGGCACGTGTGCACTAGAAAGCCTAGAAGTGGTAACTGGAGAGAACCAAAACTCTAAATATAAGTTCCCTTCTGTTTTTGTTTCATCAGTTTTCTTCCCACCCACCTTAAATTTCTTAAATTAAAGTTGCTCATTCTGTTTGTTTCTATGCTTTGAAATCCTATTATGGATCTGAGAAGCAGGATGAAAATCTTTGTTCTTAGTAAATAGACATTTGGAAACCACCCAGCTGGGAAGTAATCCCGTGAAAACAGCTATTAGGCAGCCTGCTGTGAATGGGCTGGGCGGGATGATAGTTCCAAGTTCTCTGGGTTTTGTGGGGATTTTTTGGGTGTGTTTTTTTAAATCTTTTTTTATTGACTTCAAAGAAGGGAGAGGGAGAGATAGAAACATCAATGATGGAAGAGAATTATTGATCGGCTGCCTCCTGCAGCCCCCTACTGGGGATCAAATCCACAACCCAGACATGTGCCCTGACCAGGAACCGAACTGGGACCTCCTGGTTCATAGATCCATGCTCAACCACTGAGCAACACTGGCCCAACATGGGTTTGGTTTTGAGCATAATAAATAATGTCCCTCTATGTATATTATACCCATAATACACACACACACACACACACACACACACACACACACACACACACACACACAATGAAAATACCATATAGAAGCTGACAGAATACACATGCTACAGTTTGATGGAAATATAGCTAAGTCAGAGCTTCTTCCTTCTTAATTGTCATGGCCCCGGGGAAACAATAACCACTTCAAAAATTTCAGTCAGGAGTCAAGAAGTGAGAGACTGGGATGCCACAACTTCCTCAGAAGGGTAACACTGAGGCTTCTCTTTTGTCAACTGGGAATGAAATGTCCTCCCTGCTATGTCAAAGACTGCTGTGGTACTCAAATCAAATAATGGATATTAAAGTGCTCTGGATACATTCAATCCCATACCAATAGAAAACCTTGTTTTCTAAGCAACATTTCTCCACTGTCAATAAGTTACTTGATGCTGAGCAAAGGGTCAACCGCTATAAATATGAAATAATTCACAATGGTTCTCTAGAATGTAATAATTCACCCATTAGACTAATAATCCCCACAGACCTAGAACCTTGTCTGGCGCATTGTACTCAATCAACAAATAAATATGCCTGGACACATAACTGCAAGTAGAGACCAAACTATTTTACCATATTGGGTTGGTTCCTCGAAATCATCTTTAAAATGCCAGCCCCTAGCACAACTCTACTGTAATGATTACCTTTATGTGTCGACTTGGCTGGGTCATGGTGCCCAGATATTTGGTCAAACACTATTCTGGACATTTCTGTGGAGATGATTTTTTTTTATGAGATAAACATTTAAATCTGTAGACTTTAAGTAAAGCAGGTTACCTCCCATTAAGTGTGTGGACCTCATCCAATCAGTGAAAGGCCTTAATAAGACAGACTGGCCTCTCTTGGGCGTGAAGGACTTCCGCCAGAAGACTGCCTTTGAGCTGAAATGGCAACTCTTCCCTGGTCTCCAGCCTGCTGGCCAACCCTGCAGATCTTGGACTCACCAACCTCACAATCACATGAGCCTATTCTTTAAAATAAATCTTTCTCCTATAAATACTCATCATTGATGTTTGTTTCCTTGGAGAACTCCAACTAATACAATGATCCACATTCAATGGCTACCAAGATTTTTAATCCCAAAGTGAAATATTCTTAAACCATCAAAATATTTTACTCTAAAAGAATCCTTTCCTCCCCCCCCCAAATAAAAATTTCTTCAAAATGGTTCCATATGCATTTATCCATTCCTTCCCAACTATTTATTGACTCCTCATTTAATTATTTACTATGAGACAGAAAAATAACTCTGCATAAAGCAAATAGAGGGCTACACCCACATTTAGCACTGGTGAGAGTCCAAAATACTGACATATTACAAATTTAAAAGTTACAAAAAATTAATAGAATTTTGGGGAGCTACCCCTATTGTAATGAATTTTGCTTGTTGACTACAGAAACCTTAAGGAAACTTTTTTCTCTCTGGAAATAGTAGCCTTATAAAAAGGAATTGAGGTAGAATTCATTTATTCTGCATCTAATGTAGAAAAATGGCACTGAAATTTTGAAAGGAACGTGAAATTGCTGTACCTTCTAGTGTCTATGACTAAAATAGGTGAGGAGAAAGAGAAAAATTCAATTTAACACTAAGAGTAATTTTCACCTTTCCTTCCTTTGAAAACATGCGAAAGGTCATGTGTTGTCATGGAAACAGTAAAATAAGAAATCTGTTCTCAAATGCTTGTAGTTAGGTGCAAGATTGTCAAATACAGGCTGTTTGTATTTGTCTCTTACAGAGTCGAAAAACACTGATAATGACTTGGTACATAACCATCCTTGTATTTATTCTAATCGTCCTGGAGTTTATGTTTTGTGTGTATGCTATCCCATAGTTATTTTCTTTTATTTTCTTCATAGAGTTTATAAGAGGCACTGAGCCCACACCTTATTTATAATGCCACTGGGTTAAAACTAAAGCATAGATTTTAAAGCTTAAAAATCATTTAAAATAATTTAATACAAAAGAAAGGACCTGTTCAAATTCATGAACCCATGCTCACAAGGCAAAATACTTGAAGCAATAGTTGTCATTGCTTAGCTGTAAAACCATGGAGCTTAGGGTAAGACACACCCCTGAATGTGAGTTGTGGTTCTTCCCTTTAGTTTTACAGAGTGGCCTTGGGCAACATACTTAACTCCTCTCGAATCTGTTTGCTAATGTGTAAAATGAAAATTATTGAGTCATTTTTTAAAGAAATGTCCAATAAATATTAAGTTATATGGACCCCAAAGTAGAGATATTAGTGATTATTATCTCCTTCGAATTACTCACATCAGTAAACAGAACCAGAGTCTGGATAACTGAGCCTGATCTTTAATTGCCAGATCCCCTCTATTGCTTTGAGCCTCATGCTTGGGTGCATTCTCACCATTCTAGAACATTGACATTACTCCAGCAGAACCTGGAATTCTTTCTCTGATCTTCCAGGATTTCCATAACCTACTCAGATCCTGCCTCCCAATCTTGAATTGCACCAATCAGCTGCAAGCCACTGAGCATTAAAGCTGGAAGAGACTCAAGTACCCTTAGAGTGGGAATGCAGAGTGTTTGGTTCAAGATCCAACTGCTAGTGAGGCTCAGAGACCAATTTCCCAACTTCTAACTCAGAGCTCCATACTTTGCATCTCACAAATATGGACCCGAAGACAAGCAAGAATGCACTGCCCCTTCCACACACTATGCTAATTTCCACCGCTCTGTCTTTGCCTTGGAGAGCGCCATTTCATTTAAGCTTGGATACCAATGTGAGTTCATGAAATCATCCTCAAGGTTATAGCAGCAGAAATAGTTTAAAGAATACTTTCTAGTTCCTCAACATCCACATCTTCTTAAACCCAATCTTCCTGAGAACCCACCTTTGTTTCACTTTACAAAAAAACAGGTATCCTTCATCCATCCCACTGCTTACTGTGGTGCGTTATCCCAAAGTGGAAAAAACTCATCCAAGCAAAGTGGAAGGCTCCTGTAATATGAGTAGTCAAGTCACCCCCAACTTTCCCTTGACTAAAGCACATTTATAGTCATAGAGAAGAATGGTGTTTAAAGAGTAGTAGCTAATGTCAGGATGTTATAAAATTAGATACGTGATAAATAAAAGGTGAAAGGAAAGACAGTTTAATGACTTTACCTCTTCTATCCCCAAAGACTATCCAAAGATTCATCTTCTATGAGGCAGAACCCTATGAGAAGAAAACAGAGTAGGTATGGATAAGAAATGCTGGATGCCAAGAATTTTGGATCGCAAATTAAAATGCATTCAAATTTTGCAGCTATGCTCAATACACATCCTTAGAACATGCATTTGACTGAAAAGAACCTTTAAGCAGTCAAAGTCATATCACTTCGCTTCCTTTAAAAGCAATCACAGTGTTTTCAGGACTACCAAACTTCCCAAGGTGTACAGTATAGAACCTACCTACATTTTGGTGCTCCACCTGATCCTCCTCTGGTCAGAAACACTTGTACCCAAACTTCAGATGGATCACTGCAGTCTCTTTCCCTCTCCTCCCCTCCTCACCTTCCCCCTCCCCTACTAAACCCACCCCTCTCCTCTTCTTTCTTATGTGTAGTCAGGAGATTGTTAGTGGTATTACACATCCAACTTTGCTGTATAGCACAAGAAATGAATAACTTTTCAGTTTCAATTGCCAGTGTAGATACACTTTACAGATTAAATGGCTTTTAAAAGTAATTCCCATGTAATGGCAAGGGGGGAAAGCCAGCTGTCATCAAAAGAGAGCAGAGAAGCTCTACAGACAGAAGCACCAGTACAGAGAAAGCACCAATGAGGAGAGGTGTGTCACAGCCTCTAGAATCCATTCCCAGGAGCAAAAGGTGACTCACTCAAGGCTTCTGATTCCATCCAAAAGTAAAATAGCAAAGTCCAGGTTGATTCTCTTGCCAGAAATTACCAAAAAAAAGAAAAAATAATATATGAAGCAATAGTTTTCCAGACACGGAACATGAGGCAAAGAAGGACAATAAGCCCCGAGAAATGGGAAACAATTAAGATCAACCCTAGTTACTGCTTTGAGAGAATTTCTTGGCCATGCAGAGGGGGGACCCACAGCTGAGCAGGGTGGACTTTAGGAGCTGAGAGGCTGAGGTTAACAAAGCAGGTATCCTTTGCAGGACAGAGCACTGAAGGGGAGAGAGCTACAGAGAGAGAGAGAAAGAACTCCAAAGATCCAGAGCGAGAATTGAAAGGTAAGCCACGCCCTAGAAAAATGTATCACAAATCGTATAGCTCATAAAGGATTTGTATCCAGAATATACCAAGAAGCCTCAAAATTCAGCAATAAGAAAACAAGCAAACAAAAAAAATGTAAAACTAAAACTAAACACCAATTTTAAATGGGCCATAAGTTTGAACAAAAACTTTGCCACAGAAGATATACAGATAACAAATACGTGCATCAAAATATATCACCATTAATCATTAGAAAAAAATAGTGAATTAAAGCCACAATAAGAAGTCATTACATAGCAAGTAGAATAGTTAAAATGAAAGACGTATCATATTGAGAATTAAAGGAACTAAACCCCTTGTGTAACCACTTTGGAAAGCAGTTTCAGAGTTTCTTTAAATATTAAACAAGCAACTCTTGTGTGATTTATACTATCCTCTTCTGGGTATTTTATCCAAGAGAAATAAAAGCATATATCCACACAAAGACTTGTTTACAAATGTCCACAGCAACTTTATTTGTAACAACCCCCAAACTGGAAGCAATTCAAATATCTATTAGCCAATGAATAAACAAATGATAATAGATAATGGAATAGTATGCAATTTTAAAACTGAACTATTAATATATGCAACAAGTTGTATGAATCTCAGAATAATTATTTTGAATGAAAAAAATCAGACCAAAGGGTAAATATATAATTGCATTTATATAAAATTCTAGAAAATGCAAACTAACTAGAGTGACAGAAAACAGAGCAGTGGTTGCCTGGGGACAGAGTGAGAGGGCAGCTTCAGGAGAAAGAGGTCAGTTACAAAGGGGCAGGAGGAGGTTTTTGGGGGAGCTGATGGTTTCGTGGGTATATGCATATTTGAAAACTTACCAAAATCTATACTTTAAATATAGGTTTGAGTTATTCAATTGTGCATTATTGACGGCATACTAATCACCTTAAACTACCTTAGGAGCCCAGTAAACAATGCACTATCTGAAAGAAGCTTATAGTCTAGTGGAGGAAGAAAACTTTATAAAGGAAAAAAATTCCAGTACAGAGAAAGCACCAATGAGGAGAGGTGTGTCACCAGGGTGACTTATGAGTGATGGGTAGGAAAGAACTATCCTGGGAAGAGGGAACTTTATGATCAAAGGGACTTAAATATAGTGTGGCTGGCATGGCTCAGTGGTTGAGCATTGACCTATGAACTGGGAGGTTACAATTTAATTCCCAGTCCAAGCAGATGCCCAGGTTGCGACCTCGGTCCCCAATGTGGAATGTGCAGGAGGAAGCTGATCAATGATTCTCTCTCATCCTTGATGTTTCTATCTCTCTCTCTCCCTTCTTCTCTGAAATAAATAAAAATCTATTTTTTAAAAAATACTTATATATAAAACAGTTCTTAAAAAATCATTTAATATGACTTGAGATCTAGTTTGAGGATCTTTTGCACAAGTACATTGTATTCACTGACCATGAAGATGCTTAAACATAGCCAAATTCATTATAGAAACTATTTATTCCAAAAGAATTCTTTAAGTATCAGTCTATTCCACACAAGTGTGTGGACTTTTAGTATATTTGTTGAATGAATGAATGAATGAATGAATGAATGAGGCATATCTGAACCCTATAGTGGCTCAGCTAAATACTTAACAGTTATCATAAGAACCACCAGGTGGCAGATATTTAGTCAAGAATGGCTGTTAACCAAGAGCAAAACTCAGATGATGAAATGCATAATAGCTTTTGTTCTCTTGATTCTTACTGTCTGAGTTGATTAAAATCAAAAAAGTTTCGTGAGATGAACTGAAGAATATTTTTAGCCCTTTTGTCCTAGAAAAATAACTGTTTATTGAACTGGGTTATGAAATTGAATTTGAAAATGACAGTAACAAATACTCTTCTCTCAGCAAAGAAAAAATAATAACAACAAAAGGAGGATATTTGAGGCTAAGGCATAACTCTACAGAGATTTCTACTTCGAAATCAGTAAAAGAGGGATTACAACCACAAAAGTCACCGTACTTGAAGAATCAAGGGTTAAGGTGGATGCCTTTCTATTTTGGTACGTGGGACAAGTCTCAGTCTATATAGCAGAAAGAAGGTTTCTGAAATACAGCTACCCTGCCCACATATAGGATGTATCTGTAAGCCATCAGCAGGCTTGGTTGCCTTAAGTGGGACACTGCGAAAAAGAGAGAGGTCGCCCAAAGGAGACTTTCCAGAATAGAAATCAGGTCACATAGGGAACAGCTTCAGGAAATGAAGTGCACAGTAGAAACATGCGAGAGGAGCCATCGAAGGTTCGCATGGGGAAGTCAGACACACTATTTTCGCTCAGAATTAGGACAATTGAGTTACAGAGAGATGGAATTCTGCTTTTAAAAGGGAAAGATTTTTTTCATAATTGGGGCAGACCACCTAAGAGAACTTGGGCCTTCCTCAATGGACTGTTCCAGCAGAGGCTCAAGTGTAATTAAGTGTATTAAAACCCAGTCTACCTCCGGAGACCACACTCAGAAATAGGGAGTAACACAGGAAAATACACTGCACAGGGCCTGGGTCAGGGCACCTGTTCAATATGCAGTACTTTCTTGTTTGTACTCTCCCTGTTTGTGAGTACCTTAAGTTTGACCACGTAACCTCATTTTCCTTCAGAAAATAAGTCTAACTTAATTTATGTATGTATATAACTATGTAGACATGCTTATAATAAAGATTATAATACTTAATATTCACAAATTTACTTTTCAGTTTATCAAATACACTCGTACATATTTATCTCATTTACTTAATACTCATGATTGACCAGAGCATAATTCTTGACACAACATAAGTACTCAGCAAGTCTTGGTGAGTCATCAATAATTACCCCTATTTTATACAAACTGAGGCTCAGTGTATAAGTCCCCACAGTTTATATGTTGCAGAAATAGCAGTTTAATTGAAACTTTCTGAATCTTTTTCCTGTATTTATTTTTTTGCAAAGGTGCATTAGCATAAATGAAAAAATACCTATACATAAATAAATAAATAAAACAGCACATATGTGTGTCTGTGGGTGTGTTTGAGAGAGAGAGAGAGAGAGAGAGAGAGAGAGAGAGAGAGAGAGAGAGCTCCAAAAAAGCCAAACATATTGGGAAGCTGTCCCAATTTAACACATATTATACTGATCTGCAGTTTGGCTTAAGAAAGTTCCTGATGATGAGTTTTGCTACTCACCAGAGAAGAACCATTTAGTTTCATAGAAGAGAGCCCTGTTGCTCCTACCAAATATAAGTGAATATACATATATTTCCTACACAGACATGTGCACATACAGCTGTTTCCCAATTAGTGAGCTATTAAACAGTGGTGCACTATCTCAACACTGGCTAGGACAAATGTGCTACATGGAAGGAACTCTACAAAGAATATGCAGAGCAGTGTTAAAGTCGCCGACAAGGGTAAGGTTAATTAATGCTATTCTTGGAAATGTCAAGCAATCAGCAAGAACAGTATTAAATTGGGGTCACTGGGAGTTCCCCCTGCACTCAGCATGCTGACTAGCCCATTATATTATTCATAATAATCTGGGCCAGCCTGTAATGGCTTATATATTTATAGGCTAGCCAATGAAGTTTACAAATTCAAGTTTAATTCAAACTCAGACTTTCCTTTGTTTGGTTAATTTACTTGAAGCATTTGTTATGGGCCAGACATTATGTAGAGGGCATGCATGATTTTGCTTAATAACTCACCATACCTTTAATTGTAAGCTCCATTTAAAGGTTTGGGAATCCAAAGAGGACAAAGAACTGGAACCGGGCCACCCAGGTGAGCCAGGCTTGGAACCCAGGCACTCTGACTCCTGACTCACCTAACCCTGCACACTCAGACTAGACACCATGGAGAGGTACCATTCAGGTTCAGGGGAAGCACAAGCCTTGGGGTTCTGGGTCAGACAGCCCCGCCCTAAGAGAAGGAAATGAGTTCCTTACTGGGAAGCATTTTAGGTGGAGAGTGGCACAATCAAAGCCCAGGGAATGCTGGGGAGCAGGGTTCACTTCTGAGCCAGTCTGGTCACAGGAAGAGTAGTATAGACAGACATCAAGAACCACAGACTAGAACAAGATAGGGCCCCCAAGGAGGGGAAAGACTCCTAGAACAGAATACTTCTGTTTCAGTACACAAAGCCTGGTCCTCACCCATCCATGAAGGCTTCCAGCCCTGGCCTTGGCCCTGGCCCACAGCTCACTTCAGCAAGTCTAATCCCTGAAGGACAGTATTGTGCCGAGGCAAAGGGAAGTAAACAGCAAAGCTTATCATTTAGCATGTAATACTCAATGAATGTACATTTCACTGCCAATAAAGAAATTATGTTCATGTTTTCATCCTCTCCCTCTCATTCTTTTTCTCTCTCTCTCTCTCTCTCTCTCTCTTTCTCTCTCTCTCTCTCTCTCTCTCTCTCTCTCTCTCTCTCTCTCTCTGTGTGTGTGTGTGTGTGTGTGTGTGTGTCTCTCATACACACACACCCCACTCCCCAACACACATATTCATAGGATGCTCTCATATAAGATTGGACAACCCCTCATCAAGCCTTCATGGGTGGACAATGAAATGGACACATGCCATGGTCCTGACAGTGAGGTAGACAGAGGTAGAGAGCTTGCTGAGGGAATGCCTTTGATACAGGGCCAAAATTAACATGTTGATTCAGTCAGGAAATCTCTGAGGTAGCATATAAATGAAGCTGACTTCCACTTGTGATTTTTAAGGATAATACTGGAGCATGCTCAGACCCTGGCCATTACCTGGCAGAATGCTCCCATTGCATTTGCTTTTGTGCTCCACTAACTGTACCTCTACAGGCCTCCTGAGAATCCCAGGGGCCTTGAAGCCTGACAGCCATCTTCTGAGGAAAGAAGCCCCCTAGTGGCCACCAAGCCATTATTTTATTTATTTTTTTTACAAAAAAACAATTTATATGCATTTATTCATTCATTTTACTTTTAAATTAATTGTTTTGCCAGGAACTTGCAAGAAGTGAAGGCAGCTAAATATGAACTGCAGATGAGAGAGCATAGTTATTCATAAGGTCATTGGTACAAACTCTTGTCATCGCAATACTCATTATACAATGGTGCTCAGATATTGCAGTCAGATAACTTCCTCAGGGAAATACAAATTAAGGGTGAGAAAAAGTACAGCAGACACTCAGCTCAAGGTTGGATGGTGTCAAGTGCTATTTTCTCAGCACACACATAGTTGGGGACCTGGGACCAGGGAGAACTCATGAGTCCATTTTCTCTGTCTCATATTCATTCAGCGTGTATGATTAAATCACTCCTCTGTGTCAGTCGCTTATTCGGGGGCTAAAGATATGACAGAACAAAACAGACAGGACCTCACCCTGTGGATCTTACATTCTAGTAGAGATAAATACAATATACATTAAACAAAGAAATACTTTCATTTTAGATGGTGGTTGAGTTCTATTATAAAAATACAAGAAGGTATTTAGCTAAGAGGACGAGCCACTTTAGATATTGTGATTGGTGGAATTCTTCTAGAGAAAGTCATATTTGGGCTAAGTGCTATAAAACACTTGACCATGTAAAATCATCGAGGGGCGGGGACATGGTTAGCAGGTTGCAGCAGCAGCAAGAGGTCCAGCGTGGAAGAGTGTAATGAGAAAGGAGCATGGCAAACGACAGAAAATTTGATGGATCCAGATTACATAGGAACTTCTAGATCCTGGCAAGAAGTATTGAATCAACTTCTGAACAAACCATAAAGCAACTAGAGGATTTGAAGTAGAGCGGTATCTGATTTCTTCGATGAAAAGTTTGCCCTGGTGTCATATGGAAAATGTATGGTTGGGGGCGGGAGGGGAAGTGAAGCAGAAAATCCAGTTAGGAGGTCACACTTGGAACTGTCAAGTGATCAGCATGCAATATTAAAATGAGGTCGCTGGGAGTTTCTGACATACTCAGCAGACTGAATGACCCATTATGATATTCATACTTTTTTCCCTAAAAAGCAAATATCTAAGAGTGTACATATTCTTAGGTTATTCTAGTAAATTTTACTGAGGCTAATTCTGAATCAAACATTGTTCTTGTTTTTGCAGTTATTGTTGTTCTTAGGCCTTTGCCTTAATTTCCTTTAGCTGACAGATTTTCCAATGTGAAAAAACCAGGAATCAGTGTTTAATTCTCAATATACCCACCATTTGCCAGAGGACCTCGCACATCTCTCTAAACCACTTTGGGCCTTAGCCTTTTTTTCCAAGAATGAATGAGGTAAGCATTGGCTCTTCTGGCTCTGAAATTATATCATTGCTCAGATAACTGAAGTAATTAGAGCTTGGCCATAATTTGGTTTGTCATTTATTTTTCAGAAGCCAGAGCTTTCTATATATCTTTCTGGATGTTGTCAACTTTCTGCTCATTGGGATTCAATTATGTCTTCCTAGGCATCCAAATTTTAGATATACCTAATGTCACTGAAACCCAGTTATGGTAAGTCAGTAGCAAAGGAGCACAGTGAATTTCTAAAGCCCATGCAAATGGTTTTCTCTTCCAGAAATTCTCTTAAACATTTTCTTAAATATTCCTTTGTGGGCATATTCTCTTTTTCTTTCTTTTATATATATTTTTATTGATTTCAGAGAGGAAGGGAAAGGGAGAGAAAAATAGAAACATCAATGATGAGAGAGAATCATCGATCAGTTATCTCTTGTACCCTGTCTATTGGGGATGGAGCCAGCAACATGGATATGTACCCTGAACGGGAATCGAACCGGTAACCTCTTGGTTCCTGGGTTGATGCTCAACACTGAGCCACACCCGGCTGGGTGGCATATTCTCTTTTTTAATCACCAAGAGGACACTTCATGAGTATACATTTCTTGCCCTAGATTTATTAAACTCTAATTTTAGAAGCATTCCCCTATGCCAACCTATAAAAAGGCCGAGTGAAGGAACTCTACTATACTCCATTTCAATGTCCAGTTTGCTCCTTTCCAAGCGCAGTAGTTTGCAGCTGGTGGACCTTCAAGACAGAGAATTCGCATAATTGAACCAGCAGATTCTATTTGTCTCTTGACCTATTTGTCCAACTTTGCATAAATCTTCTACAAAAGTCTCCACTCCTATCTTGGACTCAAATTTTCCAGTATGATAGTTTGTTATTTTGAACCAAGCCACTTAAACTCTAGCTTGAATTGGTTGCATAAATCCTTTACACAATTTTGACTCATCTATAATTAATCATCATAATAAAATTGTTAAATTCCATTTATTTCTAATGCCATAAATCTTTCATACCACATAATTTGTGGTATGATTACATGATTAGCTGAGTAGCATAATTAGCACATTCCAGAGACCTGGAGCATGACCTTGGATTGAATTCTGTTAGCCCTCCTTATCTCATTATCAGTAACTCCAATAGAGGATTAGAAAGGCTGTTGCTCATACATAAATCTTTTCCTTATATCTCTTTTCCTGAGAGCCATTTGTACAGGGAGAGTCTCTCCTAATATGCTTTCTAGTTTCCCCTGCCTTTTTTTTTTTTTTACTCTCAGATTTAAGTGCAGTTAAATAAAATGATAGTTAAATTAATTTAAATATACACATTTCACAAAATGTCTTTATATATATATATATACATAGTATATATATATAAAATTCCATATAAAAGCCAATTATACAATCAGTGCAAGCTGCTGCTTTTTTTTTTTTTTTTTTTTGAAGGCTAGCTTAGAAGAAGTACACTTTCTTTTCCAATGCATTCTATTGGCCAAAGCCAGAGCTAACTTCATGGGTATATGATCTATGCGGCTGTACATGCTTAGAAAAAGGCTCTGTACTTGGTTTAATGATCTACTATTGCCACCTTGGAACTTTTAATAAGATTTGAACAAAGGGTCCCCATATTTTCATTTTGTACTGGGCCCACAAATTATGGATCCGATCTTGGTCAAAACAAGTCACAAGGCCAGCCCAGATTCTAGAGAAGAGGAGGTAGGTGAGGAATCACCCAGATAGATGGGTAATACAGGGCCAAACTTCAGACATGGGACAAGACATTTCCCTTCTGCTGCCTTCGTTTCCTAATGTAGAAAATTATGGAGGAGTAGAGCCTCACTCATCAAGTTTTTAGCTGAATTAAATGGGATTTTTAGGGCTCAAAACAGAGTCCGAAACATTGTAAGTACTCAATGTATTAATATTAACTCTCTTTAAGTCTTTATATATCTACTCCAATATATTTATAGGATAAAATACTTCTACCTTTGAAATTACCATATCGTTTTGAAAGATACTTCAAATTGCCCTTGAAAATATTCATGGTGCCTATTTCTTCAGATCCACTTCAATTTATCAAATTGCTTCATTTTTCCTGAATCTGATTAGTGATTTATTTTCATTTTAATTAATCCATATTAATTTGAATATCTTTTTATTTTTTAGTGTGTTCGAATATATTCTTGCCTTATGCATTGCCTTTACTTTTCTGTTGCCTTTTTGACTTCAATTTAATTTTCTATTGGGTTAATTTCTGCTATCTTATTAATTTGGAAAATTAATACCAAAAACACACATAAAAAAGACATTATTTAAATGTTTTCTTTCAAAACCTAGAAAAGTGTATTCTTTGTCTCTTCTCTTTACATGTATAGTCATACAGGGGTGTTTTTTTAGGTGTTTGAATTTTTTATGTGATAAAATCTTCCTTCTGTTGATACTCTGCTATGAGTACATTTTTATTTTTATTTTTATTTTGCTTTTAGGTTTTCGATCATTCTAGACCTTAGGGTATTATTGATGAAGGAGATGGGGCAGGAAGCATGTAGATATGGCTACTGCAGGTAGAATCTGGACAGCTGACATCTCTGAAGATGTGAGATATGAGCTGAGAATAACAGGATGAGAATGACTCAGCCTCGTGCACAGGCAGAGGGAACAGGAGATGCAAAGACCCCAGAGATCTGTTC
This sequence comes from Eptesicus fuscus, assembly GCF_027574615.1. Lineage (NCBI taxonomy): Eukaryota > Metazoa > Chordata > Mammalia > Chiroptera > Vespertilionidae > Eptesicus > Eptesicus fuscus. The sequence continues at coordinate 10,945,129 of NC_072490.1, read as the reverse complement.
AGAATGAGCCCTAGAAGAGCAGCCAGTGTGGCTGAGAAAGTGTCTGTGGAGAGAAATGCGCAGAGATTAGCTCTAATGGAAACCTTCATCAGCACAGGTTTTGTATCTGTTCTATGACAGTGGCCTCTATTACAAGTGACCCAATGTCAGATATGAACTCGGGGACTTCTAGAAAAGAGAATGTTGTTTGAGGCACGAATAAGATTGGCTTAGCAATTGGAGTCAAGGGAAAGGTGAAGCAGAGTTAGTTGAGTCTTCACAATGAGAGAATTTTTTCTCTACCAAAAGCAAAAGTCATGAAACAAAGACAAACGATGACATGTCCTATAAAATAACCCTATGAGAAGTAATTTATAAAGAGAAAAGGAAAAGGCTACACACAATGGCATATGCCGAAAATTTTCCAAAACAACAAATGCCTTATGGGAATACTATAAAAAATAGTACTAACTGAATAATTCTAAGAAATATAAAAACTATAATCTTTCTTGATGAAAAGTTAAACGGCATTATTGTATGGCAGGAACTACTCTGGAGTATGTAGATATGCCTGGTTTACATGTGAGTGAAAAGATGTGAGCATGTGTGTGTGTGAGGAAGTGTGTGTGTGTTTCAAAGAAATTTCAGAATAATTATCACAAAGCCTCACTGACCTGTTCTCTAGCTTCCGAATTCCACCAGCATAGACAGACTCTCTCAGAGGTGCACTCGGTGCTACTTACTGAGCTGCATCCTGGAATTCATGGATTTAATTAAGGTTAGACCATTGTGTGCAACAGTCATGCTTAATCTCCTAAATCAAAAGGTGTAACATATTATACTTTAGATTTTAAAACAGAGTACTTCCTCCAAGAACAGTTGCTAAATGACCAACTAAATACCAATGGGAGGAGTGGCGAACCCCTGCGGGTGGTGTCATGGGATTTCTAAACTGCACTGTTTTAAAGGAAGTTACCTGGGAGCACAGCAACAGGAATATCAGACTTCCTATGCCCGTGAGCAGGGCCACGCCTTTTGATTGTACCATGTGTGAGCACATTCTTTAGTGCCCCATCGAACATAAATATGGAGCTTGGGGAGGTGGACAGTCTTGAGGGACTGTATTCAACTCATGATGAGCAACATGCAGCATCCCTGGACCATTCAGTCCCATCCTCCCGGTTCTGTGACTCCCTCACCCATGCTGACTTAAACACCAAGTCCTGCTCTGTAGTATCTACCATGTGGACCAGTCACTTTCCAATATCAGGGGTTTTTGTCATACAATTTGTAATATATTTGATGAACTTTTTATATTATTACAATCATAATCCAGTTACTGCTTCCCAAAGTTATATCCAAGTTGCCACAGTAGAAATTGGGAGTCCCCAAATCTGCAAATATCCACCTTCACACACTGTACATACATGCACGCATGCACACACACACACACACACACACACACACACACACACACACACTTTTTGATAATGTCTGGATATTTCCAGAAGTGACTTGTTCTATTGATTATGTTGGGTTTTATCATATTAATTTTTAGAGGGTCACTTTAATTCTAAGATTTGGGAACCTCTGGTATTAGTTTATACAGAGACCATGAGCTTTACGTAGAATGCAGAGGACTGACCTGCAGATCACAGTCCCAGTCCCAGCAGCGGGCCGGCCTATGCTGGAGTATATGTCCAAGGGCACTGGATGGGCTTTTCAAGGTATTTACATAAATTGGCCCCAAACTGCAAATCAGAACACATTACTCATAGTTGAGGAAATAAGCCAGAGCCAGAATGATAAAAGAAATGGAAAACATCAAGACCATACAGTGAGGGAGGGCAGGAATTAAGAAATGTGTGAGGAACAAGCCCAGAAGTTGAATTTAAGATGGGCAGGCCAGATAAGCTAACAGAAGCTGTGATCAACATACGGCCACATAAGGGCTGTTTTCTCATCTGTCTGTTTTGGCTTGCATATCTAGGGTACAGGTCTGCCAAGTTATGAGAAACACTCAGAAACACACAGCAGATGTTGTCCTAAAAATTAAGGATGTTATCCAGCCATCAGAAAGAAGGAAATCCTGCCATTTGAAAAAAAACATGATGGACCTTGAGGGCGTTATGCTAAGTAAAATAAGTCAGACAAAGACAAATACTATATAATCTCACTTTTATGTGGAATTTAAGAAAGCCAAACTCATAGAAACAGATAGCAGAATGGTGGTTATGAGGAGCTGAGAGGTGGGGGAAATGGGGAGATGTTGATCAAAGAGTATAAACACTCAGTTATAAGACAAATAAACTCTGGGGATCTAATGTACAGCATGTTTATTATAGTTAATAATAATAATACTGTACTATATACTTGAAAGTTGCTAAGACAATAGATCTTAAATGCTCTCACAACAAAAAAGAAATGGTGATTGTGTGATGTGATGGAGGTGTTAGCTAATGCTATATTGGTGATCATGATGCAATATATAAGTGTATCAAATCAACATGTTGTACACCTTAGACATACACAATGCCATATGTCAATTATATCTCAATAAAGATGAAAAAATAAACAATTAAAAATTAAGGATATTGAAGGCGTGGTATTTTTCAGTGTCGACTACTATAAAAACACAACGTTCATACTAAACCACGGCAAGGCCAACTTATTCTTCTGGGAACAGTCTTCACAACCTCCTCAGTCAAAGACTGGGCTATCCTAGTGCCTGGTTTCCTCAGCCTCTATGGTTAGAATGGGTCACATGGCCCTACCTGTGCCAATGTAAATCCTGGCACCGTTGGGAAGGGATAGAAGGCTTTTGGAGCATGAGGCCAAGACTATCAGAAGCTTACCTCCCCGCTGCTCTAAGAAGACATTTCCACTATAGAAGCAAAAAAGATCCTCACAGAGTAAAGAACAGAGATAAAAGACAAAAGCCCTGAAGCCCAGGCAAGGGGGATGTGGTATTTACCCAGGACAGTCTGAGATTACAGTCAGGAGGAGAAACATCATGGCTGAAGCATCTTCAAGTTTATATCTGGAAAGTGTTTAATGCCATCCTGAAGTGATCATCAGATGGATGAAAAATCAGAGAACAGAGTTTGTAAGCTGGAAGACGGAAGGGAGGGAAGGTTCGGTGTGTGGTTCTGAACAGATGCTGTGATGGGGAGAGGGTTGCACCCCTTTTTCTGTGCACTCCTTGTACTCACAGGGAGCACAGCTACCACTCCCACCCTCGGTGCATCCTGGGGTGCACCAAGTGTGAAATAAGAGGGGAAGAAACCACTCTGGGTCAAACCCAGAGCTTCCAAAGTGTTCTGCCTGACTCACATTTTTACTCACGCCTCTCAGTGGAAGAGCTGGAAGAGCCAATTGTCAGAGAAAAGAACTGGGGTTAGATGCTGGACATGAAACCCTCAGCTCTTTGATTTCCCTTAAGATTAGTGACACAAAGACAAAGCACAGGGTGAGAGGAGTCATCCCATTATTCTTTAGAATAGTCACAAGCTAACAGTGGCAGCAGCCCCTTATTAGCCACTCTGCTCAGCCAGCCAGCCACTTGACATTAACACTAAATACCGTTTCTCCACTCCAGGCATAGATAGCCTTTAGGTTTCCTTCAAGGCTTCCTGTGTGTCAGCCAGAGCCACTTAGTGTCATTGGGACTAGTGTCACTCTTCCAGGTGCAGCTGGGACTGGGGCCCCATGTCTGCATTGTGCATAGGACCCACACTCCATTCTCCTCCCAGATTTGGGAGAAATGCCCCCTCTCTTATGACACAGGCTCTTTCCCTTTACATTACCCAATCTTACACCTAGGGGAGACTGCTACATGAGTTTAGACTTTCACAAATAGGTAGAATGATTATTATTCATCAACTTCTCTCTTATACTCTGAAAAAAAAAATCCACGAGGTAGGAAAATTAAGGATCTGGCAATCTCCCTGAAACAGAAGTGGGAAAATACAGGAAACATTACAGACATAGCTCTAATTTGGCATGGTTCTCTACAGCAGAAAAAGTAAAACCCAATTAATATGTCAAGAAATAATCACACCACATGGACTAATCTATATCCCATTTAAACTTCACATTGAATGTTAAGCTAAAATGTGATAAATGTTAAGTGTATTCAGGCCACCCCCACATCTCTAGTAGATGTGGGCTGGAAAAGTTTGAGAAGCACTGAAGTAGGCCAGTGTCCTGCTTTTGTGGGTGAGGGAAACGAGGCCCAGCCATGTGCCCAGGGGTTACACAGATCATTAATGGCAGATCCAGGTCACCACTGAGTGGATAGAGGCCTCAGAGTTTGTGATGAGCTTAGGGAAATTACACCACTTACTTCCGTCTATCAAGGAGACCCCTGGAGCCAAGATTGCTGAACATAAGGGACTCGCCCCCTTCCCCACGGCCCTGCTGCTGTTGACTTAATCTTTATAGGCGCATCACCTGTTCCATCCATTGCACTGACACAAGAGACCAGGCCTGCTGTAGTTAGAAATGACTACTCACCTTTCCCTTAGCCACCAGGACAATGCTTTAATTCTTACACCCATCATTAAATTCTCAGTCCTCACTGGATGTCCAAGCCATCCACTTAATCCATTAACACCAGGACATTTTCCTCAAAGGGTTCTGTACATTCATAACCTACCACAAAGTTCCACTACTTTCCACGTTCTCAAACCTTCCCATCATGATTTCTAGAATACTCCAACTGGTATCAATATAATTCTCTACTTTCTCAACCTCTTCTTTTAGTTTTTCTTTACCTAAAACTCACTGACACCTGACCCACTCTAAGAGGATTGTTTCTTTAGGAACCCTTCAAGTGGTGACTATTGTTCTCTCTCCCAATCCAACTGCCATAGGTTTAGTGGAGGGTTAGGTACTTTCATTAATGTTTATTGCTTCATTATTTATCTTCCCTTTTACCCAAGACCCACAGTAAAATCTCTTTCAATGCACATGTCACCAGACCATACAATCCACTGCCCTTTTGCTTTGGTCTGAATATTTGTGCTTCCCCAAAATTCAGATGTTGAAACCCTAATGCCTGATGTGATGTTATTGGGGGTGGGGCCTTTGGGCGGTGCTTAAACTGGGAGGATGGATGGAGCCCTTAGGAGTGGGATTAGTGCCTTTACACAAAAGACTTCACAGAACTGGCTAGGCCCTTCTATCGGGTTACAGAGCAAACAAATTTGCAGTCTGCAACCCAAAAGAGAGCCCTAACCAAACCCAACTGTTTTAGCACTCTAGTCTTGGAATTCCACACTCTGGGACTGTGAGAAATAAATTTATGTTGTATAAGTCACCACTTTATAGTATTTTTGCTATAGCAGCCTGAATAGACTAAGACACCTTTTTTTTTTGTGATCTTTTCCTGACTCCTGGTCACTCCCTTCAATGGAAGATTTTAGAAAGTGGCACATTACTATCATTACTATTTTTATTACTATTACTAGAGGCCTACTGCACGGAATCCGTGCATGGGTAGGGTCCCTAGGCCTGGACGGTGATCAGGGCCGATCAGGACAGATTAGGGCTTTCCAGCTTCCGGCCGGGCCTCCCTTCGTTCTGCTCTGCCCCCTGCTGGTCAGCGCACGTCACAGCGAGTGATCAGTCTCCCGGTCAAACTCCCATGGGGACAATTTGCATAAAAGGCATATATATATATATATATATGTGTGTGTGTGTGTGTGTGTGTGTGTGTGTGTGTGTGTGTGTATGTATATATATATATATATATATATATATATATATATATATTATTTTTTACTTTTATGGTTTATATATCCCATCAAAATAACAAATCCACAAAACCGTAGGAGGGAGGAAAAGAGTCAAGGAGACAGCGAAAGAGAGAGAGAGTGAGAGACAGAGAGAGAAAAACAGAGAGAGAGAAAGGAGAATGGAGGATAAAAAAATTGACAGAACAGAGAAGACTAAATATGCCTGGAGCTGTTGACAGTGGAGGCTGGGGTGTGAAAACCAATAGAAGCAACATGACTTCTGCTACAGCTCCACTCTACTCTAAAATGCACACAGATTTATTGCACCAGGTACTTCTGAAGTCAGGGAAGTCAGATGGAGTAATAGACAGTAAACTTAATTGAAAACATAATCAAGAGCAGTGAGGAATCTGGATTTCTTCATTTTCCCTACAAATCCAAGTGAGTTGTCCTTTCCCACTTTGGAAGAAGCCTGAATGTGTACTCTCTCAAGATCTTAAGTGAATAAGGGTTGTGCCTTGAGAATATGAAGCACGAGGAAGGCTGGAGATGATATTCCAATAATGAAAACAAGAATTTAGTGTCAATTTGCCTGTTGAAAAGTGAGCCCCTAGTTTCATTTTCCTATTCAAACCTTGGAAGACAACTTCATGTAGCATTCACAAATAAAATATTAAAGTATTCCTTTCTGGGGAAACTAGCCAGATAAAGATAAGAAAAGTCTCAAAGACCTGCAGCCATTGACCTTGGGTTGTCTCACAAATAAATGACCATGTCTCTGCCTTATCAATTTACAATGAAGTGCATCAGTTGACAAGTGTTACTGCTCTATGACCATCCCCCCAAAACACACACAGTGAGTTTTCATATATCAGTTTTATGTATGCTGCTAAGAACCGGAGATGACCAGGCATTTGAGAAAATGTTTAGTATAGAGACCATAGATAAAATTCAAAAAACAGAAAGGAAAATGGGGAAAAAAATAATGCTATGAGTAGAAGAAAATATAAGAAGAATTAGTTAATATCACCAAGTGATAAAAGGAAAAATATTGCTTCCATTACATTGCAAGAGGGTATAATAAAAATGAAGACTCTGAAGAAAAAGAAATAGCCTAGATAAAAATGATACTAGCATAAATTAAAAGTGCAATAGGCATATTTAAAGATAAGTTAAGGAAGCAGAACACTAAAAAAAGATAATCTCACCCTAGCTGGTTTGGCTCAGTGTATAGAGCGTCAGCTTGCAGACTGAAGGGTCCCAGGTTCGATTTCAGTCAAGGGCACATGCCTGGGTTGCAGGCTCAATCCCCAATAGGCGGCATACAGGAGGCAGCCAATCAATGATTCTCTTTCATCATTGATGTTTCTATCTCTCTCCCTCTTCCTTCCTCTCTGAAATCAATAAAAATATATTTTTTAAAAAGATAATCTCCTTAATCACATTTGAAGAAAAAATTAAAGATGTGTCTAGTATCTCTGTCTCTTAAGGATATAGTAATAAATGCATTACATACACACATACACACACATGCACACATACACGGCACATAGTAAACTAAAGACCAAGCTCTGGATAATAATTACATTAGAAAAATTAAGTCATTCATTAATAATGCTACTGATTATATTTAAATATTAAAAGCCAATTTTATAATAATTTTTCTGCTGTTTCTCCAGTGATCTTTAGTATAATCATACTTGTCTACCAGTGTACTAGTGTACTTAGTGCTTGGTAAATTGTATTCTTCATATTTCCATGTTGATGGTAGAATGGTTACATGTATATAAAGCCAATTTCCCTTTATACATGTCTAACTGAAGCAAAAGGGTTTCGTCAAATTACAATTCTATTGCTCTATGCTGTATACCTTAGAGTAAATATATAAGTTAAATATTATTTTCATGTCAGATTCATTATCTTATGTTTGCTTATTTTATAGAAAGATTTCAACTCAAAAGCAATGTGAACAATTAGACATTTACTTATTTATAAATAGATTTCATTATCTTACTGCTGTCCATTTAGCAGTTTAAAAGAAATTGTGGGTATTGCCATTCATTTAATAATAGAATTAACAGAACTGCTGGTATGAAAAATGTTACAGAGAAGACAAATGAGGTATTGGTGAAGCAATTGCTCCCTTGTGGGTTAACCATTAAAGACCATAAACCAATGAGCTGTGAGAAAGTTTGCTGTTAATGCTTCTCGAGGCACTAAATTTACATGTGATATAAACATCCTATTTGTAGCATATGATTGCTGGAGGCTCTATGAGCCATTTGAATGGCAAAGAGTTAATATATTACTTTCTGTCCTTCAGTTTTATTCTTGTGGTGTTTGTCAGAAAACTTTAATTGCTCCAATGTTCTTTTAAATAATTAAAATGCTTGTTTGCTGTATTTTCCCCTTGATATAAGAAATGGCTCAAAATAATTCACCTTGTAGTTGAGTAATAACCATGACTTTGTGTTACAGGAACATAAATAGTTTAAAAAGTGTTTTAAATGCTCTCTCAATTAAATTCAAATGATTAAGTGGAGAATTTTTATTGGTATGGGGCAAACACATTCTACTAATACAAGTTCTCATAATCTGTTCTCAAATTTATTTTCTTCTAAGAATATCATCATCAGTCATCAAATTTGAAATTCTTAAAAGTTCAGATGTCATATTGAACCAAAGTTGGGTGTTTTTTGTTTTCTGAGAATCAACTCTCCTTGGCAAACATGACAGATACGGAGTAAAGTCTTGGAGGGCAGGGAAGCCATCTCTAGTCATTGTAGCATCATCTCATGATTGGCGGCCACAGGGTAGATTTAATGATTCCCAATAAAATGACTAAGACAGGTTTTCTTGAAACACAGCATGTGACAGCTCACTGAGGATCAGGATAATCACCAGAGAAGTGCTCACAGACTTGAGTTCTATATACACAGGCCATCATATTGCTTGTCATCTTCTAAAGTATTTTCCCCCTTAAGTCAACCTTTATCCATGATGGTGTCAACAAATTACCATTACCACTTTCTCTCTAGAATCCATCTTTCCAGAGACAGATTGTAAGGTCTAAACTCATTTATTTAGCTATCATTCATTAATTCAAAATTATTGAGTGCCCACTCTGTGCTAAGCATTGTTCTAGGTTCTCAGAAAATAGTGGTAAACAAAGACCCCCACCCCACTGTGGTGCTTATACCAGAATGAGTACAAATGGACTGAATTTACCGTATGTCTAGGTAAATAATTCATAGATGAATTATTTTGGGCCATTTCTTATATCAAGTTATATATCAGTTAACAAATGCCTGAACAACATGCATTTTAATCTTCTTACCCTAAAAAATATATGCCTTTATGATATTCATGTTCAAATTTAAAATTCTTAAACTCCTTGAAATTCCCCACTAGAACATGTTTTTGTGAAAAGGAGAGACAGCCCCCAGCCTCTGGCTTCCAACAGAAGCCTTACCTTCACCTACTCCCCTCACTCCCTCCTTCCTTCTGGCCTGCAAAGATCTTCCTGCAACTTGTGTGGATCCTCTAGGAATTCTCTAAGCCTGTCCAAGCTTAGTCTACATTTTCTGAAAGCAACGCTGGAGTATAGGGGCATACTCAGAAAGAGGCCCACTCAGAAAGAGGTTACTTAATAGAGAAATTCTAAGGTCCTTGGTATTCAGAGTGGTCTAGATAGGGGCTTAGTTCTCTGGATGAGCAGATCCTTCCATTCCCCCGACCAAGGACCACCTTCTCCTGTAATTCCAGTGCTTAGAGCCTGACTGGGCAAACCATGAGGGTGAACCAATTATTAAATTCCTACCCTAGGGGACCTTCCTTATCAATCTTGTAGAGTTCACCTTTCCTTCTCTGACAGTGAAATCATCTGAGCCTTCCTTCCCTTTTGTTTTTCTTTTTCTAATTTCTTAAGGTAGAAATTTAGGTAGTTGATTTGAGATCTTCTTTTATAATATAAGCTGTCATGGCTAGAATTATGCTGCCGCCACCCCACCCCCTCCCTACCCCCACCACAAATTCATATATTGAAGTTCTAACCCTCAGAATCTTAAAATGTGATCTTATTTGGAAATAAGGTCTTTGTAATTATAATTAGTTACGTTAGGATGAAATCATTCTGGAATAGGGTAGATCCCTAATCCAATATGATAGTGTCCTTGTAAAAGGGGAAATTTGAACACATACTAGTATATGCATATAGGAAACATGCCATAGAAACACAAAGATGACCATTTATAAGCCAAGAAGAGAAGCCTGAAACAGATCCTTCCCATGCAGCTCTCAGAAAGAACCAATCTTGTCAAGACCGTGATTTTATACTTCCATCCTTTAGAGCAGTGAGACAATAAATTTCTGTTGTTTGTGGTACTTTGTTATGGTAATCCTACCAAACTGGAACATTTTAATGCTATTGATTTCCCTCTCAAGTACTGCATTAGCTGTATCTCACAAATTTCGCTATTTGGTATTTTCATTTTTGTTTCATCAAAATATTTTCTTCACCTAGAGAATTTCTTCTTTGATCTTTGGATTATTTATAAATATGCCAATTAATTTACAAATATTAGGAGGTCATCATTTAACTTTCTGTCATTTAATAATTCATTCCATTAAAGTTAGAGAACAAAATTTATAAGATTTCAATTCTTTAATTTTTTTTTAAGATTTGTTGTATGTTACAAGACATGATGTAACTCTTGCTAAGTGTTCCATTTGAACTTGAAAAGAATGTTTATTCGCTTCTTTTGGGGTGGAGTGTTCTATAAATCTCAATTAGATCCAAGATTTTTAATGCTGTGCCTTTTACCTCCTTGCTGATTTTCTCTCTACTTGTTCTATTGATTATTTAGAAAATAAGGTAGACATCTCCAACTCTAATTGTGATTCTGATTTGTGCATTTTTTCTTCCAGTTCAATCAGCTTTTGCCTCACATATTGTGAAACAATCTTATAAAGTGCATACACATTAGAAATCTTACATCTTCCTGGTGAACTGACTCTTCTGTCATTATGTAATATGCCTTTGTTTCTGTGATTCTTGTTTTTCTTTTTGCATGAATAACTATATTTTGCAGCCATAACTATATTTTTAATCTCTCCAAATGAAATGTAGGACTTGGTCATAGAAGGCTAAAAGGGTCGTCTCCCTGTCACAATGCCAGCCCTGCAGTTGACATTGTCTGATATTTATACAGCTATTCCAGCTTTGTTATCATTAGCAATATGTATGGTATATATTTTCTTTCCTCTTACTTTTAACTTCCTTATATTATTATGTTTAAAGTGGGTTTCTTATAGATAGCATAGCTTTTGGAAGGGATCCAAATGCAAGCATAATTGTTCAATTCCTACTATGCACCAGACACTTTCTAAATGCTACAGATATCACATAAAGACTGCACTTTTCTTTATGATGTCCAAACAGAGAAAATTAACTTCTTACTTTGGCAAATTTAATTTGCCTTCTGAAGTCAACTTTAAGTCCATAGAGTTATAATATATTCACAATGTCTCCTATCTGTCTGCCCTGGAAGGTGAGCGTGGTGACCTGAGCAGGGCACATCTTCTTCAGTGTATGATCACAAAGAAGACTGGGGGAGAAATGCTGGCATTAAAAAGTAGGTTAAGCATTGATAATGAGCTTCTTCTGGCTGGCTCTGTCAAGCATGCGATTTTCTGCAGGGACCAAATCGTGTCTAAAGAGCCTTTCTTCCGACTGACTCTTGGTTACTGTCATTCCATTCTGACCACCAGTTTCCTGGTTGTGACTGCTAGCATATAATACCTTTCCATGGGTTTCTAAAATTATAGCTTGTTTTATGATGATTACAACTTAGAGGGTTGTTTCTTGATTCCTTAACACTGTCAGTCTGCAAATCACCATGTAGTAAAGGCTAATTCTGTGGAGGTTCCTGCAGACGGCTAATTTCTTAGGGAGACTCATCTTCATTTTTATGTGGTAACAATTCCCTAGCATCACCCTGGGCACCAGAATCCATATGATCTGTAAAATAACAGTCAGTCTTCACTCCACTTACACTGAAGCCTCAGACTCTAATATCAAAGTGGTAACAGAAGATAAATGCAACAGGCTGAACTACAAAAGGAGATTCCGGAAGTAAGAGAGAGGTCTGGAGAGGGCTGATTAGGGAGGACCAGTAATAAGCTTAAGAGGATGAGGGATAATCTTCAAGTATGGAAGAGCACGGTGGGAGGACATGAAATTTGACTGATGTAAAAGTTAAGTTCAAATAGCTGTGGTCAAGCAACAAACAAGGTATTCATCATTGGGGATGACCTGGAAGATATAAATTCCCAACTTGTCGAGAAGTTCAAAAGGCCAAGACATGGCACCAACTAAGAACAAAGACTCAGAGAAATAATATAAGGGTCCAGTCATTAGACTAAGTTTGTGTTGCAGGTTGGATTCCCTAAATGATGAAGATTAACACCCAGGAATTTTATGTGGGAAACTCATGAAAACAATATATGTGAAAGGGAACGGAAGGAGGCAGAATTAAGCAGAAGTTGTTAGACTATGATGCAGTTTCAACAAAGTTCTTGGCTGAGATTACAAGGAATCCTGAAAATAGGTTAACTCTTCTCAGTGTTGCAAGTTGGGGTCCTTATAGACTTGCTAAGCCAGTCATTAGGTATGAGCTAGCCCAAAAGAGGCAAATAATCTTGGCCAAAGCAGCTCTTTTCAGTTTAGGTATTTCCCAAAGAAGGGCCACAGCATATGTATGGCGTATCTGCTGGAAGAACTAACTACTGGAAGCACTTCCAGGATCTGGGAAAATAACTCCTTCAGTCCTAAAAGACAATCTGGGTCTCCGCTATAGTCTATCCCTTGCAGAAGTCAAGTCCAATTCTTTAAATAAATTCTGGGAGTAGCTACTGACGGATCCCAGTTGTCTTCTCTTCTCCAGAAAGATCAGAAAAAGTTTCCTAGATCAAGTACCACTTGCCTTCTGATATATATATGTCAAAGGACAATGAGTAAAGAATGATAGATCTTTATGCTCTGATAAACATGCATTACATACCTCCCTTACTTAGATACTGGGACAACACAAAGTCCTGTAAAAGTATGGTAACAAGAGACATAAATATAATTTGTGATCATTTATAGGCCAAAGACTATGTACATGTTATATTAATAGTACCTAAATTAATCCTCATGGTATCCTGATCTGGGAAGTATTATTAATCCCATTAATCAATAAAGAAGCTGAAACTAATTAATTAGGTACTATCTAGTGGCACAAGAACCAGGATAGAGGGGCACAGTCCATTGGAAATGAGACTGCATTTAGTATACATTGACATCTCAAGCTCTTGTCTTCCTAGTCCATTTATATCCTTCTCAGTGTTAAGGGCAGCCATAACTGTATTTTTAATCTCTCCAAATGAACTGTAGGACTTGGTCACAGAAGGCTAAAAGGGTCATCTGCCTGTCACAACTGCCAGCTTGGCTGACTTGGGATCTCATCAACTGTCATCAGTATGTCCACAGTGTTTTGGCAGGAATACTTTAAATGTTTCACACAAATGGTGTTGCAGAGAAATATTTTTTCTTCACTTCCCTCAAGACATCTTTGTAAAGTCAGATATCTTCTGCTTTTTCCCAGCCAAAATACATCTAGTTGTCCCGTTGTGTCATATTCAAGGTCACAGCCTGTGTCTTTGGGGTTTTGCTAAATAGTATTAAGAAAAGCTAGTTAATAAAATAGTTTTGTTTGTACAGTTTATTGTAAGTGGGGTCTAGCATACAGAGAAAGGATGGATATTTTTAGGGAAAGATAGTTCAGGGTTGAAGGAAGAGAATTTAGAAATGCCGAGAGACAAAATAACATTTGGTAAGTATGGCTAGAAAAGTAAAATATAAGTGGTTTTCATGGCAAGCCATGTGGAAAAAGAAGTACACTGCACTCGTATCATTAAAAAAGTATATAGGCTTTCCCCCTAAAGAACATGGGAAGATTTTGAAGTATTTCAAGCAGAAAGTCACACTGGCTGAACCTCCCCTGTCACCCCATTCTTCCCATTAACCTGCCTTTTAACACTAATCTCAAATTCCATAAGTGGAAAATTATCTAGGAACTTCCTTCTCATAGCTCCCCATCACTTGCATAGCTAAAGGGCAGTACTGAGAATTACTGAGGGGAAGGGTGCAGATCAGCCCTAACCCAGGGGGAGGCGCCACTGGAGAGGCTCCAGGTGACGTTACTCATAGGAAGACTGCCCAGGCGTGCTCCTCAACTAAAATGTTGCAATAAACAACTGAAATTATTTTTTTCATAATTCTACTAATCAGTCTGCTGGAGGAGGGAGTGCCCAGACTTCCTTATCTGCCAGCTGCCAATCATCAGTTTATTTATTTTTTTTAAAAAAAAAAGTACAAACAGGAGTCACTGTGCCCTGAGAGCCTGAGTTTTGCCTTTTTTCTTCTCTCTATTCTCTTCTCAATCCTGATTTTGACTTGGTTCCTCATTCAAATTACAAATAACCTCCTCAAAGGCGAGTAAATAATTTCCATGCAAAGAGCTAAACAACATGCAAAATCATTTCCTGAAAGTATCTAAATAACTCTTTGATAGTACCAAACACACAGAAAGTTAGTTTGAGGGAAAATTGAAATAAGCAATGCAAACTCTGAGAATAAGGTTGAGACTTACTTTTGTCTTCTGTCTTATTTGTTAAACTCACCACCTATTTATATATGCATGTTCCTAAGAAAGATGGGAAGACTTTATAAGCTATAATGTGCTATCAAACCCCCGATACTTAATACCCCAGGCTGAAAAAGAATGAATCCACATAACATAGAGAATGAACACAAGCTTACATGGTTACACAGGAAGTCAAATGTGCCCTGTTGCTATGATACCAGCTGTTCCAATATTCTGATTAATAGAACAAGAGAGCAAGCGATAAACATATCATTTAACATTAAAACACAGAAGTGTTGGAAAGTAGACTAGGGCACTTTCACCTCATTACTTAAAATTAGATCTTTAAACATCCTATCAGTAGAACTCTGATGTAGTTCAGTACTATTAGTGCTGTTGCAAGTCTTTAAGTATCTTTAATGATGTGGATGTTCCTTTAAAAACCAATTAAGAGGTCAGTATTCTCCAAAGCAATTCTTTCAAGTCTAGTAGATATAACTAGAAGATAATGACATAGTTAGCAAAAATGCTTTGTAGGTTAAAAATTCAAAGAAAAAAAAGACCAGAATTTTAAAACTTGAAGAACCTTAAAGATGTTCTTAGTCTTGTACCATCATTTGATAGGTGAAGAAATTGAATCCCAGAAAGCATAGTGATTTATATAAAATAAAATAAAAAAGTGAAAGTAGCCACAGAGGTTTCCTGATGGTTATTTGAATGGTCAGTAGGAAAAAAAAAAAAAAAAAGCAAATAAACAAGGTTTAGAAATTAGTCATTTTATAGCAGGAATTAGATTAGATCCTATCTTTAGGGTAATGAGGCACTAGGGAAATGATTTTCATTAATCAAATTTAAAAAACAACAACTCATAGACAACAGTATGGTGATTACTAGAGAGAAAGGAGGGATGTAAAAGAGGATATAGAGGGGATAAATGGTGATGGAAGGAAACTTGACTTTGTATGGTGAACAAACAATGTAATATACAGATTATGTATTATAGAATTGTACATCTGAAACCTTGTTAACCAATGATGCCCCAATAAATTCAATTAAAAATAAAATAAATCAATTTTCATAACAAAACGGTAAAAAAAAAAAATGCTGGCCAAAACCGGTTTGGCTCAGTGGATAGAGCGTCGGACTCAAGGGTCCCAGGTTCGGATCCGGTCAAGGGCATGTACTTTGTTTGCAGGCACATCCCCAGTAGGGGGTGTGCAAGAGGCAGCTGATCAATGTTTCTAACTCTCTATCCCTCTCTCTTCCTCTCTGTAAGAAGTCAATAAAATATATTTTTAAAAAAAATGCTGGCTATGCCCTAATAATCAGAACTTCCTAGAAGATACTAGCTTAGGAAAAATAATTTCTCTGGGTCCAGGATGTGCTGAGAGTTAAAAACATCTATTTTGAAATATTACCAAAATCTGTATATTCACTACTGAAATTAAAGACAGTAACATTTTTTGCCAAATTGGTTTCAGATTTCTCTCTATATATTTTTTTAAATTTCTTAAATAAATAGTTAAAGAAACACCTAAAGCCATACTTCTCCCCAGCTTTCCCTCCTCACACTTAACCAAAACCCTAAAGTCAGTATAAGTCATGCTCAGACCTGTTTTTGTATCTCTACTATGTATGTGTAAATCCATAGGATTAACAATTCATATAAATGATATTCTAATACATTCCTTCTTTAACAGTTTCCTTTCTCCCCTCAACTTTAAGTTTAAAGATTTATCCATGTCAAAAACATCTATTTCACGTAGATCTCAATTTGCATTACCCTTACAACTACGAGATAATTGAGATTATTTCCTACTTTTGTTCTCCCTCTGCTACAATTAATGTTCTTGTATTTGTCTTCTGGGGCACATTTTTTTCTTGTGCTCATGTGTAAGAATTTTTCAGAATGCTACTGCCATGTTGAAAGATATTATTTTACACTAGAGGCCCTGGTGCATGAAAAATCATGCACTGGAGGGGGGAGTCCCTCAGCCCAGCCTGCCCCCTTTACAGTCCAGGAGCTCTCAGGGGCAGGAGGCAACCTGGTGATCAGGGGAAGGTAACGCCCCCATCACACCTCTGCTGCTGCCACTGCCAGCAGCACAAGCTTCAGCTGGCCCTGGTTACCTGAGCCTCGGGTGGCCCTGGGCGGCTGGGCAGCCACCATCCAAGGCTTGCCTGCACCTCAGGCAGGCCCTGGGTGGCTGGGCAGCTGACATATAAGGCTTGCCTGCGCCTTGGGCGTCAGCTGGGTACCTTCCATCTGAGGCTTGTCTGCATCTTGGGCCGGCCCTGGGTGGTTGGGGGGTTGAGGGGACTGGGGAACTCCAGAGGCAGGCACCCCAGCAGTGCTGAGGGGACTGGGCGCTGCCATCTTGTGGCTGTGGGCCCTGCCATATTTGAGGGCAGGGCAGTCAATTAGCATATTCCCTTCTTATTGGCTGTGGGCACCACCATCTTTGTGATAGTGTGCGGGTCAATTAGCATATTACCTCTTTATTAGATAGGATTATTAACTATGCCCAATGGCCCTTCACAGAAATGGTGCCAGTTTACATTTCCAGTGTAAGAATGTTATTTTCCCACTTCTCCTCATTGCATGATGTAGTATGCTGAGTAATGGTCCTCCAAAGATGCCCACATCCAAATCTCTGGAACCTGTGAGTACACTACCTTATAACTGCAAAAAGTATTTGCAGGTGTAGGTTTGAGATGGGGAGCTAATCCTGCATTTTCACGTGGGCCCAATGTCATAGGAGTCCTCATCAGAGGGAGTCAGGAGAGTCAGAGAAGGAGATGTGAAGAAGGAAGAAGAGATCAGACAGTGAGAGATCTGAAGACCCTAAGATTCGATGCTGCTGGCTTTTAAGATGGAGAAAGGGGCCACTAGCCAAGGAATGCAAGCCACATCTAGAAGCTTGGAAAGGGCAGGAAGTCGATTCTTCCTTTAAATCTTCAGATGAAACCCATTACCTTCACTTGCACACCGTGAGACTGATCTTAGGCTTCTGTCTTCCAGAACTGTAAAATCATACATTTGTGTTAAGCCACTATGTTTTTTGGTAATTTGTTACAGCAGCAATAGAAATTTAATTAACTAATATACCACCAGATGCCACAAGATTCATCTTCTCAATGCATGATGAATAGTGTTCATATTCAGTTCAAAGCTTCAGTGATTGCCAATCTATACTAATAATAGAGGAATATGCAAATTGCCCGGTATGCCGTCACAGTAACAGCAGGCTGTGTGGGGCGACCAGGCTGGCAGGGAGGGCAATTGGGGGTGACCAGGCTGGCGGGAAGGGGGGGGGAGGCAGTTAGGGGCGACCAGACCGGCTGTGGGGGCAGTTGGGGGCAACCAGGCCGGCAGGCAGGTGAGCAGTTAGGAGCCAGCAGTCCCAGATTGTGAGAGGGATGTCCAACTGCCGGTTTAGGCCCAATCCCCGGGATCAGGCCTAAACTGGCAGTCGGACATCCCCCAAGGGGTCCCAGATTGGAGAGGGTGCAGGCTGGGCTGAGGGGACCCTCCCCCCCCCCCCCCCCCCGCTCCATGCACAAATTTCATGCACTGGGCCTCTAGTATCCTATAAATAAAGATCAAACTCCTTACCTTGAGATTTAAGACCTCTACAGTGTGGCCCTAATTTTCTTCTCAATCAAGGTATATGTAATTACTCTGTTTCTCCCATGAAATTCACTTGCATAAAGCCATGCCTCTGCTAATAGAAATTTATCCACCTTAAATATTCTCATAATTGCATGCAAAAATTTCTCATAATTGCATGCACAAATTCTACAATCTATATACTTCAATGCCACCTCCACAGAGACTTTCATTGATTCCCTCTAGCCAGGAATTCTCTCTTGCACCTCTTAACTTTAATGTTCCAAGTGCCCCCTTCTTAAAATACCTTTTATTTTTTATCTTGTAGTATCTACTTCAGAACACAAGCTTTCTGAGGGAAGAGGCTCTGTCACATCCATTTCTCTTTACTCTTTTGCAATATTACCTGATATTTACTGAGTTCTCACAATAAATCAATAAATACAGTCACAGCTACCCCACATTTGCTTATTCCTCTTTGAAACAGAAGCATCTTCTCTCTAGGGTCCCAAAGGAAGTTGGACCTATCTAGCACTCCTTGTTATTAATTCCACTTCTCAGTGGAAAACAAAGTGAGTGGTTTCTCTGGACGTACACCAAGGGCCACTGAGATGTAGGAAGGTGTTTTCTTGGCAGCTGTAAGGAAGGTGATTGAACTAGGACAGCAAAGACCTTGCTAAAAGAACAATCACACACTCTGCTATAACGAATTGATGCATTCCCTTGCATTTATATGACAAAATGCAATGAAATGCACCAATTCATTATAACATTGTATACTTTGTATATTAAATTAGGACTCTATTTGCACATCACAAGGTAAGAAACAAATATGCTGATTAACAATTTCTCTGCCTTGGGCAAGTACATAGGTAAACTGGGCTGGGTACAAAAAACAAACAAACAACAAAAACAAAAACAAAAACAGGTGATGGATGTGACAGGTGGGTATGGGGAGGCTTCAGTGGAGAACCAGTTTCCAGATCCTCATCCAAAAAGGACAGATGTATGACACTCATTGCCAAAGACCAATCAAAGATAGAAGAGCCCAGAAATCAAAGCTCCTGGGGGCGGCAAGGCAGAGTATGAAATAAATAAGAACTGTGAGAACAAATTATTCTAGTTATGAGGGGATCTGGCTGTCTACTGCCTCTCACCAATCCAAAATGTGACTTGGTCCTCATGAATCATATTACTTGTGGACACGTGCACACTCACCCTGCCAGAGCTCTGCAGTCTGTCACCTGTGAAATGTAAAACAGACTCACCCACCCTTGGCAAATGGTATGTTCTCTTGAATTGCAATCCAAGGAACCTTAAACATTCTGCCTGGTGTTTCTCCCCCTGATCTTCTCATTTGAAAGAATGTTATTTCAATGAAGAATACATGCTTATTGGTCTCTTTTTTAGAGATTACTTCCCCCTGCACATCTATCTAACAATCGCTTTGAGAAGGAGGTTGTTTTGTCCCCACTGTACAGATGCTTAAGCAGCTCAGAGAACTTAATTCCTGGCTCAGGGACCTATGGGTGGTAACTGGCAGAGCCACCATCTGAGTCTGGCAGGTCTGTATATGTCCCTGACCTCAGTTCACAGAGGGACACACTGACGCCTCTCTCTCCCCTGACTGTGAGCTTGGATGAGCCCTACTTCCTGGAATCAGACTTGATCAAACTTTCCAGGTAGGGTTGTTGATTTAGCAAAATACAGGATTATTAAAAAGAATAGTATAAGTGTATCCTGAACAATATTTATGTTCTGTATTTTATCTAGCAAGACTATTTTAAGGAGGACTTTTATTAATGTAATGCACGCACTATATTCCCAGGAGACACCCTGGCTCTTCCGTTGTAGATAGAGCTACAGAACTCCTCCTGCAAATGTACTCCCTAAGGAGAATGGCAATATATGAGTAATTTTTGAGTCCCCAGTTAGTCCTTAGCAGGAAATATTTTATACATAGAAGTATTCAAAAATATATGTTAAATAAATTTCCTAAAGTTAAGACAGATTTAACCTTATTTCTATAGTGTGGTAAAATCAATTATAAGAATGTTTAGACCAGCCAAGTTGCATATTAGCAGTGGATACAAAATAAAAATAAATAGAAACCAAAATAAAAGGAAAGGATGATAATGACAATGAATTTGGAACAAAAAGTATAAAAATCTGAACCATCAAGACATTTTGCATGTAGGTAATAGAGAAACGTCTAGTTCAACCACAACCTCTTCTGAGCATCTTGCCTGTTTCCTAACCTAGAAATGTTACTACCTGTGACTAATGAATATTCCAGCACCTCCTCCTTGTCCCACTTTCAGGGCTGCAGGCTCGGTCAGACCAGGCTCAGGGACAAGCCGGACCTGGGAAGAAATCTCAAAGCCTGGTTCCATCCTCTGGTGACTTAGTTTCACCTCAGGGAGCTGCTAGCCTAGATCTGGACATTGAGTCAGGCTTTGACATCATGGCAGACACTCATGGTGTCCGAAGTGAGACACTTTGACTTACTCTCCGCAGTCCCAGTATGGACTGGATCCTGTCTGGAACCGCATGGGTAGCACCATGCCCATGTTTCAGTTGCCAACCCAATGTCATCACGTTGCCTTCTCCTGCACTCCCCATTCCCTTACACTAGATGTTAGTCACAATACCATGTCACCCCCTCTGGGTACCACTCTTGTAGCACATAATGAAGTTGCTCCATCTGGATCCATTTTTGTGCACATACACCCCCTTCAGTGCGCTTTTGCTTCCAGCAGCTAACACCCACTTCAAGGAGACGGTTCTTAGATTTTTGTGCCCCATTAGTCCACACCAAGAAAAGCCAGCGTGTCTAAGAACTTACGTTCCCCTTACCTTGGAGGCCTACTAGGTGCAAGAATACATAAACCTTATCTCCCTTTCATTGGGATTTCCTTGTGGCATAACTTCCTTGTGACATAGCTTACACTCCAGAATCCCCCCACTGGATCAATCTAAGAACTATTCTCTATAAGACCTTGCTTGGTTTCCTCCCTTCCTTGTTCTCCCATTAGCTTACTGACTTTCCCTAGAACAGTGGTTCTCAACCTTTTTAATGCCGCGACCCTTTAATACAATTCCTCATGTTGTGGTGACCCCCAACCATAAAATTATTTTCATTGCTACTTCATAACTGTAATTTTGCTACTGTTAATGAATCGTAATGTAAATATCTGTGTTTTCCAATGGTCTTAGGTGACCCTGCTAGTGGTTCGTAATGTAAATATATCTGTGTTTTCTGATGGTCTTAGGCCACCCTGTCACGACCCACAGGTTGAGAACCGCTAGCAGGGTCGCCTAAGACCATTGGAAAACACAGATATTTACATTACGAACCGCTAGCAGGGTCGCCTAAGACCATCGGAAAACACAGATATTTACATTACGATTCATTAACAGTAGCAAAATTACAGTTATGAAGTAGCAACGAAAATAATTTTATGGTTGGGGGCCACCACAACATGAGGAACTGTATTAAAGGGTCACGGCATTAAAAAGGTTGAGAACCACTGCTCTAGAAGCACTTGCTCATGAACCCTTCCTTGGGTTCTGTTTATAAGGAATCCAACCTAAGGCCCCCATACTTGGACTGTCACCTATTACCTTCTTGGCATGGAGCTGGACAACTCTAGCATCTCCTGGCATTGACTTGCCCAATAGACAGATTTAGTTACAAAGCAAGGTTATTTCTATCCTGGTGCAGGGGTTTGATAAACCAGAGGTACAAGAGCAGTTTCCAACCCACAGTTGGGGCTTTTCTCTTTTAACAGGAGACACAACAGGCCTTGTCAGGCCACAGACTCTCCATGCAGGAAGTGAGCTCTTCCCTATTGGAATGCTGAGCTTTTTACCAGACTTTATTAGTATTAAGGTTTGCTACTGACTCCACTATTTGAAATTTGTTTTTAGAACAATGACTGACTACTTGTCATTTTACTGCTATCTATCTATCTATCTATCTATCTATCTACCCAGCAACCAGAATGGCAGAACAACTAGAATGACTGGTTGCTATGACAAGCACTGCAGCAGCCAACCAACCTGATCCAGGCCCCAATCAGCCCCTCTCTGCCCCCAGCCAGCCCGGTCCCCGATTGGCCTCCAACACATCGATCAGGGGTGGGGCCGGCTGGCCAACTGCCCGCAGCCCCTCCCCCCATCAACCTGGGCCCGAAGGGCTCCCATCAGGGCGGGCAGGCTGGACCCCACCTTTGCACGAATTTGTGCACCAGGCCTCTAGTATATTGATAATAAGATACCTAAATTTTATTGTTCTTCACTTTTAAATTGCCAAGACATTTAGGTGGGGGGAAGTGTTCACTGTCCCTTCAGTGGGCTTGATTCTCAAAGAAAAGTAATACTTTACTTTTCACAAAAGGTATGCCATATTGCAGTGAAATCATGAGATTATGGGGTTAGAGAACCAATGATTATCTCCAGTTAGAAGCCAGAAAAGGGGGATGCAACAATCAAGACTTGATCAAGGTCATCAAGGGAGGCCATGACAAGGCAAAGAGGAAAGTCACCTGAAAGCTGTGTGACATTCAGCTTAGCAGAGCTTCTCTCTGGATTTAATGTCTGTCCTTTGGGCAGTATCATTTCTCTTTAAATCCTGTCCAAACAGAAACAGGATCACTTCCTCCTCTGTGTCCCCACAACCCACTGCTGCAGCTGTTAGGAACAATTGGTTGCAAGCGATAATTTCCAATGCTAACCTAGGCACCTCAAGGGCTGGCACTACCTTATTTGCCTTTTTATTTCTAGAGCAAGGAGTAAACCATTCTCATAATGATTGTCTAAAATAATAATCTCTGGATTATTTAGAAGTGTGTTGTTCCCAAATGTTTTGGGGATTTTCCTGTTTTGTTTTTGTTGTTGTTGTTGTTGTTTTGGGGTGTTTTTTTTGTTTTGTTGTTGTTGTTTTTACTGACATCTAGTTTGATTCCTTTGTGGTCAGAGAATACACTCTATATGTTCTCTGGTGGACTAAGGAAAGAATGGGAAGAATGAAACAGATTAAATGAGTCCAAAGAACATATAAAGACCAGAATGTTCTCCCTTTAGGCTTTCTCCCCTTTCTCTACATGGGATTAGACAAATCCACATTGTAGAAGGAATATGGTGCTGAAAAAGTTATGATGCGCCATGAAAATCATTGAAGGATGATCATACAACACTAGTTAAATCACTTTCAGTGTGTATTTGTTTATAAGCATACTGAGAAGATTACTTTTTCACAGAAAAATTGCTTTCCTGGATAACTCATGGTGAAGGGTACAAATAGCTGTCCATCTCAGGATGTCTCTGGGCACAGTGAAATAATTATATCTGAAAGGGGAGCACCCAATAGGGCAAGAATGCATGCCCACTGGTAGGAGAAAGAAAAGCAGATGAGGCAGACAGAAGATAGCATCAAAAATGTGTCCATCCAAATGGATGAACTCCACAGACAACACTGAGCTAAAGCAGCAGACTCAAGAATCCTATCTAATAAAAGCTCAGCAACTGAATGGCGCAATGACCAGAATGACCAGTCAACCAGTCACTATGATGCTCACTGACCACCAGGGGGCAGACACAAAACACAGGAGCTGCCCCCTGGTGGTCAATGTGCTACCGTAGTGGGAGCACTGCTCAGCTGACTGGGATGAGTGGCTGCTCCCGCTGCGAACCCCGGGCTAATGGGCAGGAACCTGGGCTGTGATCTTCACCTCCTCATCCCAGGTTTCTCCTCCTCGCTCCCTGCTGCCTCCTCCGCACACCCGCAGGCCACACAGTGCCACCACTGCCGGGCTCGCAGAGCTGACCAAAGAGGCTAGGAGGCAGGTTCATGGCTGCTGCAGGACTGAGGCCTACTCCACCGCCTCTCAATGCTATTGTCCCTGGGCCCGGCCCTGACCGGGTCCCCTGGAGAGGCAAGTGCTCTGGCTCCGAGAAAGATGCCAGAGCAGGGAGCAGCTGCTCAGAGGGTGGTCCACAGCCGCTGGGCTGACCAGGATGAGCGGTGCTCTCATAGCAGGCAGATCCCCACAAGCCACACCCCCCACCAGTGCATGAATCCTGTACACCAGGCCTCTAGTATATCATATGGTTCCATTTAAGCAAACTACAAATGTAGAAAAAGTCAACCTATTCTATTCAAAGTAGATATCCTAGTTGACCTTTTACAGACAGATAAGGAATGAAAGGGATGAAGGCTCTTTGCTGGCAATATTCTGTTTCTTGATCTGGCTGTACGGATTTGTTCATTCTGTTTGTGAAATTTCAACATGTTATACATTAATGGGCATTTTTTGTAGGAATGGATCTGGCATATTTCATCAAACTTAAGATGTGCCTCTCCCCATATACATATACATATACACTGAGTGGCCAGATTAGTATAACCACCTGACATTTGTAGGCAAAATAGCCGTACACTGCATCGTATGGGATATGGAAGCAGAAGGCCTGTTCAAACACCTTTGCTGTCTGCAGTTACCAAGATAAAATGTCTCCAATTCACACAGGAACACAAGTATTGGACAGTCGAGCATTGGAAAAAAGTCACGTGGTCCGATGAATCACGTTCCCAGTTGCATCATGCAGATGGCAGAGTGAGAATTTCACAGAAACAGCATGAAAGCATGCACCCCACATGCATGAGTACAACCCTTCAAGCTGGTGGGGGCAGTGTTATGGTTTGGGGCATGTTTTCCTGGCATGATTTGGGCCCTTTAATTCGTGTGGAACAACGTCTGAATAGCACAACATACCTAAGTATCATTGCTGATCAAGTTCATCCTATCATGCTGATGGCGTATCCCAATGGAGATGGCTTCTTCCAACAAGACAATGCGCCATGCCATGGTGCTCGTATTGTGCAGGAGTGGTTTCAGGAACATGAGGGAGACTTTACCTTGCTTAGGTGGCCCCCACAATCACCATATCTCAATCCAATTGAGCATTTGTGGGACGAAGTTAAAAGAGCCATCAGGCAACTGGTTCCACAACCATCAGATCTCACAGAACTGGACAGTGCTATTCATCAAGCATGGTATCAGATTCCTCACATCACCTTTCAACATCTCATGGAGTCAATGCCAAGAAGAATTGCTTCAGTATTGAAGGCAAAAGGTGGCCCAACGAAGTACTAATGGGGTGGTCATAATAATCTGGACACTAAGTGTATATGCATATAAAGAGATCTGGATCTTTCTTAGCCTGAGCCCTGCTGTCTAATATTCATTTTTATGTTTGGATTCTAATTTTTCCTTGTGTGTCTCTGATTCTCAACTCCAATTAGTTTCCTATGTAAAGCTTGCCTATCTAAGTCCTGCTCTATTCCCTGGTAACCTGGGGTCATTAATTTTCATGCTCTTTCCCCTGGCAACATAGCTTTAGTTCCTGCATAACTTTTTTCTTCTTAGAACCTCACTACCGCCTTCTGGAATGTTCCCATAGACTGCGGGGCAAGCTTTGAGTCATTTTCTCAGTATGGTACTGTATTAGCCTGCTTGGTCTATGTAACAGAATACCACAAATTGGATGGCTTACACAACAGAAATTTATTTTCTCACACTTCTGAAAACTAAAAGTCCAAGGTCAAGATTCCATCAGGCTTGGTTTTTGGTGAGGGATCTCTTCCTGGCTTACAAGGGGCCACTTTTTGGCTATGTCTTCACATGTCCTTTTTTTCTGTGAATGCACAGAAAAAGCTCTAGGCTCCTCCGCTTCTTATAAGAATATCAATCCTATTAAATTTGGGTTCCACCCTTATAATCTCACTTATCCTTAATTATCGCCCCAATAGCCTTATCTCCAAATTTAGTCACACTGGCTCTTCAAAATATAAATTTCGGAAGACCACAATTTAGTTCATAGCAATAACATCACCACTTTTTTAAAAATTTAACATTTTTGAAGTCATATGCTCCATTAAGTATGCTTTTTTTCTGCTTGTGGGAAAATATTTTGGAGGATACAAGATTGTTAGCCTTTGAGTCATTAATGGGATTTAAACTCAGTGTAATCTTAGGAATGTGTTTACGATATTGTTATCAACTTCAAAATAATTGTACAGCAATGGTTCTACTATGAGCTGCCAAACTTCATACAAATCCAACACTCTGCATGTAGTTACAACCTCATATCTATGTCCAAGCTTGTGGCAGTCATACAGTTTTGGCTATTTTTTTCTCCCTTTCCAACTGTGCACAGGGGCAAAATTGGTAAGATGCTCTCAAGAGGGTGGCAGTAATGCAAAGCTGGTACAGGCAGATGCCTGAGCAATTGCTTTGTCTGAAAACAACTGAACAAGCCCCAGGGACCACTGTGCACCTGAACTTCCACCATGGAGTGCAAAGGAGGGCTGAATGCACTAGGTGCCTCTAGCTCTGCTTATTTGGAGAATCAGAGGAGGCCGCCAGGCCCAGTAGCTCAGAAATGCACCATGTCTCCCTCCCCCTCATTTATAAGCTGGCTGTGGATCAAGGTTCAACCTTGCACATGCTAGGCAGGATCAGTCATTCAGGATGAAGCAGAACTGAATCATCATTGTATTTTTTCTGAACAACATATCCTGGTGACATAATAATTTCCTTTATTTGACTTTGTAGTCTTCTGCTTTTATGGCCATAATGTACATTGAATTCTAGAACTGTCAAAACTTTCTGGTACACCAAAGGTGAGAGAGTTAAAATTGTACAAAATTCAGGCCCTCTTCCAACTCCATTACTTTTGCCTGAGTCATGTCACCACTAATATTACTTTCTCTTTAAGTCGATTAAGTCTTACTTAAATTGATCTTAAAGGGAACTATTGTATCATTAATCTAAATGGAAAATCGGCATCCCATCCCATTATTCCATTATCAAATAAAAGATAATTGGGAAAATACATACAATAAAAGGCAAAACAATGTTACTGATGTCTAACTAAATTCAATGGCCTACAGAAGGCTTTGAACAGTGAAGACCAATCTCAGTTTGATTTTTAAAAAGGAAAAAAGCAAGTATTAGAATGATATTCAGTTTGGGCAGGCATCCTCCTCACTGCAATCAGAATGACAAAAAGGGACTAAAATTTAAAAATCTCTACTCGCCTGGCTGGCGTGGCTCAGTGATTGAGTGTTAACCTATGAACCAGGAGGTCACAGTTCGATTCTAGTCAAGACGCATGCCAAGGTTGCGGACTCGATCCCCAGTGGGGCATGCAGGAGGCAGCCGATCAATTATTCTCCCTCATCATTGATGTTTCTATCTCTCTCTCCTCTCCCTCTCTAAAATCAATAAAAATATCTATATATACAAAAGCCTAAGTCCAAACTGTAGCTATGATGCACACTGACCACCAGGGGACAGACGCTCAATGCAGGAGCTGCCGAGCTGCGGGACTTAGCAGCTACGGTTTTCGGATGATGCACCAGGAACTAGAGAGGAGGGAGCCCGATTCCGGGGTGTGTCACCCGAGAACTGCCCTCTCGCAATCTGGGACCCCTCAGGGGATGTTGGAGAGCTGGTTTTGGTCCAATCCCCACAGGCCAGGCCAAGGGACCACACCAGTGCATGAATCTGTGCACCAGGCCTCTAATATTAAAAATAATTAATAAATAAATAGCTCTACTCAATACAATACTTTTAAAGCCATTTAAGTGCCTAAATGATAAGTTGCCCCAATTTTATACATTACCCTAGTCACTTACTAATTTTTTGTACCTCAGTTTCTTAATTGTAAAACGGGTTTTATATTAAATGAGGTCGTATGTAGCGCAAAGGCTCTTTCCTGGGCTTATTGTCACTATTATTTGTGTCATCAGTGTTGTTATCATTATGAATTATAATATTAACCCCCAGACATTTATTAGGTTCATACAAGGTGCAAAGCACACATACAAAAATATTATTCATGTCCCAATATTTAAGAAACAATGAGCCAGACCAGCCTCTATGTTAAAAATCAAGTAGCTAAGATTCAGAGGAAAGGGCAGGGTTTAGTTAAGGCCATATGGCTACTATTTCATTAAGTTTACAGCCTTCGTGTAAAAAAGAGACTATAATATGATACATTTAGTCAAACCACCTCAAGTTTAATGTTAACATGTACTCATCACCTTTTGTCTTCTAAAACATCTACACTGAAATAAGCAGATGGCATGAATGAGGGGACTAGGCTGGGAAGTGTTCAAATGTTTGTCACGGTCCCACCCTTCTGGTCTCTGTTCACTTCCTGCACATGAGACTTCCCCTGCCACTCTGTCTGCTTTAAGGTGGCACTATGTTGACTGACACAGCACTGTTTACTGACATGATACCTTGACACTGTTGGTGAATGCTGCCATTGGTGCCTCACCCACTGCAAGGGACTCCTTATAGTTTTCTAGACAATGGATAAGGAAGGCAGCTCTCACATCCCCCAGTAGCACATTGGTCATGGAAATAAGATACTTCACTGATTAAAGAAAAATGGTGTCGTAGTCCATTTGGGCTGCTCTGAAATACCATAAACTGGAGTAGCTTATAAACAACAAACATTTCTTTCCATTAGTTCTAGAAGCTGAGAAGATCAAAATCATTGTGCCAACAGATTCGGGGTTTGGAGAGAGCCTCTTCCAGGTTCCTAGACATCTTTTTGCTGTGTCCTCACATGGTAGAAGGGGCTAGGGATCTCTCTTGGGTCTCTTTTAGAAGGACACTCATCCCATTCATGAGGGCTCCCCCCTCATGACCTAATCACCTTCCAAAAGCCAGATTAGTTTAGAAGTCTGTTTAAATAGTGAGAGGTCAAGCCATTTGCTTATGGTCTGAATGGTTGTGTTCCCCCCAAAATCTGTATGTCGGAATCTAATATCATCACCTTGGAGGTTAGGATTTCAACATATAGATTTCGAGAGGACACAAACATTCAGATCATAGCAAATGGCTTGGCCACTCACTGTTTCAAGAAAACTCTAAATTAATTTGTAATTCTGCACAACACAATATTAATGACCAAAGAGAGAGAAAACCAGTCCTTGACTCAAAGTAGGGTTGATAATGCTAGAACCCCAGGCAGCTAAGACCATGCCCTGATGAGTACATAGGACAGGGAGATGTCTGCATCTGGTCTACATCCTGCTCAATGCCTTCAAGTCTGTACAATTGGTTCAGAATGACTATGTGCCATCTCGACAGAAGAGGATCACCTGTCCCTAAACCCCTGTCCTGAGATCACAGCAATGCAGGGTGAAAGGCAGAAGCAAAAGAAAATGTGTTCCACTGAAAATTCATAAAGAGAAAACACTGTCATTTTTAAAGAAACAGCTAATGACTGCATTCTCTGAACTAGGCATCAAGTGGATATAAACGTAGATGAGGCTGGATCCCAGTCTCTGCAGAATCTGTATACTAAATGAGAAGCTGCTATTAATTAAATGCTAATCTCATGAGGAGAGGTGGGTAAGGTAAAACTACAAGTGTGTATTTGTATATTTAATCCTAGCACTTGAACACCACAGATGTCCTTGAGATTTCAATTAAATCTATGATCCTTCTTCCCAGAAATACACACATGTGTACAATAAGGACCTCACTGGAGCCTAGATTCCAAACCTCTGCATCAGTATAAAAAGATGTATGTTTAGACTCAGAAGTTGCAATTGCCTTACATTTGAATATTCTTGGTCAAAATCAGCTGGCAAGAATAGCATATATAAATAGATGTCCATACCAGAGACCTAAAGATATTAAATCTGTATCAGGGACTAGAGAAGCAAATTAAGAGTTAAAATGGGCAAAGAAGAAGAAAAGTGGTAAAATAAATTGGGATACATTTATAAAGTTAAACAGGTAGTCATAGAAATATGAAAATATTGAAGAAATAAGCAATGTGCAAAAGAATCTTCCTGGCCCCATTGGATGAAAGGAAAAATATGTGCATATTTTACAAATGTAGCATATTTATACATGTATGTTAAATTTGCCAAAGAAGTTTATTCAAGGAGGATACACAAAAAAGTTTGATAGCAGTTACTATAACAGAGAGAAAAGGGGCAGAACACTTACATTTTTCACCTTTTATTTATTTTTTATTTATTTTGTATGTTTGAGTTCTTATTAAGAATATGCTGTATCTGCCCTAGCTGGTTTGGCTCAGTGGATAGAGCATTGGCCTGCGGACTGAAGGGTCCCAGGTTCAATTCTGGTCAAGGGCACATGCCCGGATTGCGGGCTCAATCCCCAGTAAGGGGCGTGCAGGAGGCAGCCGATCAATGATTCTCTCGCATCATTGATGTTTCTATCTCTCTCTCCCCTCGCCCTTCCTCTCTAAAATAAATAAAAATATATATATTTTTAAAAAGAGTATGCTGTATCTGAAACAAAGAGAGATGAAATGGATGTTATAATTGTTCCTGATACACAGAGACTCCAAGCTCTTATTTAAGCTATTGCAACACCAACCAGCATTAGGAAATTCCTACAATTTGAGCACTTCAATTTTTCCCAGAAGCAGAGCTTGAGCCAAGGATTTAGAAGCAAGTGCTTTATTAAGAAAGCACCTCCCAGGAGAAATCAGCAAGCCAGTAGGAGAGTCAAGATAGAGAAAGGGAATAAGCAAAGCAAGAAGCAATTTCAGCAAACTTCTAGCCTCAGTCTGATCCCATAGGGAGCTCTAGAGTGTAAATCAAAACTCAGAGTGCTTCGCATGGAGGCAAAAGAGCTTGGCTTTTGTCCTTGCACACCAGTCATCGGTGGGCTATAAGGCCCCCTCTTGTCTGGAGCTTAGAGGGGATATATAACTCCTAGACACTTCTAGCTCTCTATACCAGTCAGGTGACTTCAGTGTCCCAGGGAAATTCTCTGCAGGCTGGAGCTAGACAACCACACACCCACATTCAACAGACTGTAGCTTCAATGTATCCGACAGACATTAATTGACAGTCTAGAACTGTGCTATCCAACATGGTGGCCACTAGCCACATGTGGCTTTTGATCATGTGAAAAGTGCCTAATTCAAAAAGAGATATACTGTAATGAGGTGTGAAATAAATACTGACTTTGAAGACTTAGTAAGAAAAAGAATGCACATCTCACTAATACTCTCTTTATATGGATTACATGTTGAAATGATATTAAATATGTATTATCCTATATAATAAAAGCGTAATACGCAAATCAACGGAAGGGTGGAACGACCAGTCGCTATGATGCACACTGACCACCAGGGGGCAGGTGCTCAATGCAGAAGCTGCCTTTGATGGTCAGTGTGCTCCCATAGGGGGAGCGCCACTCAGCCAGAAGCCAGGCTCACAGCTGGCAAGCTCAGCGGTGGTGGCAGAAGCCTCTCCCACCTCTGCTGCAGGCGGGCAGTAAGGAGCAAGGAGATCCAGACTGCGAGAACCCCGGACTGTGAGAGGGATGTCTGACTGCTGGCTTAGGCCCGATTCCCAGGGGGATCGGGCCTAGCCAGCAGGCGGACATACCCCGAGGGGTCCTGGACTGCAATAGGGCACAGGCCAAGCTGAGGGACCCCCCCCACCACCACCACCCCAGTGCACGAATCTTGCGCACCGGGCTTTTAATAGAATAAATAAAAGACATTACCAAAATGAATGTTAGCTGTTTCCATCTACGTATTTAATGTGGCTTCTATAAAATTTTAAATTATGTATGTGGCCCATATTAAATTTGTATTAAACAGCACTTGTCAAGAATATCTGCTACTGTGCTAGGTATTGAGGATACTGAGAAACCAAGAGAGACTCAGCCTCTGTCTCCATGATGTTGACAGTCCAGTGGTATAGCAGACAGCAATAAGATGGTGCCATTTATTTTAACTATGATGATGGAAATAACAGTAGATAACTTACAGGGACTTATATCAGAGAGGCTGTCCAGGAAAGGATGACGCTAAACAAACATCTTTAAACTCAAAGATTGGAACAAGGAGTGGGCCATGGAAATAGCTTGAAGGGAGGTGTGAGAGGGGGAAGTTGAAATGTTTTGAGGGTATTCCAGCCCAGAGGAACATCAGATGGTAGGAAAAAGGGCCTATGAATTGCTTAGCTATTTGGTTACATTAGTATAAGTGGTCTGAAGACCACAAAAGTGGTGAAAATAACAAAAAATTTCCCTTGACTACAGACAACTAACTTGGTACCTACAGTTGACCTATGAAAAAAAGGGTCAAAGTATGAAGATTAACTGAGAGAAAACATTTTTTTATTTCCCTGAATAACAATCAGACTTTCACTTCAGCCAAGAATGTCCAAATTATTTGGAAAACTAATAACACAGGTAAAAGTGACAGAACATCTATGCCCATGGTAAGATGCAAAATATGCAAATTACTAGAAAACCCTTAAACACATCCACAACAGCTTATTTTCTATTTGGTGACTCTGATGTGATTTTAACTTCACATTGAAAACATACAAAAGTTTCAAATAATTTTTAGGGAAAAAGATTGTTGAAATGAGATGAAGTCAAAACAAAATGCTTTTTAAATTTCTAATACTGAAGTGATGAAAACATATTTCTTACTATATAAAAATGTGTTCCAAAACTGTAATTTTGCCATAGTCTATTATATTTTTGATAGAATGTAGTGACCTGAAATTATGATTTTTTAAAAACCTAATTTATTTCATATCTCAGTTGAAAAATATGTGCAAATATCAAAAGTTATTGGTTCAAAGGTTTAACTTATCCTCTTAAAAATTGCTATAACTTCTGAATTAATATTGTGTGGCAAATTTAAGATTAACATTCTCAGGAAAGAGGATATTCTTCAAAACTCACACTTGTTTCTAAATGGGAGACAGGTAAGCAGAATTATTTCTCATAAAAAAAGTATATAGTAGTCTGATACAGTTAAAGGTGGTTTCAGTGATAACAGTTTATTAATATATATAGCCTATTTTATTCAATAAACATTGACTAGTTGAGGCCCTTGTTAGTTACTGTAATTATGAATATGACTCCCTTCCTGTGATCCATGAACTTCCTAGGAAGCTAGGGGACGATTCAACATGACTCAATGTGGCAAGTGCTCCAATAGAGATTTCTCTAGAATTCTGGAGAGAAAATTTGGAAACCATGACTCTCTGAATAAAGAGAATCAGAGATTCACTCAATGAGGAGGTGATATTTGATCTGGACCATGAAGGAAGAGTAAGGGTTTTATAAATACAAGTCAAAGCAAAGTATTGCTGGCAGAGAAAATATTATGAAAACAGCCATAGGGCCATGAAATTTGCTAGGAGAGTCACTAAATATTACACTTGCAGTGTGGCAAGTTGTTGAGGTGTTTAGAGCCTTAAAATATGTAAGATGGCCTTGGACTAAAATGCTGCAGGGAAGAGTTTGGAATTTATTCTTTACTTCTTATTTCTTTTATGTTTTAAAATGTGTGTGCTGATTTTAATGCATAGTCTCCAATTCTGTTAGAAAAGGGGTAAATAAGTAGCAAAGCTTCATAAATTTTTATCTTTTCTGATTACTCAGTAATTTACAAACTTTATGTTATCTTTGTTCTCTCTACTTTTCATGAGGATGATTATTGATTTATGAGTCACCTTAATGTGGCTCTTTCAGGCATCCTGAATCATTCTGACAGCAGTTCTGTAAATAGATCAATTTATGCCTTTAAAATGTGATGCCTCCTATCCCAACAAACCATTATTTTGGCTAAACTCAGATAGAGGAATTCTTCATACTTGGCAAATGAGTCTCTGAAGGGCTGAGTTAATATTATCCTTATTATGTCAACTGGAAGTAATCCAGCACGCTGGACTTCATTAAAGGTCACTTGTTTACTGTATAGCTCTGCCACCTAGGAAACAATGGCATGGGATTACTCAGTAGCCTTGGATAACTGTGCTCTCATCCGAATTGAAGAGGAAGAGAACTGTCCCCATAAATCGCTCATGAATTGACCTTTCAGCAAAGTAGGGGAAGTAATTCCTCACTTAGGTAAGAGGTAAGCAGTCTATGGGGGGGGGGGGGCAGGATTTCTAGGTCCTTTGCATTTCCTTCTCCTTGTAATGACCATGTACCACTAACAAACGCTTTTTAAGTCCTTTCATTTCTTAGGAAAAAAAAGAGGCTGACATGGTAGAAATAGAAATGAGCTTACAGCCAGAATATCTCAATTCCTGTCTTTGCATCTCTACTTAACTAGCTGTGTTGGCATCTGGAAAAAGATCAGTTAATGTTCTGAAATATGATTGCTCTGTATAAAACAAGGAGCAACATTCCCTACCTTAGAGGTTATTGAAAGGGATGAGGTAATACATGTAACAGCTATTTGTAAATCATGAAGCTCTTAATAAATGTAAGATCTTGCCACTATTCAGTAACACTGTGATTCCAAAAGGGTCAGGAATAAAACCTAATTATGCTGATATCACCATTCTAACATTGCCATCAATTAAAGCTGTCTATATATTCAAGTAATATGAAGTACACTGTCCATCGTGTTTGTTGCCCCAGTAGAATAGGCAGGTAATAAAACAGGGGCATTCTCCAAGGTCAAAGTGTCATCTCATCTGTTCTTAGTTATACAGTCATTAGTCATCAGATAAACGCAAATTAGAGCCATATTTATTTACTGTTCAATTTTGTAACCTCCTTGAACTTGGCCCCCTCTGCTTCTCTCTTGGGAGTTAGGCTACACAGAGAAAGGTCAAAGTTCTGGCTTACTTCTCCACGGAGAGTTTCACAGAGGCAAGAATACAAGTCCATATGGGGAATCCTTGAATTGCCCAATAATGGCTACAAATGTGTGGGCAAAAGTCTCTCATTCTTGGGTTTATATTAGGAAGCTCGATTGCTTGCAAATACAAGCAATTGGATTTATCAGCTGTCGGGGGGAGGGGGGCGGTCATTTTGATCTCCACCTGTTTGACTCCTTTCTGTTTACCAATGAGTGTCATTTGAGGCTCCTCTCAAACCCCAAAATTCTAGCATTTGTCTGTGAATCTTTAAAAAATAGACAGTGAGTGTCATTTTTGAAGCAAAGGAACAGTAGACATGCAGACCTATTGTCGAGTTGGCATTGGGGTTTCTGACTTTGATAGCTTGCAGGGGCTCCCTTTGCATATGGCCTATTTTTAATCTCATACCGTCTAGATAAGTTACCTTTAGTAAGTGCTGGCCTTGGTGAGACACTGCAGCTTATGACTGCTCTGTCCTGTGGAGAGGAGCTAAGTCGGGACACATGTGTAACACAGCCCACTCAGGTCCTAAGCAAATGCTTACAGGGCTGAGTGGGAAGACTTTGCCAAAGGGCAGGTCAGTCAGGCAAGGGTCTTGAACCACAGGGTCCAGCTTCATCTGCTATTTCAGGGGAGTTGGAGGGGGGTTTACATTACTTTAGGCATTGGTGAGACTGACAATATTTGCTGCTTTCAAGTTGTTGGGCAATTTAGAATCACAGAAGCAATTGTGACTGGACTTTTATGTGACTTGTCCATGGGTTCAAAGAAACTGCTCACCACATGCATTTAAGGTGACTTTGGATTTACATAGCTTTAACAACGCCTTTAGATTTCAGACACCCAAACTGAGACTTCACCCATAGAAAGATGGCTCATTTTATTGGGGGGAAAAATAAATGAGGGCTCTTTATTATAAAGAGGGTATGCCATCTTCTTGAGATAAGAGAAACATTTTAAGGAAATTCTTGTAGACAAAAAGATTCTGAATAATTTTAAAAGCCTATACTGGAAACAATAAGATCAATCAAGAAATTAAGCAATAACAAGTGCTTGAAAGTATACTTCACTCTTGTGACAAAATATGGAAAGACAGATTGATTAAGCGAGAAAAAGAGAGATTCTTAAAAGAAAGATTAAAATTTTATAATCTGAATAGATATAAAGGGGAAAATTACATAGTAAAGACCATGATAGATTGAAATAAGAAGGAAAAAAAAGAAGTGCCCTGGTTTAACTACTTTTCAAGAGGGAATCAGAAGAAAAGGGAGCTGTCCCAGCTGTTCAGAGGTTTTAAACAGTGGCCAGGGCTGAGGAATTTCATGGAGGTGGGAGACAAATTAACAAAGCAGATTGAAATGTCTGCACCAGAGGCATCAGGATCTGAGATCCCAAGAAGACATGGCCTCAAGAAGCTGCTGATGGAAGGACCTTAGCAACAGTGACTTGGGAATGTCTCTGTAAAGACTGGGCAGCTGTACCAAAACCTGGACAGACTTGAGGGGACAAGATCTGGAAGATGAGCACAAAATTGAAAAAATAATGTAAGCTTTAGAGTGGCACAGCCATTGTAGGTGGCGATATAGGTAAGGTCTGTATCCTTGGGTACACTCATATTCACAAATGCCTCCCCAAATCAGGTAAAAGCAATCTGTGAGGTCCCATTGGCATTTTTGCTGCGCAGGGATTAATCCAGAAACACAACATTCTAAAGCCTCTCACATTTTGCTTTTATTTTAATTGAAACTTATTTCTAGCCTCACAGAAGAAAAGTATCTCCTTTCTCATGATAAAAATAATGCCACACTTTAGAGAGTAAAAGTTTGCTTGTTCTTAAAAGACAATAAATAATAAAAATTCTATAACTGAGAGTCTATGATTATAAAACCAGCAAATAGGTCCTCTTTGCAAGGATTCTGAGAAATTGGTATAGATCCGTTCAGAAAAACAAACTTGACTTGGGCTTTAATGAAACACAAAGTAAACGTGTTTATGGAACAAAAGCACCGCTAATATCAGCAAAGGTTTTCACAAACTCTTAAGAGTCTGAACAGAATATTTGCCAGTTTCTTTCATTTACGGCTGAAATTGACATCAGCCATCTTTTAAAGAAAGTGAAATTCATTTGCACAGTACAGGAAAAGTAGGTGCGTCCTCCCACCTCCACCTTCACCCACCTGCTACGTACTTCCCTTATAAGTGCCCTGAGTAATTTTCTTTGGCTAGATTTACAAAGCCATTCATTTATTCTTTCATTCACTCATCAACCTTATTGAGCATCTATTCCACCATAGGCCACACGGAGAAGTCCCACTCACATATCTACTGAGGGAGGGGGCAAGTGAACAAAGATTATGGTACAGTCTCTAGGGAGGCCAGTGATAGGCTGAGGTTCCTAGAAACTTAATTAGTTGGGCTACAGCCAGAATTACAATTTCTGCCAAACACTGGCGGGGGGGGGGGGGGAGGCGGGGAGAGGGCAGGGAGGGGGGAGGTGTCTTTCCAGCAATCCCCATGTGCTGAGCATTAGTTACTGTTTGTTCCCTGAGACATCTGTGAATTGGAGAGGTGTCCACACGAAGTAAACAGTATTCATGGGGAGTAGCATTTTCTCTTTTGACTAGTCCCCTCTGTTTCATCCTTTGCAAAATGGTAATAATCTACTTAAGGCAGACAGCCGTTGCTATGTGCCGGACATTGAGCAACCTGCCAGGATAATCTTCCCCTTGTGCAGTCCAGAACTACTAGGCAGTATAGTTCAAAAGAAGATGCAGAAAACGCTATGCAGACAGAAGAGGCTCCCTGTGTCTGCATGAATCCAATCCAACAGGCTTGCCCCTGGGGTTCTGCCATGGGCACCATTTCCAAGTTGGTGCTAATGTTTCCTTGCTTGTAGGATCAGTCCTGAACAGCTTATCCTGATGTGCCCCTCACACCTACCTGTCTTTGGAAATTTCTGCTTTCTCTATGGACTTGCCTCCGTCTTCATCACACCTGACACCATGTACCCATTCTCCTGGCTCTTACCTCAGGCTTCTCCTGGCCATGCCTCTCTCTCAGGTTACTGGGACCCTCATCTCAGCATAACCCCCTGTAGAAATTATTGGAAAATTGGGAGAGAAGCACAATTGACCAGATAGAATTCATTTCCTGTTCTGATGGAAATAACATAAATAACTTGTAAAGACAAAATTACTTCTTTCCAGGACAACAAATATTACCCACAGTGCCATATGATTCTGAAGTCATTTCCAAATCCAAAATGGTTAATAAGCACAAATGCATGTGGATTGAAGTTCTGATGTGTTCCTCAGATCTATTTGAGCTATTAAATTATGTTCATCTTTATAAAAGATCCTGCCAAATTACAGAGCAGAGAGAACACTAATGTCTAATATTATAAGATTTATCTGAGGTAATAGGGTGGTAATAATTCTTGAAAGCATATGTGTATTGTTGACATGAAGAAATACTTATGTTTATCTCAGAAATCTCTCTACACAGTTGTGATGCAATTGCTTTATGAGATCATACTCAATGATGATTATAACATTACACCATAGGCAGCCTGCCTGCCATAGAAGCAACATCAGCTGTAGACTTAGACTTAACCCATGTTAGATGTCATCATCTTAGCCACATCAGAACTCTGTGACCTTGGGCAAGCTCCTTAGCCTCGTTGATGTTTAGCTGTCTTACTATAATAGTGGGTCAAGAGTACATATTTAACAAAATTGTTGACAAAATGGCCCACAGATCCTTCAATGAATGCTACCTAGTTTAGTGTGACTAAAGGTAAACTCTGTAATTTAAAGATCTAACTTTATGCACATAATTTTGAAGAAATATTCAAGAAGAATATCTGAAACAATCAACAGGCCAGCATGAAGCCCTATTAAATGTGAATAGTTTGGGCAGCAGGCCCAAAGAATGGAGCCAGGATGATGAAACAAAAAAAAAAAAAAAAACAGAGAGAGGGCCTAGACCAGCAAAAGACAAGATATTCCTCGTAATACCTTGCTAAGGGATTTGTCCTAATGCAGTATAAAATTAAACCACTAGTATGTGTTTGAGTCTCTGTGTACAATGCAGCTATATACCTACAGACCCAGGTATATATCAATCAATACGTTTGCCATCACCTGCAATCTCCTCTCTTGTATTTCAGTAATTGATTTTTTTTTTTTTTTTGGTCATTTTGAACATTTTCCTTATGTGGTCTAGCTGCTACATAGACTTTTAGATTTTTGTTATACAGAACAAAAAATAGGAAAGACAGATACATAAAAATAAAAGGAATAAACAACCTTAGAATATTTGCCATTTCCTTTCTGTTTTCAGCAGCAAAGCACGCTGGGTAAATAGATATCACAAGCCAACTTCTTCCATTTTTCGCCCTCGGACAAACATACTCAGTCTCTACTACATACCAGGCGCTGTGCCAGTACTTGACAAGGATAAATGACTGCTTTCTCCAAGAAGGCAGTGGAGAGAACAGCAAAAAGAACGGGTTCTGGAAGCAGACTGACCAACTGATCACCAGTCACTCAGTAACCGTGACTGGAGAAAGCTCCTCGTGGAGACCAGCCATGGACTTCAGGATCAGGCAAACCTGAGTTCAAATTCCAGAATTACCACTTACTGGCTGTGTGACCTTGAGTAGATACTTAACATCTCTGGGCCTCAGCTTTCTCACCTTTAAGTAAGGATCAACAATCTTTTTTGGAACGTTTTAAGGATGAAATGCGACGAAAATGTTTAATGGATTTAGCTCAGTGCCTAGGTCATGGGAAGTATTCAATAAATGCAATGCTCATTCCCTTACCTACCTCTCCTTTTCTTCCAGATATTGCTCTGGAGTCTAAAAGGATAATTGGGAGGGGGGAAAATACCAACCTCAGTCAATAATTTCAGATGATTAGTAGCATATATTATTCTTTTCAAAGGACAGAATGTATTGCTATAAATAAAAACCGCAGACACGGGTCAAGAACTTACAATCAAAATCTCTGGTAGTAATTGATGGTCAGTAACTAAAGATTTCCTCAGCACCATAGATGTAATGACTCAAGAAAAGCCAAAGGATGGTTAAGTTTTCTACTGTTCTAAAAAAATGGCATGTAGCATTTGCTATAGCAAGAGTTGAATGTTAGTTTCAACCAGATCAAATTGTTCACCATCTGTTCATGAAATATAAAACCCTTCTTCCTGTATAATAGATCAACAAGGATTTAAAGAAAAAGAACTTGACTCAAATTTCAGCATCAAATGGTGTTTATGTGACCTAATATGGCACTCAGGGAACATATAAAAAGAGATCAGTCAGTAAAACAAAGCAATATAAACTTTGAAATGCCTTTCTGAATCTCTCTGAAACATTTCATGTGTGTTTCATGGAGGAGTATAAAGCCACAGTGGAAATATATTTAATAGACTCCCAGATATTTCAAGTAAATTTCACTGTTTTAAGCCTCTCATCAACAAAGTGCTATTTTTATCCTTTTCAATATTCAAAATCCTTTCAGGTGTTAACAACTTTTGCACTATGCACAAAGGATGAAATTTCTCTGTAATATTTTGTATACAATTATGTATTCAATCATATTTAGATACAGTCCAGATGCCTCTCTCCTCCTATCTTCCCTGAAACTAATGAGACAGGAAAATAAAAAGCAGAAAACAAAATAAGATCTTCGATAAGCTTAGCATGCAGCCACACCTTCTATGAGAAGGAACTTCATAATGCCACAAATATTGGATCTGGAAAAGCAAAAGCTGAGAGCAGTTTGCATTGACTAGAGTTGGCAAAGAAAGCGGAAGCCTCGCTGGAGGGCAGGATCCTATCTGCTGCTGCAGATTGACGAGGCAGGAAGCTGAACCAGGAATATGTTAACATATGCCAGGTATTGAAGTGTGAAGGAAAGGCAAGGGAGGAAGCAGGAAGAGAAAGTGGCTGTCGCAATTGTACAAGTGCTGAAGAGAAATGAACACGATACAGCTACTGAAAAATACCCGTGGCATAGGGGCTTACCATATGAAAGCCAGTAAGCCTTTCTCTGAGCTCAAGGCAAAAGAATGATTTATCCCAAAATATAAATAATGACACTTGATGGCAAAACACATTTCATAACATTATTTAAATAAAAAAGTAAACATGGCGTCTATGAAATGAGACCTCAAAGAAGATATACAAGGATTCAGAATGGAGATTATAAAGCAAAAGAATGATATTAAAAGTAAAAGGTGGCCCAGCCAGTGTTACTCAGTGGTTGGGCCTAGACCCATGAACTAGGAGGTCATGGTTCGATTCCCAATCCTAGGGCACTTACCCGGGTTTTGGCCTCGATCCCCAGTAGATGGCGTGCAGGAGATAGCTGATTGATGTTTCTGTCTCATCACTGATGTTTCTATCTCTCTTTTCCTCTCTGAAATCAATTTAAAAAAACAAAAAAAACATTTTTTTTAAGTAAAAGGTCATACTATCTGGGGTTTTTGTTTGTGTGTTTGTTTGTTTGTTGCTTGATCCCTTCACCTTTTTCACCCAGCCCTAAATCTCCCTCCCCTCTGACAGCTGTAAGTCTATTTTCAGGGTCTCTGAGTCTGTTTCTATTTTATTTGTTAGTTTATTTTGTTCAACAGCATGGTTGTTGCCAGAGGGAAAGGGGTGGGGGAAAGTGGAAGAGAGCCAAAAGGGGATAAATGGTGGCAGAAACAGACTTGACTTTGGGTGCTGAGTGCATGATACAATATGCAGATGATGCTACAGAACTGTACACTTGCAATGTGTGTAATCTTATTAACCAGAGTCACCCCAATAAATTCAAATAAAAATAATAAGATAAAGTCTTCAGCATATAATTTTTCATTTTTAATTGCATGATTTTAAATAAATAAATTTAAACAAAGTATTAAGAAAAACAAAAAGGGAAGGAGCCATTGGCAACAGGGATGGCAAAATCATCTTCAAAACTCCACAAATGTCCTTACAAGAACAGGCAAAACAACTGGAAAGCAAAAGACAAAGTTTAGAGAATCCAAAAGAATCTATAACCTATTAGAATTAACAAGTGAATTTAGTAAAATCATTGGATACAAGATCAATGTATTAAATCAATTTTATTTTTAAATTAAAAGTTTGAAAATAAAATTCAATACATTATATAATTAAAAACACATCAATGACATATGATATAATTAAAAACACATCTAGACATCAATATATGTGTAATATCATTATACTAGAAGCTACAAAACATTTCTCAGAGGAATTAAAGAACACCTAAATAAATAGAGGGATATACAAGTTCACGCATGTGAAAGCTCATGTTGCAAAAATGCAAATCATCCTCAAGTTGATCTAGAGATTCTAAGAAGACCTAGTCCAAATCTCAGCAGGTTATTTTTAGTTGACAAGCTGATTTTAATAATTATATAAAAAGGCAAAGAACCAAAAGTACCTTTAACAATTGTGAAGATAAAAATCTAAAAGTGAGTTAGAAGACTTATACTAACATATATCAGGATTGACTACAAAGCTATAGTAATTAAGGTAGTGTGGTACTGTTGCAAGGATAGACAAAATGACCAATGTAACAGAATATTCTAGAAGCATATACGTAAATATATGAACATTTAAGTAAAAGAAGAAACTTCAAAACAATGATGTAAAGTAGCCTTTTCAAAAACAATGGCACTGAGTCAATTACATATCCATATGGAAAAAATTAATTTTGATGGCTAACTTACAACAGATATAAAAACCAATACCAAAGAGATCATTATTCAAAATATGAAAGTTAAAATAATAATGGTTTTAGAAGAAAATTATGAGAATATATCCATGACTTTGGGAAAGATTAAGTTTTCTTGAATAGGAAACAAAAAAGCACTTATCATCAAGAAAATAATAATAATAAATTAGATTACATTAAAATAAAGAACTTGTTCATTAAACTATTCTATTAAGAGATTGGAAAGGCAACCCAAAGTGTGGGATGAGGTATTTGGAATAGACTTATCCAACAAAGAACTCATATGTATACTGCAAATAAGATAAAAGTTCTACAATTCAAAAAAGGTAAAAGACTTGAACTGACATTTACAAAAGAGGATATCCAAAATACCAATAAGTATATAAAATGGTGTTCAAGTTCATTAGTCATATAAAAGTGCAAATTAAAACCATAAAATTATAGCACTATACACCCACTAAATTTATATCTAAAATTCCAAGGCTTAGCAATACTATGGTATAATAAGTCACTACAGGTAGAATTATAGCTGGCAGAATCACATTGAAAAATTATTTATCAATGTCTACTAAATAATGCAGATAAGGCCCTGAATTCAATTCCTGTGCTTATAATCAACATTATTCACCAAAAACATATGGTAGGATATTATTCAGTATAGCTCCAAACATCTTAAATAACCCAAATGCTATCAATAGAATGATAAATCAATTATGATATACTCCTACAAACACTATACAATGACAGTGAAACAAAATACTGCCACACGCAACAATACAGATAAACCTCATAAACATAATATTAAATGAAAGAACCAACACTATATTATTCCATTTATGCTAAGCCCACAAACAGGCAGAATGAATGTATGGTGTTTATGTAAGGGCAGAGGTGACCTTTGGATAGGAAGATGGTGAGGGCACAGCTTCTGGGATGTTGTCAATGTTCTAGCTCATATGCCAGTGGTGACGGTATGCTCCCTTTATAAAAACACATCAAGTTATGTACTCATGGTTCATATATCATTCAATGTAATTGTTATACTTCAAAAATTGACTTTACAAT
This sequence comes from Eptesicus fuscus, assembly GCF_027574615.1. Lineage (NCBI taxonomy): Eukaryota > Metazoa > Chordata > Mammalia > Chiroptera > Vespertilionidae > Eptesicus > Eptesicus fuscus. The sequence goes on along the minus strand of NC_072490.1, from coordinate 10,901,606 downwards.
AGAGCATCACCTCCCAAATATATGTTATATTCCCAGATTTTTTAAAGTGATACATGTTATTTAAAAAAATACTTATCCACTTGATAAACCAAGAAAAGAGAGGCATATGTCCTTTTCTTTGATTGTTTATTTTTGTGAGTACTGAACTACTAAAGTATTTTGAATTTGTACTACTTTGAATAGTGAGATTGAATCTTTTTTCATGTTAGATTGCCATTATATTTCTTTTCCAAACTGTTCATGACTTTTTCTCAATGTTTTCTCTATACTATAAACAATTAGTAGTAGTAGTAGTAGTAGTAGTATTTGAAGTTTCTTCATGCAATAATGGAGTTGATGGTTTACAATCTATTTACAGCTATGTGTTCTGTGTGACCTTGGGAAGGTTACTTATTATCTTAAGCTTTACCTTCCCCATCAGAAAAACTGGGTTACATCAACATCAACAATCCTGGAAAGGTTTCTCTCTAAGGATTACATAAGTATCTAGGTGGCATGGATATCAAAACCCTTTGTTTTGTTTCTTTTGTTATTGGTAGTTTTTCCCCCCACAAATTTCAGTACCTCCTATATGCACAGACTCATGCTAGGCATTGGATCTAAAGAAGGAAAAAAAAGGCAATTTCTGCCACTAAACCAGTGTGCTGATCAGCTGTCAGTCAAAGAATCATGAGTCTCCAGTTCTCTCATTTCGGTCAGTCACTTCATTCTGCTGGCTTCAGCTCCTCAACATCCCTCAGGGTGGTTCTTTCTTTCTCATCCCCATGACCACTGCCTGCCCACTTGATAAACCAAAAAGGGAGGCATGTATCCTTTTCTTTGTTTACTTTTGTGCGTACTGAACTACTGAAGTATTTTGAATTTGCACTACTTTGAATAGTGAGAGTGAATCTTTCTTACCTGGATATTGTAATGGCTTCCTAACTAGTCTCTCTGCCTCTCCCTTGCTCCAATAAGTTCAACTTCTTGCTGCCAGATCAATCATTCTAAATACCACTCATCATACCAAGCCTCCTATTTCCCTTGGCATGGATTCCATTCACTTTATTAAATCACAAAAGATAATTATCATCTGATCCCTACTTTTCCTCCCAAATATCATCTCTTAAGAGGTCCCAATTGGCCTTTTATGTTTCAAAGGTCAACATTACTGAACGATCCAGGATATTCATGTCACAGGACCTTGCATATGACACCCTTTCCCTCAAGAATACTTCTTTGGCTCTTTTCCTCCCTACAAAAGCATCTCAGATACCACCTTCTCTGGGAAGTCTTCTTGTCCCTGACACTTGAGATTCTAACTTAGCTGATCCTCCTATAAACTCCCTTAACCTCATCCCATCACTTGCATAATTGCACTTGGATCACTTATTCATTTATCTGTCCAACTCTCTAGGATGTACTAAGGAGCAAAGGACATCCTTGGTATCATTGTTCCCTGAACCTTAAGAGTTCTCTAAGAATAAGTGAATAAGTGAACAAATGAAAGAGTATAAGATTGGACTGCCTCTCATGTCATGCTTCTCAGCAACATCCTCAGGAAGATTTTCATCAGAACTGAATAAAAGTCAAGTCAGGGTTGAATTTTCTTGAAGGAAGAGACAAGTTACAGTAAAATCTACCCTTTGTAGCAATGCCGAAACATTTGTTTTCTAGATGATATCTAGTTTAGATAGATGCATAGATGGATGGATGAATGGATGGATGGATGGATGGACAGACAGATAGGTAGATAGGTAGATAGGTGGACAGTCTTCATACAATAGGAATAGACTAGTGTTTAATTCATATGGCCATTTCTGACAGAAATTCAAATGTCCTAAATTTAAGGGCACTTGAAAAATATATTATATTTGGAAGTTCTGTGTTATTATTCTCACAAGAATGATTCATCCCTTCAACTTTCAAATTGCTCTTAAATCAAGGCTATGGGGTTGAAGAAAAACAATCTATATTCCTTTGTAAGTGGTTGTGGAATGTACATGATAAATTGTTCCTTTTTCAGGAGGATGGAGTTCATCACTTCTCTAGTTGCCTAAAGGATCTATTTTAGAGTTTATGTATTTGAGAATTGGCTCATGTAATATAAATTCACCAAAAATAAAACCTTAAAGTGACATCATATCTGTGTAGCCCACAGAGAGATGACTTAAGGCTCTCTTTTCTTGGTAATTTATAAAAGTGAAGATTTGGAGACCAGATCCAGAGAAAAATGACTAGAGTGTACTGTCAATCCATCTACAAATGGAGCTCTTCTTCTTATAGAATTATGAGAGTTATATGTATATGGCATGTTCCTTTTTCTGTAGTATTTACTCCTTAACTGCTTCTTTATGAGCATTTTTTTCTGTCAGGGACCAAGTTGTACTTATGTAAGTCTCCCCGGCAGCTCTACCACAGCATCTACTCAGTTCTTAGCAGTTGTAGGTTTGAATTAATCCTCAAAACCTCCTGTGAACCAGGTTGTACCACTCATCCTTTTTTTTTTTTTTTTTCATAAAAACTTCTAAGGGATAGAGGTTCCCATCCCCCATTGTGTCTATATTCTTTAGATGTTCATTTGCAACAGACGTTTTCTTCTAATTTTTTATGTGATGAACAGGGACAGCTGCATATAACACAGCTCAGAGACCATGAGGGAAGAGGAGAGCACCCATTACCTCCTGTATATGCACATTACTGCCATTATCCTTGTGCATTTGAGCATGAGTGGCAATCATAGCTTGTCAAAAAGTATGAAATATCCCCTATTTCCTTTCATACCACTGATTCCTTGTGACTCACTGTGTCATTAACTAAGTTGGTGACATCTGTGTCTGTGCTGCCATAATATGTAGATGGTTGTACCCCTCATCCTTTGGACTGAACGTATTTGTTTGTATAATTATTTGTGAATGTTTTGTGTGTGTGTAAGTTCTTATATTTGCATGCATCAGTCAGTAAATGAGAGCAACCATAAGAACCCTGAAAATTTAGAAATAAGCACCAAAGTAAAAGAGAGAGTCGGTATGTAATGAACCAAAGCAGAAATAGGCTTTAAAGAGATAAGATGATCCCAAGGCTAGCAAGAGTTGACATCATCCTGAGTGAAGGTAGAAATACATCTAAATGTGAATGGCCCAAGATGAAGCAACTGGTAGACTAAGAAACACTGGGGAAAACAAGGAAGTTAGAGAGACAAATATTGTCAGTGCCCATCTAGTCCTCTCTGAGGCAAGTGGGTGCCCTGAAGAAGTGATGACAAAATTGAGTCTGCTTTACACAAAATACTTCAGTCACAGAGACCATAACTCTTGCTCGTATACCATACTAACTGAAGAAACTTCCAGTCACAAGGTTGTTTTCTCAGTTACCTCCACACCAGGAAAAAAAGATACCCTGGACATAAGTAGCCCTGACATTGCACATGGATCACACATGTGTACATAAACACACCCCTATGCACACAGGATGAGGCCGAGGGCCTATATTGGAAAGCATGCAATGAGGAGACAATGCACTCCTTTGAGGTCACCTATGCACCAACACATTAAGTCATATCATTATTTTTTTAGCCTATCTGTCATCGGCACAGTCCCTTCCAAGAACTTCTTGGAAAATAGAAACAGTGGTTTTCCCACAGCTATGCATGCCCTTGCACATGTACTGAAGGATGTAGGTGGTACTCTCACCAGATCCTTTTACCTGGCCTGGGCACACTTTGCCAGCAATGTGAGTGTTGGCTGATAATGGCTCTCAGTTGTCCATTTCTCAGGAGAATTCGCTAGATTGATTGGGTAGAACTGGCCTTCCCAGACGTTTGCACCCACAGACTTTTCCTCTACCTCAGGCAGCTAGAGGCCAGTGACTGACTAGGGGATACAAAAGTCGGGGCCCCTTATCCCAGGTTGAACCTACTGTAGGATGTATTTTGTGCTCTAAGGCTCTCTGAGGGATCAGTCTGAAGCTGGTCTCTAACCAGACTACATCCTTGCTCTGTTCCTTCTCCTGCCCTAATCAGCTTCCCTCTTTCCCTTGCGGATTTCTTCTCTAAGGATTCTCCCAACAAATCACTTGCAATTGAATTTCCTTATCAGTCTCTTCTAGAAAACCCAACCTAAGGCATATACAGATACACATATTTTGTAAACAATGGGGTTGTTTCCATGTGAAAACAGAATTCCAGTACTATATCCTGACCTTTAATTTTTAATTTTATTTTATTGTTTAAAGTATTACAAATAGTAGTACATATGTCTCCTTTTTTTTCCCCATTGACCTCCCCCCAGCCTCCCCTCTACCCATCCCCCTCCCTTGTCTTGCATCCATTGGTTATGCTTATATGCATGCATAAAGTCCTTTGGTTGATCTCTTACCACCCCCAGCCTGCCCCTGCCTTCCCGCTATAGATCTTTCTAATATTATTATGACCAAATTATGGCTGATGGGATCCAAATCAGCCCTATGGCTTTGTCATCACTCATGGACAAGGCCTCGGGGTTCCTAGTAAAATCATTCCTGGCCACAGGCTCCATATCCTGGTCAAGTTTCCAAATCTATTTCTGTATCCCTTAAGTTTGGGCCCAGTTCTCACGCATTCTCCCATTAGCTCTGACATCTTCATTAGAGTTGTCGCTTGGGTTACTAACCTACTTTAGCCTCATATTCTCTATTTTTAGATATCCCTTTGAATATCTAAACCTTATCCTAGATCCGAGGTCTCCATTACCATCTGGCCCAAATAAGGATTTTAGAATATTTTTGTTTTCCCTCAAGCCTTGGTCTGGGTCTCTCACTGCTCCTACTCCTCCATCCTAGCTAAGCTGCAGCCTCAGTGCCCTCCCTGTGAACAAAGGGTCCCCAGTGCCCTGGCAGGGGCAGGCTCAGAGTCCTCAGCCTTGTAGGCCTGGACTACCTTTGCTGGCCATGCCGACACTTAAAATTAGAGCCTGAATTTTGAATCGGGTTGATGGTCCTGTGATTCCCTCCCACCTCAAGTCCCAGCACATTACTAGAATTCAAAGCTCTGGTACCCAGAGACTTTCTGAAAACACCCTCTTGCTCAGGGTGTATCAGTGGATACCTAGAACCCAGGCCCCAGCAAGAAAGTTCTCACTTGGTCTGGCAGTTGCTATATTTTGAGTCAGTCATTCCCCATTGGGACCATATGATATTTTCCCATTGAGTCTTTGGTTCCTGGCCTTGCGTTCTTCATTCTCTACATCCTTTTCTGCCCACACTTCCAATCTTCCCTAGAATTAATGTGTCTTTGGAAGTAGAGGGGGCTGTTTCATGTCTTTTCCCTTACCTTCAACATTTTTTTTTTTTTCCTCTTTGGCCCACTTACTCAGAAGCTACCAGCAGAGTCTCCACAACTGGTCTTTCAGTCCCAATAGTTCACTTACACTTTCCTGACTGGAGATTTAGTGGATCCCTAAAATTATCCTTTATTAATTTTGTTTTTGTCTTCAAAATAAATTTTAAAAAAAAGAAAATCAGGCAAGGGAATTTAGATTAAAATTCTAAACTATCACATTTAAGATCACAAGCTCTGGAGAGAAATGTCCAGTGATCCTACACCAGTTCTTTCATATCCAAACCCCTTGGCCTCAGCATCCTCATCTGGAAAATGGAGATAATACTAGAACCTTATTCAAAGGGTGTTCTATGGGTAAATGCATACATTACATGTAAATCATTTAAAATATGAGCCAGAAATAAAGTAAGCCCTCATGAATTATATGTAAATCTATTATTATGATAACTTTCTTTTATGTTTTTCAGAGCTTTGCATGTAGTAACTGCTCGAGAGCTGATCTCTCCTCCTTCCTTCCTTGTTTTTCTTTATAAATTCATTTGACAATAAAGAGTGAATGTCTGGGGGTGGGAATGGCTGGGGGGGTCAATTGGGGGAAAAGGAGACATATGTAAAACTTTAGACAATAAGTAAGTAAGTAAGTAAATAAATAAATAAATAAATAAATAAATAGAATGTCTGTTCTGTCCAAAGCAATCTGCTAGGGTTTAGGAATTAGCAGCTAAATAAAAAGACAGGTCTGACTGGCCTGACCAGTTTGGCTCAGTGGATAGAACGTCGGCCTGCGAACTGAAGGGTCCCAGGTTTGATTCCAGTCAAGGGCATGTACCTTGGTTGCGGGCACATCCTCAGTGGGGGGTGTGGAGGAGACAGCTGATCGATGTTTCTAATTCTCTCTCTCTCTCCCTTCCTCTCTGTAAAAAAAAAAAAAAAATCAATAAAATATATATTTTTTAAAAAGACAGGTCTGACCCTGTCCTCAAACAGCTTACAACCTTGGTGGGGAGGCAGATGTGAAATAGACCTTTTCACACAATGAGATCGTGAATAAAGAAAGATTTATAATTAATTCAAAGAAATGACAGGCTAAAAGGGGATCATACAATCATAAAATGGGATCCTCAGGGCTATAACTTTCCCATAATAAAGCGCAAATCTAATATTTTTAATGTCAAGGGTATTACAACAGATAGGACCAAGGCAACAGAACCTGTTAGGAGTTTTAAGTATCTATTCCATCTCAAAGTACAGTTGGCCTCCTGAGTTAAACACTCACTGGCTCTGTTTATTGCTGAGTCTTCGGTCTGTAACTATTCTGTTTTTTAATTTGTGTGTGAAGCCCAGAGGGCCAGGAAGAACAGCTGTTCCCTCAATCAGGAGCCTCACAGAGAAACACAGATCCGACGGCACCGGAGGCCGGAGACCGGCAGTGTGCTGCCCTTCGCTAGGGAAGGAAGGAAGTCTGCCAACAGCTTAGGTGTTGGAGGCTCAGGTTTACCCTAGTGACCGCACGGTGGCCATTGTGTGCAAGGTAACTAACTAGTCCGGGTTGCCTCCAGGGGCAAAGGGTGCATTGAGAGCAGACCTCTGAAGAAAAAAAATTGCTTCGCAAATTAGGACAGAACTCTTCTTGAGTCTGAAAATGAGGGTTGGTGGGAAAGATATGCTGAGTCTTAACACAGGGTTTTGCTTTCTGAGACCAGAAGAATTCTCTCAGTTTAAACCCTTCCCCCTTAAGGAAGTTTATCTTTTTGTGGACTTGTGTAGAAGAAACAAACCTGGGCTTTATATGCAGGAAACAGGTTGCGTGCAGCACATACACCTAGAACCAACAGGTCCCCATCCTTGCCTGCCCAGGGTTTGGGGTCCAACTACTTTCTGACAACTGCTCTCCTCTATCCCCGGGGCAGATTTCCACTGGATCACCTCTAGGGCACACATTTAGATAATCCACAAATGATAAATCCTTAAGTCCAGAAGAAAGGAATGGCAAGAGTATTCTCATTAAAAACAAGTAAATAAACAAAACCTTTGACAACTCATTTTTATTTTCTTTTGATACTAGCTCCCTCATGCAAGTGAAATCGAAATTGACAGGCAAAGCACTGATTCACAGCAACATTTCAGGGCCAGAGCTAATATGAAAAGTAAGATTTATCTGAGCCACTGATGTAATCCCTATCCTTCGCTTCCATTGCAGAAAGAGGGAAAAAACTCCAGCTGTTTTACTCTGCAGACCACAGCCAAGATTGACTTTAGATCAGATGCCTATAAATTACCCTCCCAGGGGAACTATTTTCTGAGGGCCATGGCTAAAATAAAACATAAGGGTGTTGATTCTGGGTTTGGGGGTTATTTTTCAAATTTTCAAAAGAAACAGATAATTGTTTTTTTAATAGTAATTATTTTTCTGTTATAAAATTTTTTTAAATGTTGACAGCCAATACCATGATTAGTACAATAATGGGTGAAAAACGGTGTCTGCTTTTGAGTAACTATACATATTTGGTTATATTAAATTTAATCTTTTGGTATTTAATGTTATACCCCAAAGGTACCTCTTCTGAACATGTAGTCCTATTGACTGCATAGATCGCACATCCATGAAGCTGGCCTTGGCTATCATGTGTGCACACTGAGTGTATTACACTAAATTTCAATCTATTTGGTAAAAATTTAAAGAACTACAGTATATGATAAGGTCACATTTAAAACCAGTGGGGAAAGAAGGAAGGGATTAGTTGATAAAATGTGTTTGGGTCATTCATTGCCTATCTAGTGGGAATACCTATGTTTAGATCCTTAAGTCATAGAATATATAAAAAAAAAATTTAATCCAACTATATACATAAATTTTTAAAATAAATAGTTAAATTATTAGAAGAAAAATATGGAAGTATCCTTCTCTTCTTTTCCTTTCCTCTTCTTCCCTTTCCCTTCTTCTTCTCCCTCTTCTTCTATTTGTATCTCCCAAATGTTAGAAGGAGTGAACAAGGCAACAGAGTGCTGGCATCCACGTCTTGATTCTTTCGTCATTCAGGAAATGGTCACTGATCCCTGAAAGCATGCCAAGCTCAGGCTGATAGTTGAGAAAGTAAATGGTGACCCATTTCCTGCTCATGCAGATTTTACAGATGGGGACTGGGGAGATACCAACTAGGAAACAGGCATGTATGAGACAGTGGGTAGATGCTATGATAAAAGTACAACCAGAGTGCTACAGGCCAATATAGAAACAGCACCTCTCTTCAGGTGTGTTAAGGGAGGGTTAGTTAAGAGCAAGGAGGTGAGCACAGACCCAGAGTAGAAGTTCCTTTTAATCTAAACTATAAAGGATCACTCAAATAAAGCCACACAAAGAAGTGAGGACTAGAGAGTGCTTAGGGCACAAGACACAGTATTTGTAAAAGGCCCATGAATGAAACAGAACACACAGCATTTGAGTAACTGCAGGAGACTCACTGTGCTTGGGGTGTGAGAGCAAAAGGGAAAGTGAAGAGACACGAGCTCACAGGTAAGCAGGAAGCCAGGTGTGAGGGCAGGGTAGGTCACAGCCACTTCCCACTCACAGTTCCATGCACAACCCACAGTGGTGCAGTAGGTATTTTACTTTTTTTTTCTGTGCTATTAATATAGGTAAGGGATCATTTAAAATTTGCTGTGCAGTATGATTTTCCATTTTACTTTCATTTTTCACTGAAGTTTAATGAACAGGTATAATATACCCTGTTCATCAAACTTAAATGTTGCTTCTTGTTTCCGTCATGTTTTGCCTGAAAAGGTGAATAAGTTATGAGAGAAGAACCCAAATCACCAATCAGCATAAATCGTGTCAAGAGTTAATTTTCTCAACCTGTTGTTGCAGGTTTACCTATGTTGGCACCAGCATTTTATAAATATATAGATATATGCATATATGCATGCAAACATGTACACCATATATATGTATATGTATCTCCAGATACCAATATATAAATGTATACACTGAGTCAGCTCCATGTTCATTGCTTAATGCACTGAAGTTTACATCAGCCAGTTGCCATAATTGTTTCAGGCAAGCACAATTAGGCACAGCGGATTTTTTATGCTAGGCTGCACAAGTCACTTGTCAGATCATATTTGCTGGTTCTTTACGTGACAGCATTTCTTGCTCAGGGAGGTCGCAGCTTTTGCAAAACAAGAGACTCAAAGGCCCATTCCAGAAATAAAATGTGGGCTCCAGGTAACCGACAATAAAGAAGTTGAAATTGGCAATTAGAAAACAAGAAACTAAGCATTTTGTTTCAGAACCTTAATGAGTTTTAACCTGTGGCCTCAAAGACCTGCTGTGGCCTAATGGAACTAGCAACCTAATTTCTCCAGGTGAGGAAGAGACATTAGAAAAAAAAAAAAATCAAAGCCTTGTAAACTGGAATTCAGCTCTGAGGAGCACACCAAGCTTCCATTTACAAATAGAGTAGTGTTTGCAGTGCAGTGTTTCAGACCCAGAGAATTCATGGGGAAACTATAATATTTCTGACAAAGAGTATCCCACAAATAACACTTTTTTTCCCCTTAAAACCACCTGACGGCCTTCTTTCACAATAAGGTGAAAAAAGTATTTAGTGATTAAATTCTTCCTAAAAGGAAGTTTTCTTTTTATTTACTAGTAATTTGCAAATTGAATTTGGCTTTTATAGGAACAAAGCCATAATTGTAAGGAGCATATAAAACTTTGACTATGTATACTTATACATATGCAGGTAACATAATAAAAGCATTTTAAATCAATCTGAGGGGTCTGAAATATTCTTTCCTTCAAAGGGGTCTCTGCACTGCTCAGGTTTAGACACCCGTTCCTCAAGATGTGCCGTGTTACTTCAATTAGATTTTACACTTCTCGGGAACAAGCCCTTGTCCCCACCTTGATATCCCCCAGATCAAAAGCTGTGCACATACTTGGTGAATTTCCAAGAAATGAATGAGACATGTTCTTAAAACATTGTTGTTTTATGTTCTTGTACACCTGAATGCTGCTTTCTGGGACCCTGTGGGACACACCCTTCCATCATGTTCTACCAGCAGGAACATATAGGTTTGTCTTAGCAAGTGTGGAGGTGAGACAAAATTCAGGATAAATTATCTCAAAAGTCTTACACAGCCTTCTTATCAGCCAACTTTGTCCTAAATAGAAAACATACTAGATATAACGTCTAGTTAGCCACATGCATTGATTTCATGGGAGTAAAATTCTGAAAGTCAAAAAACACATTCTTGCATCCTTTGGTTCTTCTAGAAAATAACTTGAACTTGTGTCCCACTTGGCTTTATTATCTTGGCCCCAACTCCCAAAGGAAGTGCTATATTTTGATGTAGCAAAACCTCTGATTCCAAAGTCCTGACATAAAATGAAATTTCCATGTGGGGAGAACTTAGACCCACCAATTAAGTACAGGCACAGCATAAAAATAACTTTTAAACCTCAGATACCATGCTGTAATGGAATATGCTAAAAAAAATTTCCAGAAAGTGAAATACAAGTATCAGTTACTGAAATCTTAAGGATGCTGATATGTAAGTACTAAAACTTAAATCAAGCCTCATTGGGGAATTTTGAATAAATTTTTGTAACTATAAAAATTTGAAAGTTACCCACGTTATATCCTAAGACATCAACAAATGCTTGAAACACATCTTTTAATGAAATCAGAAGCCCACTACTGCCTATGTGTAAACCAGATGACATGAAATAAGCTAGAATAAATAAGCCCTTTCTCAGTAACTAGATTCTGGTTCAGAAATATCAAGACTATTGATCAGAAATTTAAGTACTGATTTTGCCTTTGCTTTTTGTTTTTGGGGTCCTTTTTTGCTATTTAAATTAGTAGCTTATTATAATAAATTTATAGTACATATTATGTAATGTAAAAAACTCATTACCAATATTCAAATAAGATAGAAATAGGTAGATAATATGAAAGTTACAATCCCTTCTTTTCTACTACCGAATCCACTTTCTAGAGTTTACCACTATTTACAGTTTGTATTTATCTTTCCAGACAATTGCCCAATATAGAAATCGCTACTATAAAAATGGCATTGTATTATATATACCAGTTAGGGTCACAGCATGAAACAGATAGTACCCTCAAATTAAAATAAAATGAGGAGAGTTATAAAGTTGTGGCAGTGTGAATGACGGGAGAATTCAGTACACCAGTGCCATCACCTCCCTAGGACTGAGGGAGTGGCTCCAGACTGAAGACAGAGCAGGTACACTGAGACAGCTGCCCATAGGAACTGGAGTCACCTACTCTTAGGGAGGGAGTCAGGAAAATAAAACTCTGCCCTCTGCTCCTTCCCTCCAGTCCCCTCTGAGCTCCAATCAGAACCAGAGGACAAAGATGAGATTTGAGGTCAGCTGAACAGGTCAGCCCCAGGGCCCTAGAGCAGGTGGAGAAGGGGGGCGGGCCAATGGAAGAGTTCACCTGGTGGGATTCATTGTTGTGCAACACTTGTCTCAGGGTTTGCTAAACAATGACACTTTGCCCTATCAGTCCTATGCATTCACCTCGTTCTTTTTTCACTGTTACACAGAATCCCAATCACTTAGTGACTGGACACTGGGTTCCCAGCTTTTCACCAGCTCAAACAATGTGGCAGTATCAGCCCTACATCTACTAACTGTGATGAAGTGTATGGGATACTTCTCTCCCCAAGGAATTGCTGAGACAAAGGGGTTGCTGCTTATTGAAGAAACTAAAATGTTTTCCCATCTCCTCTTTTTAGAAACTGAGACTCTCAGAAAGCTATTGTGCAGGAAATAGTGCAGTGAAAGTGGTGGTGACATGGTGCACCTGATGGATATAAACTCTAAAGGTAAAGAATGGTAGACAGAGGCAGGAGAACACACACACACACACACACACACACACACACACACACACACACACGCGCGCGCGCGCGCCATGCAAGGCATCCAGAAAAGTACGTTTTCAAGGTTCTCCTCTGGTCCAAAAGGGTGTATGGGAAGTTCATTTTCTGAGACCCGGCACTTGTAAAAATGCCTTTGGACTGGGTATAAAATTCTATGTGGGAAGTCCTTTTTTTCTCAATATATTAGAGGCATTGTTCCAATCAGGCTAACACAAAACTAGGGTTATTCTGATTCACCAAGTTTTAGTGGTAACTTCCCCCTCCTAGTCTCTCATTTCATAAGTTATGTTATCTTTTACTTTATTGAGGACAAAAAGCAAACATTACCCAAATTTTTCTTTGGGGACTTTAAGTAAGTAACATTCACTGGTTCGCTTTTCCTCGGCATACGTAGGGAACATGCTCCCTTCTGGTCGGAAAGAGAATCTCTTCCTAAGCCTCACCATATTAACTTTGTATTTCTGTACCCTCACATTTAGAGAGCCCGGCATTTCCCAACACACTGGCTGCCTGTGTGTTCCCGTCACCATCTTCCTGCTGCTGTCAGAATCCGAGTCTCCTACAAGGACTGGAGGGCAAGTCCTGTGCACAGCTCTTGACAAACGCTCAACATCAGGTTGACCCATATTTAGGGCAGCTCTACTGGGCCCATCTTCTCATACATTGAATCTATCAGAAAGTTGATTTACCTTGAGATAATTTTTTAAGTCATATGCAAAAAGCAGTATAGGGAGATATGGTATCCCCTTTTCATATACTATTTCCAGTGGTCCTCCTACACACACACACACACACACACACACACACACACACACATAGACACACACACACACACACACACACACACACACACTCACACACACACAGCTGCTGCTGGCTTCCTACCCACACTGGTCTTTTTCTTTTCACCCTCAGCTGCACTGCCTTGCTGAGTGTTGTCCTCTCTGGGACACATACTGTTGGGCAGAGGGAGCAGGGCAAGGAAGGACCAAGTGCTGCTTGGGAAGCCAGAGGATATTCAGCAAAGACATCTGCTCAGCAGCACAGACCCTGAGTTTCTAGTGTAAGCATATACTAGGGAGTTAGATAAAAGCCCTGTCTCATTCTCTCTTGCCTTGACATGTTGCTCATTTAGAGATGTTTAGGACTGAGTGAACTTCCAGCGTGTCTCAATTCTTTTAGGAAACTTGTACAAGAAATTAGCCCACTGCTGAACAATATCCTATGTTACCAGTGCCATTGCAGTGTGTGTGTGTGTGTGTGTTCATGGATATGTCAATGGAAAGATAATTAGGAAACTAAATCTGCTAACTATTGCAAGTGAAGCATTTGAAGTGTTAGGGATTATGTGTCTTCTATGGTTCACCCCATGGGGGCCAGTAACTATGAACTAGATAAGAAGAAGAAGTGCAATTACTTCTGGTGCCTCTATGCTGAAAAAACAAATCTCTCCCTTGGCCTTTGGTTGGCTCCTGGAATCTGCTTTGATCATTCTTCTGGCACTGGGTTTTTTCTCGAAATGCTACACAAGGGAGGTTTTCCACTTGGGGCATCTGAGCCCTTTGTCAGGACAGCATCTTCCTTTTATACTTCAGGGAGGAATGCCTCCAGACATGGGTGGGAGTTCAAGTTCTTCTGCCACCAGCATCCATCCATGATTCTGAGCAGGAGCAGACCATGCAGAAGCCCCCGCCCCCACATACACACACACACACACACACACACAAATTCTCTTGTCAGCTGTCTGCTTCCCTCTTTACCACAGCTCAGAGCAAGGATGAGCAGTAGACAGAAGATAGGACTTCTCAGGGGCCATATCCAATATCCAAGATGAAAGCAGGTCTCCAAACAAATTATTTGCTAGAATGCACTTTATTTATTATATAAATAAAATAGAAGGCAATGCATAGAAAGAAAATTCTTGGAATGGCAACACAGGTACAGGCTGTCAGTTTTAACATTTTCTTACTCATTTTTAGTCCTTCTAAAATGTGCTGACACAATTTTTAGAGTACTATTAAGGTGAGCTCATCCTTCCTATTCTGCTTTATTTGCTTAAATGTTACATGTTAGTCAATTTTTCACAAAGCTATAGCCTCTCTGTGAGGATTAATTTAAATGTCAGCACAATATTTCATCGAGACTGTTCCATGGGTAATTTACCATTTACCCTTGTTGGGGAATATTCAATTTGTTTTATTTTCATGCATTATAAATAGTGTCATAAGTGATAGATTCGTGTGTAAGTAACATTCTTACAGGTGTGTTGTTTTTTTAATTTATATTCCCAAGAGAAAAATCCTTAGGTCAAAGAACTGAATATTTTCAAAACTATTGAAAGAGATGGTCAAGCCAAAACCGGTTTGGCTCAATGGATAGAGCGTCGGCCTGCAGACTGAAAGGTCCCAGGTTTGATTCCGGTCAAGGGCATGTACCTTGGTTGCGGGCACATCCCCAGTAAGGGGTGTGCAAGATGCAGCTGGTCGATGTTTCTCTCTCATCGATGTTTCTAACTCTCTATCCCTCTCTCTTCCTCACTGTAATAAATCAATAAAATATATAAATAAATAAAAAGAAAAGAAAGAGATGGTCAAATTGCTTTCTAACACTGTTCTGGTTCTCAAACACTGTGGGGTCATTTCAGCTCACACTAAAGTGCTTATTTTTTCACGAGTGAATTTTTAACGAGACAGATCTGCTTTGTCCTTAGCCCGCCATTCGGTGCATTACTTGCTGGACAACTACTCTTGTGAGGTCAATACGCACTGGAATTGTGAGGCTCTTTCAAAGGTGGCGGGGATTGCTGGTGGCTTTCTTCTGCCTTCACACAGAGAAGGCAAATACGCCTTCATTCACAAAATGTGAAAGGGCCTGCAGTCATGCCAGTGGCCTGGCTCTGCCATCCCTGAGCTGGGTGTAGGGGAAACTGTGCCCAGTGTCACAGCCACCATCTGGGAGAGCACTGAATCCTGCCAGAGTTGTACAACACAGCCCTGGCTTTATGACCTTGTGTATGCTTTGACCTCATGGAGCCTCAATACTAGACCCTGAAAAATAGAGGTGATTTGGAAAAATCAAACAAAAAATTATCAAATAGACATACAACTAATTATTCCTTCTAGTTGAGTAGGGAAAGTTATATTTAAAGAAATCATACGTAAAGTCTTTTAATTGCCTACCATTCTGCCCCCCTCCCACCCCCCAGTTATTTAGTAAATAAATTGCATGCTTTACCCTTAAAATCCAGATTTGTATATATATATATATATATGTCTTTATTTAGAATTCCAGTAAAATCCTTCCTACTCCCCATCTCCCTTCTTCTCATAATGCAACACCTATGTCAAATGTCACCTCCTCTCAGCAGCCCTCTCTATCTAAATCGGTCTCCTCATCTAGGCACTCTCCATCTAGTTACCCAATTTTAATGTTTTCATGATACTTATTCCCTAGAATTACGTTATTCGTAGTGTTGTCTACTTGCTGACTATCTGTCCTCCACAGCTAGGATATAAGCTTCAGAGGACAGAGAGTGTGTTTTCTGCCGAATGCCCAGCGCCTAAAGCAGGGCCTGGCATACACTGGGCACTCCACATGTATCTGTTGCTTGGGAGCCCAGTTGAAACTCATGTATTGCATCATGAAAAATTGTTGGCTATTTTTTCAACCTTGCTGAATAATGTTTTTATTCATCACCAACACATTACATATGGCCCTGCATATAATAAGCATGTGGCCATGGTCAAACATTAACTCTTGGAGCAAAGCACTCCAGATTTCTCTTTCAAGAGGCCCCAGCTCCACAGGACAGATGACTGATGCCGGAGAGAATGCTGACATGTACAAAGACCTCATCTGTAGGGGAAATGGGTTTGACCTGATTTTTCTCTCACCACTTCTGTAAGGCCTTTAATTGTTGAGAGAAGAACTATGGAATTCACAGGGTTTCATTCTTAGGGACTAACTTTGAGATTAATCAAAGCTCAGCTTTCGTTTGATTTTTGCTGATGCCTTCCCATCTTCCTTGCTATTACAACAGCCTGCAAAAATAGCCCTGCACGTAAATTATGCATCAAGTCTCTAAATAGCCTGGTCTCTTTCTTTTCCTGCCCTATGTCCACCCCCAGGAGAAAGTCTGCAAGGCTCTTAGGGAGCACCTGCCATTGGACTTCCTTTTCCCTTGCACTAGATTCCTTTCTTTTCTGAAAGAAACAGATATTTGATGAGAATCTTTCTCCAAAACAATACGCGCACACATGCACACACACAACACGCTAGTGAACTATATTTTTAAAACTCAAAGTACAAAGCCAAGTTCAACATTAAGACATTTTGCTAGTGCCAAAAAATTAGAGGGAAAACTTTGAGTCGTCACTGAAACTAAAAAAATCATGTGGTCTATCAGAGTAACCAAACCAGATTTAGGCGATAGAGGCTGGGTTTTTATTTAAACAAACAAACCAATGTTTTCAGGGAGGCAGCAGGGATATGCTTGTTAAGGCCCTGACTCCCTGCCTAAGTAAATCTGGGAATGATGGCAGTATGTTCCCATTTGGAAAATGCTCACATAATCAGCCCAAGGACAGGACCAAAGGGCTGGTGAGGGCCCTGGGACATAGCAAGCAGCAAGAAAGCGACATTTCTAGACTGTGATCTCAGAGCGTGGAGACCGAAAATCTCCAATACCTTTGTGATATGGAAACACAAAGCAGGAAACTGATGTAAAAATGTGTCCGGAACCTGTGAACCACAAAGGCCAGAGGAGAAATAACTCAAAAACTACCAATAAGAATGAAACCACAAGCTGGAACCACATGAGACCTACACAGAGAGGATTCCTGTTGAAAATGAGCCTCACAATCAAGTACGATAAAGTGCATGAGCAATAACCATCAGATACATCAACATGGAAGGTATTGTAGAAATTAGAAAATAGTACAATTGGAAAGAACACTACTCAATTCAGTAAGATGGGGATGGCAAGGGATGGGAGTGGGAAGTACAAAGCTTGTAAAGAAAGAGAACTATTATGTATAGATGTTGTGTTTCTCTACACAGAGTATAAGAACCAATAAGTGGTTTTCTAAATGTAAGACAATTCACACAAAAAAACACATCATTTCTATCATCCAACAATAACCAAATGTAAGCTTCTATTAAAGTTTCTGTTCACAATAAGAACAAGAAGCATAAGATACTTTGGGAACATCCTATATAATAAAAGGCTAATATGCAAATCGACTGGAACAACCAGTCGCTATGATGCACACTGACCACCAGGGGTCAGACGCTCAATGCAGGTGCTGCCCCCTGGTGGTCAGTACGCTCCCACAGGGGGAGTGCCACTCAGCCAGAAGCCCTGAGCCGGGCTCATGGCTGGCGAATGCAGTGGTGCTGGTGGGAGCCTCTCCCGCCTCTGCGGCAGAACAAAGGATGTCTGTCTGTTGGACATCCCCCAAGGGCTCCCAGACTGTGAGAGGGCACAGGCCTGGCTGAGGGACTACCCCCCACCCCCCCACAAGTGCACCAATTTCATGCACCGGGCCTCTATATCTAATAAAAGATAAACATAACCTTTGTGGAGAAATTGTCCAGTGTTATGTAGGAGATAAAGGACACATGGAGACACATGAATAAATAAAGAGGTATGCTGTGCTCATGAATGAGATGACTCAATATTATAAAGATATAAATTCTCCCCAAATTCATCTATTTATCCAAGATCACTGACTCTGAAAGTCATAATACAGAAGGGTCCAGCAATAGCAATTCAATGCTAAGAAATCTAACAAAAAAAAACAGCAATTTTAAACTACCAAAACTAACAATAAAGGTATAGTAATTGAACCATTATTGCACTGATGTAGAAATAGTCGAATGGATCTGGATCAGATCAAACCTGATAACCCAGTAACATAACATTATGGGAATGTGGCATACATGGGGGCATTTATGCCTTATTTTTTAAAATAAGCACAATATAACAGGAAGCTATATTTTTACATTCCAAGACAGTATGTACATAGATATATTTTCATATTTAGTTTTTCAAATAAAAAAATATAAACAGACTCACAGATACAGAAAATTAAATGATGGTTGCCAGAAGGGAAAGGAGTTGGGGGGATGGGTAAAAAAGGTAAAGGGATTGAGAAGTACAAATAGGGCCCAGCTGCCATGGCTCAGTGATTGAGCATCTACCTATGAACCAGGAGGTTACGGTTCGATTCCCAGTGGGTCAGGGCACATGCCCAGGTTGCAGACTCAATCCCCAGTGTGGGGTGCAAGAGGCAGTCGATCAATGATTGTCTCTCATCATTGATGTTTCTATCTCTCTCTCCCTTCCTCTCTGAAATCAATAAAAATATATTTTTAAAAAAGAAATAGTGCTAATTGGTAGTTACAAAAATAGTCACAGGGATAGAAAGGACAGCATAGAGAATATAATCAATAATACTGTAATAGCTATATATATATATATATACTAGAGGCCCAGTGCATGATTAAATCATGTATGTGTAGGGTCCCCTACACGCTTTCGCTTTCGATCACAGGGGAGCTGGGTGCCTGTCCGCTGGTGCACCAGGCCTTTCAGAAGCCTCCGCCGAGCCGGAGGCTTCTGAAAGGCCTGGTGCACCAGCGGACAGGCACCCAGCTCCCCCGCTTTTGATGGTCCGTGGCGGGACATGAGCACGCTACCCCAGAGGCCCCTTCTGTGCCACAGCACAGCCATGGTGCAGACACTGAGGTCGAGCCGCCGCTGGCGACGCAAGCTCAGCGTCCTGCCAGCCCAATCGGCTACCCTGGCCACCCCGAGTCCCGCCCCCCTCCGCCTCCTGGCCAATCGTGGGCATAGCGAAGGTACGGTCAATTTGCATATTTGTCTATTATTAGGTAGGATATATAGTGCCAGGAATACTTTAAATACTGGGGTAGTGACTTTCTAGATGATATCATTGTCTAACCACTGTGCTGCACACCTGAAACTAATCTATAATAATAAAAGCATAATATGTCAATTGACCGAATGGCTGAACAGTGGAACAACCATCCAAATGACCTTCCAGACGAAGCCAGGGCTGCAAGGGCCGAGCCCCTTGCACAAATTTTATGCATTGGGCCTCTAGTACAAAATAATACCGAATGTAAATTGTAATTGAAAACTAAAAATTTTTAAAAGCAATAAAATTTTATCAAGAAGGAAGTTAATATTTTCACTCCATATGTCTCTTTGTTCAAGTAGGAAGGCCTGCAACAAATAAATTGGATTATATGTGGAAGTGCCAATGTGTTTTAAGAATTTGCTGTATTCCTGGGACAATGCAGGTGTTACAGGAGGTTTTTGGACATCGGTGAGTCAGAAGGGTCCTGATGCAGGAGGAGAGGAGAGCAGAGAGAGTTTCAAAGGGTGTACTTCTGGATTAAGAAACCCTGTTCTAGAGATTTAGGCACAAATCTCTGTCATTTCTTTAGGTAAAGCCCAAAAGAGCAGTTTGTAATACCATAGCTTTAGGCTTGGTTTATATTTTAAGGTCTTTTCTATTTATAAGATTTTTAAACAACTAGATAAGCTGAATTGTAGAGCCTGAATGTGATTTTTTTTTAATTATGGAAGAACATACATAGTAACACAAAAGTTCAACTCAGAATCAAGCAAGAAAAGAGGTAATTTGTAGATGCAATTACATGATTGAGTGCATTTGAAAGATACCCTAAATGAGACAGAGATTTTCAAAGTCTATGAAAACCACTCACATAGATACTTAGTGCTTTCTTATTTTAGAACCAAATGAGCATAATGGCATAGTGAAACAGAGAAATATTATGGGTATGAAGAAATCACATTCTCTGCATGTATATGTGTGTATGTAGATATATGTATATGTATTTATGTGTGTATTTAATTTAGTTAAATTAGAATTCAGAACTCAGAGATACCAGGACCAGAAGGCATAAGGCAGAACAATTATGTACAGATGTTGTGTTTGTATACAAAGCATGTAACAAGCAATAAGTGAGTTTCTGGGTGCAAGAAACTCAGCTTTTCTGAGAAAATTCTCAGAAATTGTGGGTCAGAGACCTTTTATATGGAAGGCTGGCATAGCAGAAAGCAATAGGCTGATTTACTAGAAAGAAAATCAGGCCATGTTTTCAACTGCCTTTTATCAGCAGAGATTTACAGTGAAATTCAGTGGGTCACACCCAAACATCTCATTGTATGGTCTTCTCTTAGCAAGGTTATGTTGCATATTAAATCAGCATCATCTTACTCTCCAATGCCATTTTTATGTATAAGATTTACTCCTCTTGTTTTAGATATTCAGGTAATTCACCTCTGTCCCTCTTGTTCCTTGTTTTAAAAATATTTTTTAATTGATTTTAGGGAGAGAGGAAGGGAAATGGCATTGGGGGATGGGGGTGGACAGGGAGAGAGAAACATGGATCAGTTGCCTCCCATATGCACCCTGACCACATCGGGGATCAAACCCATAATCACAATCAGGTCATGTGCCCTGACTGGGAATTGCACTGGTGACCTTTTGGTGCATGGGACAACGCTCAGCCAACTGAGCCACACCAGCCAGGGCTGCCCCTGTTGTTCTGAACAAACCTCTGATCAGCCTCTTCCTCCACTGAGGAGTTTGCCACCTAGTTGACAGCATCCCCTCTCCCTCCATGTCCTGACATCATCCTGTCGTGGTCCTGGGTGACTTCAGTGTGCCCCCAGATGACACAAGCAAGAGCCTGACTTCTCAGCTCCTCCAAAGACTCAACTCCAGAGCCCTCCTCTTCACTTCTCTTCAGCTTCACATCCCCTGACCACAGGCTGGACTTCTTCATCACCTCAACTCAATCCTGAAACCTTGAGTTTTGATACCCCTGTTTTCCAGTCGTTAAGGCTTCCAGATTTTCTTCAACTCACTGCACTGGTCATTTTTAGAACTTTCCCCCTCTCTCTTAAGTCTTGTCTGCCTCCACTTACTTCCCTATCAAGATCAGACCTCAGGTGCTACCACTTGAACCGTCACCTTACATGTACCACTGCTCCCTCAGCCCCTGATCTTTGGTCATATCTCCCAACATAGTCCTTGTCTCCATTTCACTGCTGGAACAGAAAGCCACACAACCACTCAGACTGGGGTTTCTAAACTCAATTCCCAACATCAAGGATAACAATACCTCTTTCCACAGTTCCCTGCTCCACTTCATTTCCTCTTCTGCATGGCAGCTCCTCTAACTTTTTTATTATCAACCCTCCTACCCCAACACCCACCTTCTCACTATCCACCTACTTCTCAGAAATTCAGTACAAAGCACTTTATCTTCCTGCCAAACTACCTATGAACATAGGCTGGCACTGAGCTGGTGCTGAGAATAAAAGGAAGTAAATCAGGGCCGTGGGTGTGTGGATGGAGGTGAGGTCTTGCAGTGGGATCAGTGATCAGTGTGGGTTCAATCTCCCTTCTGCTCCTTGCCTTGCTCCTGCTGCTTAACAACTTCGAGCTGGAGAATGGTTATGGATAATGCTGACCTCTTAGCACTTGAATGGATTAAGTTAATTGAGACATAGGAAACCGCCTACCAGCACAAGTAATTACTGAATATTTTCACCTTGCTCTGGCCCTGGAGGGACCCACAAGCTAATGTGAGAGACAGAGCTAACCAAACCACCACCTACAGTATGAGAGAAGTGCATCTTAGAAGCATGACCACAGTGATGGGAACTCAGAGATGGAGCAGCTCACTCTGCCCAGGGCAGTTCCATGAGGGCATCCCAGGTGCGTGTAGTGGTTACATATTTTTATATCCCTAAACTACTATACCTATGTACTGATGATTTGTTTGGGTTTGAGAAAGAATTTGAATAAAGAGAAGAAAAGGCTGTCATTCTACGATTTATAGGGAGTTTTTATATGAGTCAGTTCAGTGAGTCTCAGCATATTTTCTTAAAGCGAATATAATGTGATTAAAGTAGTTTATTATTAGAGGGAGAGCTCTCCTGACATGTTAGTCCCTCTCAGATCCTGGGAGCTGCCCTGCAGGATGCCCATCTCAGCTGGCAATTCATGAGAAAGAGATGCATTTATCAATGGCAGCTTTATTTATGAGGAGTTCTCTTCATCTGGCTGAGGACAGTACTGCTCTCTGCACTTTATTAAACATTCTGAGAAGTGTGACCAGTGTTTTAAAAAGGAGTGATGCACACCCTATGTCTTTCTAGTCATCTGACTTACCACAGAGTTCGGTGTGCCCAGACCTGCCCCGTTCACTCCTAGGCTGGTTACCGAGAATCTCCTCTGGAACAGCTCGGTGCTGGGCAGAGATGGTGGCCAGAAGCTACTTCTGCCCTCGAGAACCACACAGTCACTGTCCAGTGTGGTGGCTTTCATTTTTAGTAGATTTCAAACATCTAACTTGGAAGGTCAATAAAACTGATTAAAATCTATAAAACATAACAAAGAATAATAGTTTTGATTGAAGCAAGGAAGTAAGACCTGGAGTTGCCCTCTTTGAGGTCTGGCGAGTGAGGGTGAAGATGTTGTCTGAATTTTGGAAGAAAATCTGAAAAGCCCTCAGCATGACGGCCCAAACTATGCAGTTGACAGGAAATAAGTCAGTATCATCCCCCTACAATCATTCCTCCACATATTGTCTCTTCTGTCCAAGTACACCTCCAGAGAAGGAAGGCTGCTCTACCATATGAAAACTGTCCATTTAACTTACTTTCACCTTTAAAGTTAGAAAATTTAATCTATTTCCACTTTACTTGCCAATCTCTCTCTATCCAAGTATGACCCCTGGACTCAAAACTTCATTTTATAGAGACACATTCATTCCACTTCATTTCAATGGTTCTGTCTGGGGCCCCTAGGACTTCCGTTCTTCTCCTGTTACATCAATTGGCACTGCATCTGCTGCCTTGGAATTTCCCTAAGTCACTGCAATGTGTGTGATATAATCTGCATTAAATTGCTTGCTCCTTGAGGAAGTCTTGAATGCATGTACCCTTGCTTCCTTTATTCCCTCACACATAAACTTGCAGAGGTTGACCATCCACCCAATGTCATCATCATATCTACAACGGCATCCCAGTTCCCCTTTCTCCTATTAAATATTCCCTAGGTGCTTCCCTCTTTTGTTGTTGCCATTTTTGCCATAGTGTAAAGTAAATTTTATTCTGTATTCCTCAGTCTTTCAAAGGCAGTGACTTGTTAGCCATCCCTCAACCCCAGTTCATTACATTGTACCTGGCATCGGAGCTCAATAAATACTTCACAATACTAAGGGAAGTCTCTATGCTTCTACCTTAGTTTCTACTGAGATTCCTGTCATCACAGACTCAATGGTGTCTTCTGGTCCAGACCGTTATTTCTGGGTTGCACTTGGGGCAAAAGAATCTTTGGCAAATTTAGGAGAGCCTGTGATGTTCATCCTCTCCCTCCAGGTGAATATCACAGGCTCAGCCACTACAGACCTTGCCTTCTGAGGGCACCATCACTCCATCTATGATGACCAACCATCCAAGTTTGCCAGAGACTTTTGTTTAAAACATCTGCATTCTAGGAGCTTGGACCTCTAACTTTTCTTCAATCATTGTGGGCTGGGGAAGAGGGATGTAGCTCTTTTCTGTCTCCATAATCACTCCACTCTCTTACCTCACCAACCAGGATATCAAGCACAAACTCTCCAGTCATAGTCACTGGGAAGAGCTAATGATAACGACATCTGCTTGCTGGCCTGCAAAGATGGAGGCAGAGATAACTAACCATGGAGGGAAAACCTACAGAAGAAATAAAAAGTCTAATGAATTAGCCTACCATCTACATACAAATCATTTAGCCCAATGCCTGATACATAGTAAACAGTAACAATATTATTACTCCTGTGTGTCAGATGCAGTCAAAGCAAAATAACACAGGGATCTTACTCTCAATGGCCTGGCACTCCAGGAAAGAGACAGGCAAGAAAAGAGATGTGTGTGTGTGTATATATTTTTAAGTTAAATCTGATCAAGGTATTTATCTGGCCTGGTATGTGTGAGTTGGACAAAATTTTTTTAGGGTCAAGAAAAATTAATAAAAGATGGCCAAAAAAAAAAATCTGCAGGATAGGAAGACACCTCCTGCAACAGTCTGTGAGGCAGTGTGCTACTCAGTCCTGGCATGGTCAGATTTTATGGTTTCTCTTCCGGCATAGCTCCTGCTTATGTTGTTTCTGGTGGGCTTATAAATCTTCTTTTGTGGCTAACATGAAATTCTGCTGCCTATCTGGAAATAAAACAGGACGTGATTTCTCTAGATGCTCATTTCATTGATCTCCAAATGTGTTTTAAGAGGTTGGGGACACTGCGTCATCTATAGTTAATGGGGACATGGAAAGTGGTTTGATGTCTTGCACTCTTCTAATTAGGTCAATAAACAAATATGCTAAAGAAATGCTATCTTTGCAAGCTTTTGCTGGCTGTGCATCTAAAGATTGCCCTGGAGACCCTCACTTTAATTAGATTCAGTAGGGGGTCTAGACACTTTTATTGTCTTCAGAATTTTTCTGTGCCCCACTTCTGGAGTGAATTTAGGAAATGGTGGCTAACACATGACTCCAAAATGAAGCATATAAAAAATATAGATTTATTTTTCACCACTTGGAAACTATCCTTACTAAAGCGCTACTTGGTTCTCTGCTTTTCAAGTATTTATTTTCCAAATTTAAGGAATTCAGACCTGTTTGTCACAACATTGCTGCTAAGAGTAATAGCTGGCAATAGCCCAAATGTGAACCATAGACCATGTGGTTCATCTCTAAAGTAACCCTGCATCCAGTCAACATAGAGATCTGTGCATGTACCGACACAGAAAAATCTATTAGAAGGACAATATGTGTGCTAAAACTCTATCTTTTAATACAAATGTGATTAGAAATAAAGATGCACGGGGAACAGTGTTAACATTTATAACTGAATTATGGGAGTATGTTGATTTTTTTGATATCTGAATACTCTACTTTCTGAATACTGATGAATTACTGGTATATTAGTAACTAGCTTAATTAAAACTAAATAAAATAGTATACATTTGAAGATAGAAATTAGTTTCTGTTATAGCAGAGAATTGCTACTGACTCTAGTGCCCAATGGACCTGGAAAGTGACTCAGCAGGAGGGACTGAAATCAGAGCACATCAGACCCAAGGGGACCCTAGAGACCCAACTGTTCTCCCTCCTTTCATGGTGAGGGAGCGAAAGCCCTAGAAGTTAAATATCTTGCTCTAACACCTACTGCTCATTAGTGTAGTAACCGTGATTATCTAACTCACTTTTGAATAGATTTCATATGCCTCACAGTCTTTTTGTTTGTTTGTTTTAATATATATTTTATGGATTTCAGAGAGGAAGGGAGAGAGAGAGAAAGAGAGAGATTGAAACATCAATGATGAGAGAAAATCATTGATCGGCCACCTCCTGCATGTTCCCTACTGGGGATCAAGCCCACATCCTGAGCATGTGCCCTGACCGGGAATTGAACCATGACTTCCTGGTTCGTGGGTCAACACTCATAACCACTGAGCCATGCCAGCCAGGCATGCCTCACAGTCTTAAGAAGAACTGCTCACATAAGTCTGTCAACTTTGTGTTTTGTGCACAGCAAAACATTTTAAAGAATATAAAATAATTTTTAAATGCAGTCACTGCTCATAAATAAAAAGATGAAAATTTTTGGAAATTCCTGGCATCAGCCAGGGTTGGCTTGGTAGAGTGGCATGCGTATGAAATTGGCTGGGATATACCTGCTCTCCGCAGCCCCTCATCTTTCAGCAGTCCAGGCTCGTCCCCTTGGCTCCCAAAACAGAGAGTGGAAACTGCAAGACCTCTTGAGGACTAGGCATGGAGTTAGGACAGTACAATTTTCACCAGATTATGTTAGTCAAAGCAAATCACAGGCCAGCCCAGATTCAACGGGGAAGGAACTAGACTGCTTCTTGATAGGAGGAGCTACATGGCCATGTTTGCAATCTATTGCATGTATACAATGAAGGCAACCCGTTCCAACAGGAATAACCTAATGTGACCCTGTGTTCTTCAGGTCACCCAGACTCTAAAGATGAGCCTGGATAGGAGACTGAGCCAATTAAACAGCTAATAATAACTGAGTCCCAGACTTGGGATTTCAACTTGAGCAGAACAAGGCTCCTAACCATGATTGCTCACCACTCAACTCAAAGAGCAGCTCTTCCAAGTTGTTATTCATATACTCAAACCAAATATATCCAAGTGCCTTCCTTTGAGCCTCCATAGCAATATACAGGCCATCTGTGATAGTCCTTGTCTGACCCTACTATGTTGTAAAATCATGGTTCTACTTTGATCCCCTATTCTAAATTTTGGCTACTTGAGGGCAGGCACTTGAACTTGTCAATCACTGCATCTCCTGAAGCATCACGCATAGCAAGCACATTGGGATACATTTGCTGCACTTCAGGACATTTGTGTCGATATTTACAACTGTTTGGTCTGTAGTTTTTCTTCTACTGTGCTCTCTGTGGCAGACTTTGTAAACAATGTGTATGTAGGTTATAAAAATAACCTGCAAACATCCGTTCCTAATGTTTCCCTAAAGACTAGACAGTATTTTATATTTCCACCAAAATTATCTGAGGGTTCCAGCCTTTCCACATTTTTACCAACACTTGTTGTTATCTGTCATTTTCTTTATAGCCTTCCAAGGGTATGTGAAGTGGTACACTGTGATTTTGATTTGCATTTCCCTGATGGCTAATGAGGTCGAGCTTTTTGTCATGTGCATATAGGCTACTTACCATATTTTCAGGCGTATAAGACAACTGGGCGTATAAGATTTTCCTGGGTTAAAAAGTCGTCTTATACACAGGAAAATACGGTGTGTGTGTGTGTGTGTGTGTGTGTGTGTGTGTGTGTGTATGTATATATACACCGTATTTTCCGGCATATAAGATGACTTTTTAACCCAGGAAAATCTTATACGCCCAGTCATCTTATATGCCGGAATATACGGTATATATATTCTTCTAAAAAGAGTCTATTCAGATTCTTTGCATATTTTCAAGTGGGTAATTATTGAGTGGTAAGAGTGTTTTTCAAAAGATATTCTAGATATAAGTCCCTTATCAAATAATTTGCAAAACTTTTTCCCCTTTCTCTGGTTGTTTTTTCATTTTCTTGAGCTTAGAAGCACAGCGTTTTAATTTTGATTATGTTCAATTTAATTGTTTTTTTTCTTTTGTTGCTTGTGCTTTTAGTGTCATATTCAAGAAATCATCGCATAAACCAAAGTCATGAAGATTTATGCCTATTTTTCAATTGATTTCATTTTAATGTTAAACTTACCTTGCATTTCTTGGATAAATCTAATTTGGTCATAACATTATTTTTATAGATTTGATTTGAATTTCTAAAATCTCCTTATAATATCAGTGTGTATGTCCATGGGGGATAAAAGTTGATAGTCTTATTTTATTGTGATGTCTATGTCTGGTTTTGATACTAGTGTAATGCTTGCCTCATTAAATGTGTTAGAAAATATTTCCTCCTGTTTAATTTTCTGGAAGAGTTTGAGTTTAATTGCTACTATTTCTTCATTAAATGTTTTGTAGAATTAAATTGTGAATCCCTGGGTTCAGTAGTTTTCTCTGTGGGAAGATTTTTAACTACAAATTCAATTTCTTTGATATAAGAGTATTTACAAGTATGTTACCTGTTTCATCTTGAGTGAACTTTGGATCTATGTATCTTTTAAGGAATTTGTTCATTTCCTCTAAATTACTGAATTGATTGGCATAAAATTTCACATAACATTCCATTATTATTCTTTTAATATCTTTAGAAACTGTAGTGAAATAATTTCTCTCATTCCTGATATTGGTAATTTGTGTTTTTTCTCTCATTCCTGAACAGTCTGGTTAGATATTTATCATTTTTATTGATCTCAAAAGCCAGCTTTTGATTTTATCTGTTTATCTCTGGTATCATTTTTTTCTCTGAAATTGACTTTGTTATTAATATAGTTTATTTTTACTTTCTTTTTATTAGTAACATATCTTTTCCATTCTAATTTTAACTTACATGTGTCTTTATATTTAAAATGTGTTTCTTGTAGCTGTGGTCAATGTGGCTCAATTGGTTGAGCGTTGTCCCATGCACCTAAAAGTCATGGGTTCGATTTCCAGTCAGGGTACATCCCCAAGTTGCAGGTGCATGCGGGAAGCAGCTGATCAATATTTCTCACATCAATGTTGCTCTTTCTCTTTATCCCTCCCCCTTTCTGTCTCTCTAAAATCAATTAAAACATATAAAAATGTATTTCTTGTAAACAGCATATCATTATTGATTAATTTTTTGATATGTTAATTTTATATATATAACATTATGATTCAATCTAAGCTCATATTGTGAAATGATCACCACAATAACATCCATCACTACACACAGTTACAATTTTTTTTTGTTATGATAACTTTTAAAACGTAGTCTCTTAGCAACTTTTGAACATGCAATACAGTATTATTTACTAGACTAGAGGCCCAGTGCATGAATTCGTGCATGGATGGGGTCCCTCGGCCTGGGCCGGCAATTGAGGCCGTCTCACCCATTCCCAATTGGGGCTGGTCAGCCAGGGGGAGGGACCATGGGAGGTTGGCTGGCCATGGGAGGTTGGCTGTGGGAGCGCACTGACCACCAGGGGCAGCTCCTGTGTTGAGCATCTGCCCCCTGGTGGTCAGTGTGCATCACAGCTACCAGCCGGTCATCTGTCATAATGGTTGCAACGGTTGCTTACGCTTTTATATATATAGATTTTTTTTGTGTGTTTTTTTTAATCCTCACCCAAGGATATGCTTATTGATTTTAGAGAGAAGGGAGTGGGGACAAAGAGAGAGAAAGAGAGATCGATGTGAAAGAGAACATTGATTGGTTGCCTCCCTTACACTCCCTGACTAGGGATTGAACCCACAACCCAGGTATGTGCCCAGACCTGGAATCAAACCCAAAACCTTTCAGTATATGGGATGATGCCCCAACCAACTGAGCCACACCAGCCAGGGCCTAGATGTTGATTTTTAATCCAACCAGATAAGCTCTGACTTTTAATTGGATATTTAGGTCATTTGCATATAATGTGATCATTGACATGGTTAAGTGTAAAACTATCACCTTTCTTTTGTTTTTCTCCATCTGCTGTTTCCCTTTTTATTTGTCCTCTTTTTGGGGGGATTAATTGACTATATTTTATGATTCCATTTTGTCTCACTTGTTGATTAACTACTTATAAGATTCTGCTTTATTTTTTTTGCTTCACAGTATACCTCTTTAACTTCACAATCTATTTTCTTTTTTTTCTTAATTTCTTTATTGATTAAGGTATCACATATTTGTCCTCATCCCCCCATTCCCATCCCACACCCCTCCCCACGCATGCCCCCACCCCCCTGTTGTCCTTAACCACTGGTTAGGCTCATATGCTTCACAATCTATTTTCAAGTAATATTATATCACTTCACATATTGTGTAAAATGCTTACAGGAATATATTTCCATTTTCCCTTTCCTGGCATCTAGGTTATCATTGTGTCATACATTTGACTTGCACAGATGTTATGAACCCCACACTACATGGTTATTTTTGCTAATACAATCAATTTTATGTTAAAGATATTTAAATGAGAAAATGTTCTTATATAGTTGCTCTGGTAGTTGCCATTTCTGGTGCTCTTTATTTATTTGGGCAGACTCATATTTTTATCAGGAGAACTTCTTTAACATGTCTTATAACACATGTTCATGATGAGTTCTTCTAGCTTTTGTATATCTGAAGTAGACCTTATTTCATATTTATTTTTTAAACATTTTTACTAGTATTGGGTATTGAATTCTACCTTGACAGTTTTTTGCCTTTTATTACTTTAAATAGTATTTAAACAATAAATTTGTGCTATGGTAAAACTGTACATCCTTATTAACATATAAGTAACAACCTTATCTAATAACTACCAAATTTCAAAATAGTGATGAATGCAGATGATATTTCTAGATATCTGCAACCATAATGTGATATAAAATCTGTTATTTCTATCAATGACAAAATTATAAAGCTACCTGAGACAATATTACAGGTGTTTTCCTTTTGTCTACATTTGCAATGGAATAAAATACTGCATTTCAGGTTGATGTTAATGAATATTAAGATGTAATATTTTCCCCATTCAAATTCATGGATTCTCTAAATTCTATCCATGGATCTAAGGATTAAGGACTTCTACATAGAGGTGTGCATTAGGGTACAATTAGAAGACTGTATTTCACAACATTGTTTGTAATAGCAAAAAATTGGAAATATTGCTAAGCTCATTAAAAGATAAAATAATATACTCATACAATAGTACATTCACACAATGGAATATTATTTAGCAATAAAAGTAAGTCTTCAGTTGCCAGAGGTGACCAATCAATGATTCTCTCATCAATGTTGTTTCTATCTCTCTCCCTCTCCCTTCCTTTCTGAAATCAATAAAAATATATGTTAAAGAAAGAACTGAGAAAATATTATCAGACATCTCACCAAAGAAGATATATAGATGGCCAATAAGCACATGAAATGGTACTCAATATAATATCATTAGGAGAGTGCAAATTAAAAGCATAATGGCAATATCAGCATATCAGCACATACCTTCAAAATGGCTAAAATCCAAAACAATACACAACCAATCACAGGTGAGATATGGAGCAACAGGATGCTCATTAATAGCAAGTATCATACTCAATGGCAAAATATTGAAAACTTTCTACCTCAGATTGGGAACAAAGCAAGGATGCGTACATCACCACTTCTTTTAAAATTTTTGGATGCCAGCATTGGAATAAGGCAAGAAAAAAAGCATAAGGATTACAAAATAAAAATAAGCTGTCACTTTTCAGAGATGACATAATAATTTACCTAAAATATCTAAAAGAATCTATAAACAAACTATTATAATTGTTGGATATGGGTCATTCATTATAAAAAATCAATTGTATTACTATATACCAATAACAAATTTTAAATTTTGATATCTTTTAAAATAGACCCAAAACTATCAAATATGATTTAGTAAAATTTTGGGAAAATCTCTATATTCAACTACAAAACAATATTGAGATAATTTAAATAAGACCAATATATGCTACATTTATGTATTTATAAACTCTATATTACAAATATTTCAAATGTCCCCTAAGTTGATCTAACACTTCAATGCAATCCAACCAAATTCTAAGCATGCTTT
This sequence comes from Eptesicus fuscus, assembly GCF_027574615.1. Lineage (NCBI taxonomy): Eukaryota > Metazoa > Chordata > Mammalia > Chiroptera > Vespertilionidae > Eptesicus > Eptesicus fuscus. The sequence goes on along the minus strand of NC_072490.1, from coordinate 10,870,104 downwards.
TTATACTCATTGACACAGTTCCTAAAATTTAAATGGAAATGCTAACGATCGAGTATATCCAACAAAATATTAAAGAAGAACAAAGATATAACATATCATGAAGATATAAGTAGGACAGCAGAGTAGTGATATAAGGATAAAAATATGACAAATAAAACTTAAATCAGAGTGAACGAACAGGCCCAAATACATATAGTCACTTGATTTACGTAAGAGATGACACTCCAGGGCAACAGGGAAGGTAAGCCTTTCGGTAAATGGTGCTGTATCACTTTAAATATACATATGAAACAAAGAATACTCTTTGGACTTCTTCTTATACCATATCCACACTCAAAAGAAATTCCTATTGAAAAAATAGATCCAAACGTGAAAGGCCACATAATCATACACGTTGATATTGCTTTATCTTGCATAGCTTTTCAGTCTTCTCTGTGTTGAATAGAAAACAGATGAGACTTGGGACTGAGGAGTCAGCAAGGTGGCTGTGAACACAGGAATCGGCCTGGGGAGCCACAATAGGACAACTGGGGCAAAGTCCTGGGGACAGCTGACAGCAAAGGGCCAGAATACCTCTCCATCAAAACCACCTCCTGAACCCAAAATAAGCTAGTCAAAATATGCACGGCCTCATTTAAAAATTAGTTCAAACACAAAATCATTTCTTTTTTTTTTTTTTTGTCCTCAATCAGCCATAGGAAGAATTTCACATGCAGTGCCCCATTTTTTCATATTTTTAAATTTAAATTTCCTACAGCACCCTCTGTCACATTTGGACATCAGCTGTGTTGGTTTTGTCTGTGTTTACAGAGCAGATAAGGCACGTTCTCTTTGACTGAGCACAGCTGTGTGGCAGCAAACTCTTGCAGAGCCAAAGCGACAAAATAAACTATCCACACACACAAAAAAAAAATCATATTAAAGTGACAGGATTTCCTGTAGGCTGCTTGTAGAGTGAGAGATCACCTAATTACAAAGATTATAGGGGAAATGTGGCCTTTTTAAAGAAAGACTCACAATCTGTATAGCATGAAAGATATAAAGTCTGTTGCTTTACACTTGAAAAATGAAAATACAGTCACAATTCAATTCAACAGTGAAAATTTGAAAATGGAAAATGATTTGCAAATTCTACCATTTTAAAACTTTCTATTGAACATGTGTATGAATACCAAAAAAATGTCTGTATGTATCATAAGTATACAGCTTATGAAATTTTCATAAACGAACACACCTGTCCAGCTAGCACCCAGATAAAGTAACAGAATATTGCCAGCACCCAGGAACCCCTCCTGCGTTTTTTTCCTGGCAATACTCCACACCTATTAAGTGTAACACTCTCCTAATTTCCAACAGCACAGATTCATATTGGCTGCTTTTGCACTTTTAAAAACTGAACCATGCCTTACATATTTTTAATGTCTATTTTCTTCTATAATATTTTGTTTGTAGGAATTACTAGTGTTGTTGCATATTGTTGAAGATCCTCTGTTTTCATTGCTGTATAATATCCCATTATGTAAATATATCACAATTGTTAATAGGTGATTGGTGTTTGGGTAGTTACTAGTTTAGTGCTTTTATGAACATTTTTGTACAGTTTCTAATACATACATTATGCATTTCTGTTAGGAATAGACCTAAGAATGAAAGCTCACTTTAGAAAAGAAGTATGAAAATTAGAACTTTACTGGTGTAATTAACAATGTATTCAAGAATTTAAAAAAAATACAGACCCCCCAGGGGAAGCATTTCTGAAATTAAACATATAGTCATGATTTAAATTTTTTTAAATATAAGAATAAAATAAATCATAAGCTATGGGCTGAATTGTGTCCCCCAAGATACACATTGGAGCCCTAACCCCCCTTTACCTCTGAATGTGACTGTTTGGAAATATGGCCTTTAAAGAGGTGATGAAATTAAAATGAGGGCCTTAGGGTGAACCTAATCCAGATGAGGAAACATGGACACAAAAAGGAGACACCAGAAAAAGACCACATAGGGACACAGTGAGAAGACAGCCAAGGAGAGAGGCCTCAGCAGAAAATTAACAAACAAAAAAAAGAAAACCCTGCTGACACCTCGATCTTCGACTTCTGGCCTCAGAGAAAATAAATGTCTGCTATTTGAGCCACCCAGTCCGTAGGAATTTCTTATGACAGCCCTAGCAAACCAACACACCATATATTTTTTAATAGGGCAAATATCTTACGTTGAAATAGCAAAAGCATTTCCACTAAGATTAGGAACAAGGCCAGGATAACTGCCATCACCTCCTATACTTGGTACTTTACTCACAGTCCTAGCCAGCGTCATAAGGGGGAAAAAAATAAGTGATCAGAAGACACAATCCCGACACCATGGCCGATGACATGAGATGTAGATGTGACTCAAACTTAAGTAAGAGATTTTTGCAAGACTGGTTACCTATAAAAACAATATCACATTTTTATACAGTTAACACTTAGAAAAATGTAATTTTAAAGCATTTACAAATACCCCAAAAATACCATTATAAATATACTATACACGGATATTATCGTCATCAAAAATACAATTCCAAGTAGAATACATATATATTAAAATAAGTTAAACTTATAGAGGTCTCTGGGTAGAAAAGGTTTTAAGATTAAAAAAAAAAAGATTTAAAAAAACACATACACATAGCAAACCACAATTTTTAAAACGCTAAAATCAACTACTTCAAAAATAAGAATTTCTTTATACTCGGCGGCCCCTGTACATGGAGAACAAGAAAGACCAAATAGAATGTGGCCCCTCCAGATTAGTAGGTGGCAGGTTTAACAAGGAAGAAATCATAAGCTATGGGCTGAATTGTGTCCCCCAAGGAGGCTTGTCTCGTGTGGCAGCTAGACCAATGGATCCCCAAACCTCCGGCCAGAATCTTAAAAGTTTATTTAGAGCCTACAGGTGGTTCAGCCACATATTGCCTCCGGGCGGTCTCAACACCTACTCTCTCAAGATTCCGACCTTGAAACAGTTCCTAGGGGGCTAATGGTGGCTGGAACTACATTCTAAGGGCAGGGGAGGGGATGAGGAACCTCCAGTTGCCCAGGTCCAGCTGTGGGTCATACCTTCTTGATGACCTCCTCCAACAATAATAAAAGAGTCAGAATGTATTTGCCAATTCAAAAATTGGTAAAGAAATATTACCAATATTACAAATTCGAAGACATGTAAGAAAAAAATCAGAGCCCTAACCGGTTTGGCTCAGTGTACAGAGCATTGGCCTGTGGATTGAAGGGTCCCAGGTTCAATTTCGATTGCGGTCAAGGGCATGTCCCTTGGTTGCAGGCACATCCCCAGTAGGGGGTGTGCGGGAGGCAGCTGATCAATGTTTCTCTCTCATCCATGTTTCTAACTCTCTATCCCTCTCCCTTCCTCTCTGTAAAAAATCAATAAAATATATATTTTTTTAAAGAAAAAATCAGACAACTCAAAAGGAAAAATGTGTAAAAGATATGAATAGATGAGGAAATTCTAGGGGCCAATGTACATATGGTAAGAAAGTTTCAACATTATTTCTTAAGAAAATGTACATTAAAGCACAAGATACAATTTCACTCTGTGTCAGTGGGAAAAATTTTTTAGATATGATAGCAAATGTTGGTAAGGATATGCAACAACAATTCTCACTTTTGCTGAAAAGTATAAATTGCATGTGCGCTTACAAAAAAACTATTGACATTTCCCCATTTCCCCTTTGACATACATATATTTTACAACACAATTGCACTACCAGCCACTAGAGATGAGAGAGAGAGAGAGAGGAGAGAGAGAGAGAGAGAGAGAGAGAGAGAGAGAAATATTTAAGGAGGGAAGAAAAAAAATGAAAGTTACACAAAATATCTATCCAGAGAAGCTTGGCAGAGCTTTGGTATCTAGGGACTGGGGGAGGGAGTAGTGAGGGTTTGAGGGGGGGTGCGAAGCTTGTAGCACCTGCATAGCTGTCCTTAGCTATCCAATGAGTATACAAAACCAGGCATTCACCATAAATCCTATTGGTAGTCCCAGTATCCCATGGCCCAAGGCCTCAAGCATACAAGAAAACTTTCATCAGCCAGAATATCCCAAGAGCTCAGAGCTCATTCCCCCAGGAGCCAGCTACTTGCCAGCCCTGAAAACAAGCCTTTCCCGGGAATGTGCAGGGTTGAAGCAACCCAAGCCTGTTGCGTTAACCTTGATCTGCATAGTAAAAACAGAAAGAAAAAAAAAGAAAGAAAGAAAACAGGAACGAAGAAAAAAGTCTAAGAGCTGGAAGAAGAATTAAATGATAAGTATTTTTTTAAAATCTCAGCAACTAAATCTATTAAATCAAAGTCAAGATGCTCAATTTAAATAATAATTTGGGGGGAGGGAATTAGTTGTAGGCAGGCTCTCAGCAGGGGGGCCTGATGACAGAGAAGAGAGCATCAGAGTTGCTGTCCAGCCTCCACCTCTCTCCCACCTTCACATGCCCAGCAGTGCCCTAAGTTCTCCTAGCACCTGTCATGACGGAGCCGACCTGGTTAGAGAAGCCATGCACCCAGAGGCCTCAGGCATATGCTCAGGTGCCCTCCTCTCTCTAGGAAGGTTGCTGGCTCTATCATACTCATAAACTATGTAGCACATTCATGCAGGCATCTTGGAGTGAAAGTGTATGGGCTGGCTGCTTCACTGATCACCTTCGTTACGCCTTAGCCTTTTTCTCACTGTGTATCAGCTCTTCTGTGAGTCCAGTCTCTCTCCACCCCCAAGTCTATACACATTAAAGGAACACAGAGATTGCCCATTTAGATTGCCTAATGAACATCTTGCCACTGTGAGCAGCAGATGGCTAAAAGTTTCCATGTTAACCTTCAGCAGAGGGGACAAATGAGAAAACGAGAGTGCCACAGGCTTGTGAGAGCCTGTTAGACGCCACCGCAAAGTGAGAAATGCATTTGCTGAAAGCATACTGTCGCCACTTATGAAAAGCTGTCAGGGCTCCCGGTCCAATTACGAGAAGGGGAAAAATCAATAGTGATCCACTTCCTTGTTAGAGGAATTGATTTTCCTGATAAAGCTCACAATATTCTTGGAGTTGGTCTTAATCATTTTCTGGCAAAATGGAACTGCTCCAACTCTCCCAGATTGTATATAGTTCAATTGAGATCAGTGGCTTAGCCATGCAGGGAGTGACAAATCAATTTCATCAAAGAGGACATCCCTCAGACCGAAGATGAGCAAAAGATACCACCCAGTCATCCTACTGTCGCCAAATATTCAGATGTTTATTTTATCTCTTTAAAAAAAAAATCTAAGGAGGGACCATGACCTTCCAGTTTTCATTAAGACCTTTGTACCAAAATAGATACCTGGTTTCATTCTTCTTGTTCTGATAAAACTATGCCCTCGGGTTTCGAAGACCTAGAGAGCTCCGTGTTCCAGCGCTCTTGCTGAACACATGACCTTGAGGAAATCATAACATTTCCCTGAATCGTTTCTTCACCTTTGAAGAGCTTGCCTTTGCCAGTGCTGTGTTTTATATATATTGTGGCTATGAGACAATTATGTGTAATTCAGCAATTACATACAATTAAGTAATTACATATAGCAGACACTGGGCTAAGTGCATCAACTCACTGAACCTGCCTCATCACCCCACGAAAAAGCTCTTAGTAGAATTCTTTTTTTTTTTTTTTTTTACAGAGAGGAAGGGAGAGGGATAGAGAGTTAGAAACATCGATGAGAGAGAGAAACATCCATCAGCTGCCTCCTGCACGCCCCCCACTGGGGATGTGCCCGCAACCAAGGTACATGCCCTTGACCGGAATCGAACCCGGGACCCTTCTGTCCGCAGGCCGACGCTCTATCCACTGAGCCACACCGGCCAGGGCAGCTCTTAGAATTCTTTTTTTAAAAGGGAAGGACGCAGGCACTCAGAAAGGTTTAGGTGTTTTATCCAACCTTAACTGTTATCCAAGGCTATGAACTCGTTACTTGTGATTTGTTTTGCTACTGTGGTTATCATGTTTTATATCTTCTCTACGAAGTCTAACACACAGCTATTTCACAAGTATGTGGTATATTTTGATGAAAAATTCAGCACTAGAAAACTTCCTCTCTACATTCAAAAAGTTTCATGTTGTAAGTACCACCAAGCAGTGTAAGTGTGTGCGTGTGTGTGTTGTGTGTGTGTGTGTGTGTGTGTGTGTACATCTATGGCCCAAAGGCCAAACTAAATCCTGCCCTTCTGTTTTGATATAGTTCAGGAGCTAAGAATAGTTCTTACTTCTTTTTTTAATGGTTGAGAAGTAAAACAAGAAATATGTTGTGACAAGTGAAAATTATAGAAAATTCAAATTTCAGTGTCCTTAAATTTCATTGGAATACAGCCATCCCGTGTGTCTCCATGTTTTCTGCAATATGGCTGCTTTCATGCTATAACAGCCGAGTTTAGTAGTTTGGATAGAGACCGTAAGGTTTGCAGAGCCTAAAATATTTACTATTTGGCCCTTTACAAAAACGTTTGCCAATTTCTGCCTTATGCTCAGGCTTTGCATACAATGTGTTTTGGCTGAAAAAATATAGTTTCTTCAATGAGCAGACATCTGGGGAATAAGCTGAGTTAGTTTGGTGTGGTTTTTTTTTAACTTTTCTAAATTTATAATAGAAGGCAGTATGGTTAAGTAGAAATCTCAGGGCTTTCGGCCTGGATGTGAACTTTGACTGGTTTTCTTAGCTGTCTGTCCTTGGATAAGCCATCTGAACATGCTCGTTCTGTTTCCTTACCTCCAAAATCAGACTCATATGAATTTAGCCCACAAAGCCATCACCTGAAAAACGTCCGTTGCCTCTCTCAGTGCCCCAGCGAGGACCACGGGGCATGCATCACAAATGGATTCCAGCAGTTCATCCGGTAGCCTAGGCCACAAACCCACTGAAAAGCAAGGAGCAGACCTGCTTCCAGCAGCTTATTCACAACACGCTTCAGCTCCAGCTGACCGGAAAAACAATGTATTCCGGACAGATCATTTGGGGTAGCCTTTCCTTCCGGTAAACAATCACCTACTGTTGCATGTGCTTCTCCCTGGAGATGTGCTTAAATGCTAGACCTCCAGCCAGCACCTCCTCCTGCCCAGCTCAGAGGACGAACCCTGGAGAACCCCAGCACAGCATCCCCACAAGTGGGAAAGCGGTGGGAGGGAGGGCACAGCTGGGGAGTTGGCCTTCTAACTGCTGAGCCACTCCAAATGATGAGGCGAGCTCCCTGTCCCTGCCCACACTGCGCGGTGCTGAAAACTCAAAGAACAGATCATGCAGGCTTTGCCTGTTCACTCACCTCGAGTGTCCCTATGCCTCCCCCAGCCGTCTTCTCAATGGCTGTATTTCTGCAGGGTCAGAGTGCCTATGTGTGCTGGATGCGGGGATGCTTCCCCAGACCCTCTGTGACAGGCGGATGTCCCCATTCCCAAACGTCTGTGAGTGATGTCCCTGCGCAGGAGAAGTGCCCTTGACCAAAACCTTGTGGTGTGTCATACTCTCCTTGCTCAGGAACAGCCCAGAGCTGATGAACAACTGGCACAGGGGCACAGAAGTCTGCCCCCTGGCCCCAAGACATGACAACTGCACTACCCTCTGCTGCACGGCTGCTGCCCATCACCCCAGTGGGTCAGGCCAGGGATAGACTTCTCCAGACATCACACCCTTGCTCAGCTTCTCCCCATTTCCTATCTTGCCACCCTAGTCTCTCTCTACCATTGATTGATTGATTGATTGATTGATTGATTAAAAAAAAAAAAAAACACGCTCTTTTATTAAGTCAAAAATCCCCATCTCCATCTCTGCTTCTAAGAAGCTTAAACTAAGACACCTCGAGTCACCCAAAGAGCTCAGGATTACACCAGGTCCAAACAAGGCATATTCCTCCTGCATCAGATTAAACATGGCCACCGGTTATCTTAACGGAGGTGACAGCTCGACCCACCCACCCTGAGGAGAGAACCAAGAAAGGGGCCTGCGAGCAGGGGGTGAGCCCATCTCTCCTGGTAACCTGGCTGCACTGCTCGGCTGAGAATGCCCTTGGCCAGGGACCAGCAGAATGGGCTCCACCCCCCCCCCCCCCTCCAAGATGAAGTTTCTCAAAGGACTGCTTTAGTCAACAGTCAGGGCCAAGTTTAGATATGGGTGGGGTGATTAAACAAGGGAGCCTCAAGGGAAGCAATTCAAAGATCATTTTATGAAATTATAATCTTGGACCTAAAACCTGACGGGGGTGGTAATGGCTTTCCAAAAGCTGGTATAAAGGAAAACACTGCCTTTTTGAAGGTTAGGCCAAGATGAGGGCCAGAACAATATAGCAGGAACTTTTGAACACTCTTGGGGAAGAGATGAATGCTTACAGAGATCTAGCTGAACCCATGGTTAACCATGACATTATTTGACCCTCAGTACAGCACTAACCTGATTAATGGTAGAGGGAACTGAGAGCCTAGTCTAGTGGTCGGCAAATGGTGGCTCGCGAGCCACATGCGTCTCTTTGGCCCCTTGAGCTTTTAGCAAAGGCCAGCTTAGTAGTACCCTAATTAAGTTAATAACAATGTACCTACCTATATAGTTTAAGTTTTAAAAATTTGGCTCTCAAAAGAAATTTCAATCGTTGTACTGTTGATATTTGGCTCTGATGACTAATGAGTTTGCCAACCACTGGCCTAGTCCATAGGAAGCTTAAGAGGACAGAGAAGGCTTCAGAATGTGGGTTACCCATTAAATTTGTAAAAGTAATTGTATGTAACAAATTTATACAATAGATTGCAAAGGGACATGAAAGAACTTTCTGGAGAGGTGAACTATTCTATATGTTCATTGCAGTACTGGTTACATAAGGTTAATATTTGTCACAAGTTATCAACCTGTGCACTTCAAATGTATGAATTTTATTGTATGTAAATTATGCCTCCATAAATTTTTTAAGTTTATACAATAAATATATACTATTAAGTGATAATAAAAGGTTATTTTACCTAAAACTTTAATCATCAACTAATCAGTTATAGTATAAGTTGAATCTTGGTCTTGAAACTACAGAATTATATGAATTACATTGGTAGCTAATTAAATTTAAAGAGATAATTTTCAAAGATTGCGGAGTTTACTTGAGCGAGAATGTACAATTTCCACCTTTTAATAAGAAGCTATTGTTTTCTGAAACTTCTTTGTGGAACAACTGTGTATATGTGAGCTGGCTGGATAAATAGGTTGCGATATTTGGGCTAGATGTATGAGATTATTTTATTATTTCCAGATGGCTTACAGTCCTCAAGGGTACTGAATCGCAGTGGGCACAATGGAATGAACTAGAGTATCACTATTATTCACATTGCATTTTTTAAATTATGAGCTCTGTGTGTTTTCAATAATTATTTCTTGTATTTCAGGCATAAATTTGTTTTGGAAAGAGAAGATTTGTTGGACCAAAGCTAAAAGAGATGGAAAGAGAGTAGAGATCACACATTAATAAATGGCATTATATTTAGAACAATGGTTGTCAACATAATTTTCCCCTAGCTGAATTTTGGGTGGTAATTTTTCTGTCTCTTGGCCTTTTTGTGGTCACAGATTCTGCAACTTCTCTAGTAAAAGGTGTCTTTAAAAAATTAAAATGGTTTACAAATACACTTGGGAATTTTTCTATTTGAAATCTTAATGCTAAAGTCTTTTCACAGAAACAAGCAAATTTAAAGGTGTTATAAAATGTGTATAGTAAAACATAAAGAGCTAATATTAAGAAATTCTTTATCATATACTCTAAATTGGAATAGGAGAAATATTTTTGGGCATTTTGTCAATTTTTATAGGCATTAATATGTTCAAGGTAAAGTTATTGCAGAATATTAAACTGGAGTGCCCTAAAATTTGATTTTTAACTTTCAATTATTTTGTTCTTTACTAGTGCATTAGAGTTCTCCAGAGAAACATAACAAAAGGGAGCTATATATGATATCTCAATTTTGAAAATAAATTTTAATAAACACTGCTATTATAATCATTCAAAGTATGTGTATATATTTTGAGGAATATATATATACTAGAGGCCCGGTGCACGAAATTCGTGCACGGAGGGGGGTTCTCCCTCAGCCCAGCCTGTACCCTCTCCAATATGAGACCTCTCGAGGGATGTCCGACTGCCCGTTTAGGCCCGATCCACTGGGATCGGGCCTAAACGGGCAGTCGGACATCCCTCTCACAATCCAGGACTGCTGGCTCCCAACTGCTTGCCTGCCTGCCTTCCTGATTGGCCCTAACCGCTTCTGCCTGCCAGCCTGATCACCCCCTAACCACTCCGCTGTCAGCCTGATTGATGCCTAACCGCTCCCCTGCCAGCCTGTTTGCCCTCAACTTCCCTCCTCTGCCGGCCTGGTCACTCCTAACTGCCCTCTCCTGGAGGGTTGATCACCTCCAACTGCCCTTTCTTGCAGGCCTGGTCCCTCTCAACTGCCCTCCCTTGCAGGGCTGATCCCTCACAACTGCCCTCCCTTGCAGGCCAGGTGCCTCCCAACTGCCCTCTCCTGCTGGCCATCATGTGGTGGCCATCTTGTGTCCACATGGGGGCAGGATCTTTGACCACATGGGGGCAGCTATATTGTGTATTGCAGTGATGATCAATCTGCATATTATTCTTTTATTAGATAGGATGTATATATATATATGTATGTGTGTATGTGTGTGTGTGTATATATATATATATATATATATATATAGAGAGAGAGAGAGAGAGAGAGAGAGAGAGAGAGAGAGAGAGAGATTTTAAGGGATTGGCTCAGGCAGTTGTAGAGACTTGAAAAGTCCAAAATCTTCAGGGCAGGCCAGCAGGCTGGAGACTCAGGAAAAGAGTTTCAGTTCAAGTGCAAAGGTGATCTACTAACAGCATTTCCTTTTGCTCAGAAGAGCCACGCTTTTTCTATTAAAGGACTCCAGCTGTCTGAATGAGGCCAACCCCCATTATGGAGGGTAATCGGCTTTACTCAGAGTTTACGGATTTAAATGTTAATCTCATATATAAAAGTACATTTATAGAAACAGAATAATAATTGGCCAAATATCCAAGTACCATGGCCCAGCCAAGTTGACACATAAAAGTATCCATCACAGGTGGGAAGGAGGGGAAAGAAAACCTTCTGAAATATATCAAAGATGCCTGGGAATCACATGCAATGGTCCTGGGGATTATCTAGATATTAGGCAAATATTATGCTCTTATTTTCTTTTCTGACTCCCTTCACTTGTTTCTGTAAATCTGAGTTACCACCTGGAGCCGTTACTTTAGTCTAATACAGCTTTGCTCCAACCTACCTCATTTGTGCTGCCGTTGGTAAATATACTACATTATACATATATTGTTTTACAAAAATAAAATTTTAAATAAGAAGATAGAGAAGAAAATATGCATGTATACTATCTTTTACAACTACATAGTTACCTTCATCAATGATCATTGTTTTAAATTACTATCTGGAGTCACTTGCTTTCAATCAGAACTTTCTTCAGTACTTCTTCTAAGATGAGTTGGCTAGAAACAAATTCTCTCAGCTTATGTTTATCTCAAAATGTCTTTATTTCACCTCTATTTTTCAAAAATAGCTTTACTGGATATAGGATTCTCGATGGACTGTTTTTTCCCTCCAGCATTTTAAATATGTTATTCTACTGCCTTCTGGCCTCCATTATTTCTGCTGAGAAATAAGATGTTAATCTTACCAGGGTTCCCTTGTCAAAGATCAGTCATTTTCCTCCTGCTGTTTCTCCAGATTTTCTCCTTGTCTTTGCCTTTTAGCATTTTTGCTGTGATGAGTTTATTTGTGGATCTCTTTGCACACCAATTCTACTTGAAGTTTATTGAGCTTCCTGGATATGTAGGTTAGTGTTTATCAATAAATTTGAGATGTTTTCATCCATGGTTTCGTCAATATTTTTCTGATTCTCTCTCTCTCTTTCCTCTCATTCTCATATTTTCATTACATGAATGTTGATACACTTAATGCTCCAACATTTCTCGGAGAATCTGTTCATTGTTCTTCATTGTTTCTCTCTTTCTTCAGATCATATGAATTCTCTTGATCTAGCTTCAATTCTTCTGATTCTTTCTTCTGCCAGTTTAAACTACAATGAAGCCCCTCTAGTAAATTTTTTACTTCATTTAGTCTACTTTTCAACTCAAGAAAGTCCATTTGTTCTTTAATATGATTTCTATCTTGTTATCGATATTTTCTATTTAATAGGGCATTATCATCATACCTCCTTTACTTCTTTAATCATTGTATGCCAACACACTCCAATCCCAGGGAATTTCACTTTTGCTTCTCCCTCTTCCTGGAAGACTCTCCCTCCAGATAGTATTAGGGCTTACTTTCTTATTTCATTCAAGTCCTGGGTCAAGTATTATTTCCACAGAAAAATCTTCCCTGCAAATCTATATAAAATAGCAGTTCCTCTTGGGTTGCTTCCTAGTTTTATTGTTTTCCACAAAATTTATACTGACTTGCATGATTACATGATTTTTTTTTTTGTCCATCTCCTACATTAAGATTCACAAAGCATAAACTTTGCCAGTCATATTCATTGATATATCATTTCTAGAGCCTAAAATTGTTCTTGGCACATAGTAGATACTCACCAAATATTTATTATATAAATAGATGAATAAATAAACTGTGCTCCATGTACGAGGCATTTAAAGTGGGGAAATATGCTCTATGAAGACTACAAGAGAGACAGCAAAGGTAATCTTCCATCTCTGCCTTCTTAGGCTTGCTACTCTGTCTGGAGAAGTAACTCCTACTCAAAAGGCTTATAAACCTTATTTTTTGCTCCAAAATCTCACAAATTCCAAGCTGCAAGGTCTGAGAGAAGAGGATCTGGTGCAGGAGGAGAAAGTAATTTAACTGTGTTTGATTTTCACAAAGCACACTCATTTTCCAGGGATAGAAAAAAATGGGCAAGAGCAAGTGTAGAGGGCCACAGCCACTCAGGGAAATGTTACCCAAAGGGCTTACATGTTGTTCTATGTAATTAGGTCATTCCCTGGTTCTAATTCTTCAAAAATTCCTTGATTTCTCCCAGAAAAACAAAAGCCCCATATATTTTTTTTTCATGTTTTATATAAGATTAGAGGCCCGGTGCATGAAATTCATGCATGGGTAGGGTCCCTAAGCCTGGCCGGTGATCAAGGCCAATCAGGTTCCCCGCCTCGCCGCCACCTCCCCGCCACCTCCCCGCCCCCTCCTTCCCTCGCTCCCTCAGCACCCCATCACTTCTGATCGCCTGCCATGTTCCGCGCCGCCCCCTGGTGGTCAGCGCACATCATAGCGATCGATCGAACTCCTGTTCTCCCAGTCGAATGCCTAAGGGGACACTTTGCATATTAGCCTTTTATATATATAGATCCTCAGATCTTATCCAATCATATTCTTAACATGATTAAAAGATCCTGTAAGTCTCAGCTTTCCTTTTTAAGCCCAAACTTTCCCTTTCAAGCATTGCCTTGATAAAGTTAACTCAGATTTCAGGTCTCAGTTCAAATGCTGCTTCCACCAGGCCTCCTCTGTATTAGTTAGGGTAAAGCTAGCTGCTGTAACAAATAGATTGCAACACAAAAATAACTCAAGCATAATAGAAGTGTGTCTCACTCATGTAGCAGTCCAAGACAGGATAATTCAAGGACAAAGACTAATGTGGTATCCAACCTCTTCAGCACATGGCTTTTAAGGTTACCATGATTATATCCTTCCTGGTCAGCTGGAATAGGCTAAGAGTATGGAGGAGCTCATATGGAAGATTTTATGGGTCAAACCTAAAATAGACACACATCACATTTTCTCGCATTCCATTATCTAAATGTCAGTCATATGGCCATGCCTAACTGCAAGGGAGACTGGGAAATATGTTCCAGCCATCTTCCCAGGAAGAGGAGGAGAATTTGGATTTGGGCAAAATAAAAAAAAGGGCGGAGGGGAGCCACAAGGCTCCCTTCTCTACCCCCTCCTTCATTTATTTCTATAGCACCTGACATTTATTGTTCACAAAGCCCAATGCACATGTTATATGTGAGACTTATAAAGCCAATAAAGGCAGGGACTGAGTCTGCCTACTCTCCATTATATTCTTTGCAAGCCTGGCACATAGTAGGTTCTCAGTAAATACTATATTGAACTATGTGAAATTGCTGTTTTATTTGTCATGAAATGTCTAATAACAGCGATTTAGGAACAACTCTTAAAGGCACACCTTTGACGAATGGGTTGTTTAGCAGAACATCTTTCACGGGTTGGTGAAAAGCTTTTACACAGAACTCAACAGTTTCCCAGCTTGCTTCTTCCCACTTGTTTTAAGACTTGGTAGGTAATTAAACTCCTTGCCAGGGAAACATTTGTAGAACAAAGCGTTTTATGGACTAACTGGGAAGTCCCACAGCCTGTGGAGGTTTGGGGAGGGGTGTGTGTGAGGGGGGTACTCACACACAGAGTTCCACTTACTCTCAGGAGAAAGCTTTGTCCTGCACGTTAATGAATGACAGACCTTGGGTTCTATCCCAATCAAGCAAACATTTGTTCAGCATCCACTATGAGCCAGGGACTGGGTCCAGAGCCAAGGTCACAAAGATGATTGCTTCCTTCCAGGAGCCTATAAACTTGCAAGGGACTCATGATCAGCTTGTTTTGGAAATATCCCTTCAGCAGTTTTCAGAAGAATGGGCAGAACAATAGAAAGAGAACCCATCTGGGAGTTGATTTTAATGGAGCAAGCAAGAGCTGGTGTGCTACATTATTTTATTTTTCTTCATTTCTTTCCTTTGATGGGGATAGAAGGTGGCAGGAGAGGTGGTCACGGGAAGGGTTAAGGGGCTGGAGAAGCACAGCTACTCATAGGTGACGCCATTGCCCTTCACCTGCTGAAGAGGAAAGCAGCTAAGGCACAGAATAGGGCAGCCATAATGCAGATAAAGGTCGGGATGGGTGTGCCGTGCTTGAAAGAAAGTGCTTCAGCTAAGAAGTTCCCCGCTCCTTTTCAATCCCTTCAGATAGAAAAATCTGCCAGCAAGAAAATGAAGAAAAATCAGAATCACAAGCATGAAGGACACAAGGTGACGCCGTCTTTTCCTGACACCCTTAATCCTTAGGTTCCACCTTCACCCTTATGAGCTGGTGCTGGAGGAAAGGGAAGGCGAGCCCACTCCAGTATATGTGCATTCCATCATTTGTCAAGCAGGAGCGGTGTTTTTGCTGGGTCTTTGTTGTTCTCAGGCTCTGAGCTAAAAATAGACTTTCCAAAGAAAGCTCCCTTTAGGTGGTCCTCCCAAGGCGATTTACATGATCAGCTTTGAGCTGCAAGACTAATTTGGAACACTCCTGCATCTGCCGTGCTCCAGGTTTGTTTGTGTGTGTGTTTTCAGGGGTGGCTGCTTTTTCACCACAGATTCCAGTGAAGTGTTCACCTCAGCGATCTCAAATCTTGGGCCACAAATTAGGACAGGAGGTGGGGTTAGCATAGTTGAGGTGCCATGTAAACTCCAATCAGAACCTCTGCATGAGACTATCAAATTCTTCTGCCCATTTTGCTCCTGTTTCAGGTGAAAAATATCTGCCCACATAATTATACTCCCCTAAGCTTTCTGCTAAACCCAGTAACTTGGTGGGGATCATAATCCCCTTTTGACGTTTATGGGGTAGCACATCAGCTGGAGAACAGTCTTCAGTTGTCTCTGTAGAAGCTGAAAGAGTCCTTACCTCAGAGCACAAAGATCCTAGAGTCCTCAAATTGAGTCCTCAACTTGAGTGACATGTCATATTCAGGTCACTCTGAGCAGTGTCAGAGAGCCCAAGCCTGAAACCTGGCTTCATGGCTGCCTGCTCGGATGTGGAGCCTGCCTGCCATGCCCAAGAAGTGCCCGGGTCCCCGTTGTTCAGTAATAAGCTGTCAGTGTTGACCCTGTCCAAGTGACCCCTTTCAGTAGCATGAGTCTACTGACAGGTCTGACTTCTCTTTCCAAAGGGTTCGTGTATAACCTGTCACATTATAAAAACATCTTTCAAAGACAACTTATTAAGCCATTTGACAACTTCATGAGATGAGTTGAATTCTAAAGATGAAAAATAAAAAAATAAAAATAAAATAAAGATGAGGAAATGAAAACACGGGAGAGTTCATTGACTTGTCCGGGTTCAAACTTGCCCAAATCTCAAGCATAAGACTAAGGGAAATAAAATTGATAATTATTTTGGTGACACTCAATATCTATTTGGTAATATGTCTTCCCATCCAGAAACAAGAAACTTCTCACCATCTATTAAAATCTCAAGTTTTGCCTGGCTGCGGTGGCTCAGTGGTTGAGCGTCAACCTATGAACCAAGAGATCATAGTTCAATTCCCTGTCAGGGCACATGCCCGGGGTTGCTGGTTCAATCCCCAGAGGGTCTGAAGAAGGCAGCCAATCAATGATTCTCTCTCATCATCGATGTTTCTATTTCTCTCTCCCTCTCCCTTCCTCTCTGAAATCATTAAAATATATTTATAAAAATCTCAAGTTTTGCTCTCCATTTACTGGGTCAACAATTATGGATTAAGAGCCTAGTGTGTGCATCAGGCATGTAGTAGCTTTTGTTGTTATTATTTTATTTTATTTATTATATACTAGAGGCCCGGTGCATGAAATTCATGAACGGGGGTCGGGGGAGGGTGTCCTTCAGCCCAGCCTGCACCTTCTCCAAACTGGGACCCCTCGAGGGGCAGTTGGACATCCCTCTCACAATCCAGGACTGCTGGTTCCCAACCACTTGCTTGCCTGCCTGCCTGCCTGCCTGCCTGGTTGCCCCCAACTGCCCTCCCCTGCTGGCCATCTTGTGTGCACATGGGGGCGGCCATCTTTGACCACATGGGGCGACCATCTTGTGTGTTGGAGTGATGGTCAATTTGCATATTACCTCTTTATTATATAGGATAGGGTATCCCAAACAATATATGCACACTTAAAAGTTGATAGTTCAATTAATGATTCTTTCTTTTCAGATTTAACCCATTGGAATTAATTATTATTCAAAGTGTGTATATATTTTGGGGGGACATGCTGTATATGCTCTGCATAATTTTATAAAGTCTATTTCTTAAGATTTTTAAAAAGTATTCTTGTTTAAATGAGACCTTGTTTGCATTATATTTCTCATTTATTACAAGTAGAGAGGAAAGCTATTGCTATTTCCACTTTAATTTTCTAACCAACCACCCAGTTGAACTCTCTAATGAATTTTAATAGTCTTTAAGTTGGTTCTCTTGTGCTTTTCAGGTAGACAACTATGCCATCTGAGAAATAACAATACTATTCATTTTAACATTTTGCTATATCACTCCTTACATCCTTCTCTTTTTCTCTGCTCTAACTACCTTCCGTAATTGAACTGTCTCATATTGCTAGAAATAAAATGCTCTATGTTGGAATGGGGGTAGTTGAGGTTCAGAGAAAAATTCAACATTTCCATATCTCAGTGGCTTTCAGGGGTGGAGGTGGAAGCAAGGCACAAAATCTGCTCTAGCCAGATTCTGAAAAATAAGCTTAGAGGGTGAGGTCTTTCTGGGAGAGCTGGAGGCAATGTTCTATTTTGTGCAAGGTTCTGATGCAAAGTGAGGGCCTCAGCTATTGCTGCTCTCTCCAGAACCAGACAACATCCATCCCCTACGTAAGCAAACTCTAGGAACAACCATACGCAGGATTGCCCAGCATCTGACTTGGCAGGAAGCAGACCCTTTGGCCAGCACCACGCAGACCATTTCTCCAGATGGCCACATCAGTTGGCTTCTCTCACATGTTTCTTGGAGTTGACCCACAAGATCGAGAACAGCCCTCAATTGGGGCTAGACATGATACTGTGGAACGATGGATAGGCATGTGAGCTCTGGACTTCAACTGAAAGGACTCAAACCCTGACCCACCACTTCTTGCCTATGAGACCACTTGGGAAATCTACCTTTCTGCGCCTAATTTCCTTAGCTGGAAAATGATTTTAATATTTATACCTACCTCACAGGGCTTTAGGGAGGAATAAATTAGTAATGTATGTGAAGTTCTGAGAACAATGCCTGGCTTATAGTATGTGCTCAATAAATCTTGGCTTACTGCTGGGCAAATGAGCCTCATTATAACTAGGGTTTGGTATGCTCCAGTGGTAAGACTTTGGGAAAGATGCTTAAATGTTCCATTAACCTTCCTGAGCCTCACTTCCTTCATCTGTGCAGGTGAAACACCTTCTTCATTGAACTGTTAGGAGAATTACTTGAGCAAATGTATATAAAACAGCTGAAAGGATAATGAAATAAAGTTGCTTTCCTTCCTATTCAATGTTTTTATTAGATGACTAGAGGCTCAGTGCATGAAATTCGTGCAAGGGGCTCAGTCCTTGGAGCCCCAGCTGCCTCGGCCAACCCTCACAGCCTTGACTGGCCCTCGCAGCCCTGGCTTCATCTGGAAGGTCATCTAGATGGTCGTCAGGATGGTCATTCTGCTATTCGGTCTAATTAGCATATTAACGCTTCATTATCCTATCTAATAAAGATGGAATATGCAGATTGACCGTAACTCCGCAACAAAGATGGTGGCGCCCACAGCCAATAAGGAGGGAATATGCAAATTGACATGACAAGGCCAGAGGCGGAAGGCAGCTCTGGCCAGAGCGAGAAGTAGAAGGCGACTCCGGGCCGGGGCGAAAGCGGTGCTGGCACCCAGGGGAAGGAAGGCCTATTCTTGCACAAATCTTCGTGCATCGGGCCTCTAGTATAGGATAAGTTCCATAAGGATGGAAACCCACACCTATGCCTAAACCCATCAGGGACTCAAACAGACACACCCATTAGCTCACCTTTTTTGTCCCAACACATCCAGCATTTCTTCTTATCTATAAAAGTTCCAAATTCCAACACCGGGAAAACGTGAGATCACAGAGTTGTCACATCATCATTGAGCAATGCCAATTAGGTCAAAGCCCTCTCAGAAACCACCTCCAGAACTGTGAGAAATAAATGTCTGCTTTCAAGCTACACGGTCTCTGGTATTTTATAGCATCCCAAATAGACTAAGACATCACCACTTATCTCCTCTGTTAATTGGTCCTAGGAAACTCCCCATGAAGCCATAGCTGTGGGTTGATGGGGAGACAGTGAATGTGTGAATAGTATTCTATTTTTAACTGAATCATTTGTGCATGAGTGTTTGTAATTAATATTTATGTTTTATATCTTATTTGTACTTATGCAAACAAGAAGGAAGGATAAACGGAGGGGAGCAGGGAGAGAGGGGGAGAAAAGGAGAAAAATCTTGAAAAATATACTCAAGAAAATAAAATATGATCAGTCAGTTAAGCAAGTGGTTGTTTTCTGTATACTAATTAGTAGTAGAAAACTGAGTTGCTCTTTGATATCAACTCTGAGAACAATGTTTTAGTTGCTCACTAAATCTCAACTTCCTAAACTTTAGAATTCCTAGTGCCTGGATTGCAGAATTCCTGGTGAGTTTAGATACAAAGAATATATAAAAACTAACATGTTTAAAACATAAAATAATTGCTTATTAACAATATTAAGAACATTCTTACCTAAAAAATGTGTCATCTCAATATATTGTGTTCTATTGCTAGAACACAATTATGCCACATGTATTTTTTTCCAAATTGATAAGCTTAAAAAGTCTAATGAACTTAATAGTAAAGTCCCTTTTGATCTCCTGGTCCTGCAAACAAACGATAAATTCTAAAATTGACACACTTCAAGGATCATAAAATGGGAATTACAAGGCTGAATACTTGTCAGCATTTGGTTTCAGTTTTAGAAGTTCTGTCTCCTTTTTGCATTTAGGCTATTTTATATATCTTCCTCTAGGCATTAGTCATCATGTTCATAATTTTAGCAATGCTAATATTTATGTGTTCAGTGAATACATAACATAATTCAGGCACCCACACAGAAAAGATTTTAAAAACTCTAGTAGCACTTTGATGTGGTTGTTTTAACAAGAAAATAGACACATAGGATGCTGTCATGGAAATATCTTCGTGATGATACAGATTTTTTAAAATTTCAACCATGCAATTGGCAAAGTAGGTAGTTGTAGGTGGATGAATGCATCAGGAAACAGCAACAGAATCATAATGCAGAAAGGATGCAGGTAGAATAGTAAAATAAAGAACATCTCCCTGAAGGTCCTGATTTGACCAAAAGGAAACAAACCTAAGGCAATGAATAGATCTGCCACGTTATTTTTGCCATGCCACAACAATTATCTTTGGCTTTATGGTAATTGCCAGCTCAACTCTAAATCCCTATCTAGAACCTTTTAATGAAAAGCGACAAATGCTTGGATTTGAGAGTTTTTAATAATGCCAGATCAAATGACTGCATGTGAAAGAAGAACATCTGAGCTGGCAATACTTGGATTCCGTGTGCTCCGGGAAAAAGAAATATGTACTCACAGAAATGACACGGATAGAGAAAGCATTCATCTTTAAAGTGAAGGGTAGAAGTTCCTCTTGGATTTTCTGCTGACCTGCTTGTTTTTCCTGCTCTTGGTTTAAAAACTGGGATCAGGCTTATATAGGAGCTTCAAGACAATAAATGCCTACAATAAATGCCTACAGGTTATACCAGCTGATCCTGCCAACATAAGAGGTTGTGCCCAAGCCAAAGCAAGCTTTAAAAGCATGCACATGAATCAATGAAACAGAAAATCACCTGGCAGCACACACGTGCCCAGTGGAAATGTATGCCACGAAGGGACTGGAACCCAATTGTGGTTTTCTGGAAGCGGATGGTAAAGTGGAAAAAAAGAAAGGAGCGACAGCTGGAAGATCTGGATTTTTAGACTTATTTCAGCATTTTACTGGACTTGTGAGATTGAGTAAGCCACTTGGTTTTCATGAGAGTCAAATAGGGATAATGATGTTTGGAACGGGCTTGGCACATAGGAAGCACTCAAAATGTTATTTATAATAATTCGTATTTTATTATTTTAATCTCCCAAGATTACTGTGCTAAACAAAAAATGCATATATGAAAACCTGCGACCATTATGTAAACATAAGGAACTATGTAACTTACTGTAGATGAAAACACTGGTACCCTACCTCATTCTTGTTACTTGAACCTTTGAAAGTCAGATGACTGACATATTTTTCAAGGTATAACACAAAGTGAAAATGTTAAAAACGTTCTTGACAATGATTGCAACCAGGAAAAAACTACCTATGTATATGGATAAGGACTGAAAGGCGACATGGAAAAATGAAAACCATCAGGGCTATAGCTAATAATCAGACATAATCCCTGCCTAGTCTAGAGAGTGAACACTGTATTACAATAAATGCTTCATTATAATGGGATACATGTTTCCATGAATGAATGTATACCACTGGAGTGCACAGAGAGAACAGATTTTTGTTAGGAGCTGGAGGAGAGCATGGGCTTATAACATAAAGAGAAGGCAAAGGTCCCACCAAAGATTGGGACCGTATCCTTGAAAACTATAGGGATCCAGTTTTGAGGGGCACTATAGGGTCAGAATTGGGGACAAGGGCTTTGGAATCAGTGTTCAAAGCCTGGCTCTGTCACTTACTATGGTGGATTTTTAAAAGCAGCCCAAATCTTTCTACTGCCCTTCTCAATCAGTAGGTAGAGTTCATGTCTTTACTCATTGCATCTGGCTTTGCCATGTTATTTGCTTTGTGACACAAGCAGAAGCTTGACAAACACTTGAGCAGTGTGGCTTGTCCTCTCTTTGGGTGCTGGGAACACTGAGACCATCATGTGCCTGTTGTTGGGACTGTGAGAGCTAGCAGGTGACCTCAGTCGTGTCAATGAGGCAGGCTAGGGAGACTAGGAGTGGAACTGCCCAGCTGAGCCCACCCTGATTGCGACAGATTTCAAAGAGGAAGAGTGATTGCTGTCCTAAGCAAGTTGAACATGGTTTGTTATAGAGCAAAATCTAACAGGTACACTCCGTGGCTCTGGATAATTTACTTCACTTCTTTAAACTTTGGTCTCCTCATTTGTAACATGGAAATAATAATAGTCATTGTCTCCTAGGTTGCTGAGAGTATTAAATAGATGATGCATGGAAAATACGTATAGTGCCAACACTAGCTAGTGACTAATAGTACGATTGCATACTTATGCCCAGAATTTCATTTTTCCAGAGATCAGAAGTGGCCCAATGGGATGCTATATGTGCTGTAACTATGAGAACCATAAAGTTTCCTGGGACATGTTCTAAAAGTAAACAGTGGGGTGTGTTTGTTTGTTTGTTTGTTTGTTTGTTTTCAGTTTATTTGGATATTTCATACATCAGATACTAGGTATTAAAATGCTATTTGGTGAAATGCTATGTTTTTATAGGTTTTCTTTTTCCTAAATTCAACTTTTTTTTTTTAAGCATTGCCTCTGCACAACTAAGTCTGAGCAGCTGAATTTTCTGTTTTCTGTGACTTCAGTGGAACATGATATCTTCCTGATTCATCTCCCATGGGGAGGAAAATCATACTTGACTACATCACAGGAAGAAGATGTGGGTTTGCTAATGGCCTTCTGAAAAAAATTAAATGCTAAGTGGTTCGATTCTTTCCACTTCTCTATCTGAAACATCAAGGCTAACAGAATTAATTTTCTAAAAATTAAAATTCTGTCCTAATGGAACACAATTAAGAAACTATGTGAATGTTCCCTTTCCAATAATGTAGATTTAATTTTAAGTAACTTCAAGTAATATCTAATAGACATGAGTGTTTATAGTCCCATTGAAGTCAGAAATTGATGTAAATTTAAAGTAGCTGCAAATTACTGTACAATCTTTACATTTTGAATGTTTTCCCCTTTTTAAAATTAGTTATATGCTAATATCTCACAGCTTTGAACTGGGCTCCACCGACCCTCAGTGCTCCCCTTACTTGTAGTAATCCTGAAATGCAAAACTTTGCTCAAGATAGCAGGTTTATCCTCCAAATACAATTATCAAAAGAACCTTTAGTAATGCATTTACAAATAGCAGTTTCCTGGTGGGCAACAGCATTGTTACATCCTTAGTCTAAGTTCTATCTGAACTTGAAACATGAATGTCTCTAAGAACATACGGAAGGGCTACAAAACCAAATTTCCAACCACAAAGACAATTAATGAGGGAGCTTTCAATAAGAGCCGTGTTTATGTTCAGAGCATCAGTTCCTCCATTTGTTTGAACTGATTTATGTCATCGGTTTGAATTATATGTGCCTATAAATAAAAGATATGGTACATAAGTCATAAGGATACTTCTGAATACCAGGCTGGCATGGCTCAATGGTTGAGCGTTGACCTATGAACCAGGAGGTCATGTTTCAATTCCCGATCAAGGCACATGCCCAGGT
The DNA here is from genome assembly GCF_027574615.1 of Eptesicus fuscus. Taxonomy (NCBI): domain Eukaryota; kingdom Metazoa; phylum Chordata; class Mammalia; order Chiroptera; family Vespertilionidae; genus Eptesicus; species Eptesicus fuscus. The sequence continues at coordinate 10,846,690 of NC_072490.1, read as the reverse complement.
TGTGGGCTCCATCCCAGCATGGAGCTTGCAGGAGGCAGCCAATCGATGATTCTCTCTCATAAATCATCTCTCTCTCTCTCTCTCTCTCTCTCTCTCTCTCTCTCTCTCTCTCTCTCTCTCTCCCTTCCTCTCTGAAATTAATAAAAATATTTTTTAAAAAGAATACTTCTGAATCTCCCACTTGTATTTTGAATCCTAGTAGGGTGTTCAATTTGGAGGCAGTATAACGCACAAGAGTGTGGCTCTGTAATAAGAATGCCTTCACTTAATAGCTCTTGGGCAAGATGTGTCAGCTCTCTGGGCCACAGGTTCCTCATCCACAAAGTATAATATTACCTCCCAGGCCTAAGCAAGACAAGGCACATAAAAGCGCAGAAAACAGTGGCTGGCATATAACCAGCGCTCAGTACATGCTTGTTGAAGTTGGCTAGAGCATTTGACTCTTGTTGGATGTGTTCTGTGATTGAGGTAGTATGGCTCAGACCGCTGTTTTTGGACAAGCCATGATAGCCAATGTAGTAGGACCCTCATCTAAGACAGAGGTTGACAACACTGAAGGATCGCCTATCAAGCTGTCTGGGACCAAACACTACTATATGTTACTATATATACTCTGGAACTGCGTGGAAATTTTTTGAAGCAAGAAGCATATGTAGTTTTAAATTTTTTTTTCTCAAAAAAAAAACACAAAAAGTAGCCCTTCTTAACTTTTCCCCTTCTCAGCAGATGCTTTGTGGCATGGTCCTTCTTTCCTTTATTTCTTATTTTTTAAAAAGCCTGGAAGGTTGAGGAGGTAAAGGCTGGCTATTAAGAAGAGAATGTTTAAAAAACTAAAACAGGGATGTCACTGAGTGGAATGACCGTGCTAGAGGGTTGGATGACCTTAACGAGGTGCATCACCTGCTCAGTTTTCTCATGGGCAGATTATCTTTCTAAGATCATTTCAAACTCCAAAAGTTTGGGACTGTGTGATGTGGGATCAGGGGAAAGTAAGTCCCAAGAAGAAAGAATAAACAGTAGAAAATAGGAGGAAAAAAAAAACTATGTAAACAGGAATGGCTTCTCCAGGTTCGTACGGATTTTTAAGATAGATGCAGGGATTTGGGAGTTTTCCATACTACAAGAAAGCAAATGTAGTAAAAAATTGTTCATGTGCTCAGAAGTAGATTCCCCAGTCAGATCATCTAAAAAGTTAGGTTTTTGTTTTCATAGGAGTTAAATCACCTGAAGGCGCTCAACTTTGGTGGTCATCAGGGAAATGCAAATAAAGCCACAGAGATAAAATTAGAAATAATGCAGTATCCACGCGGGAGAAAACAACTGGCAGTTGTAATCCATGCTTATGTATTGGCACCAAAAGTCATGTTTGAGAATAGTCAAAGCAGCACTGGTCATGACAGGCGAAAAATGAAAACAAGCTGCCAGTCCATCACCACACAGAGGATTAAATCCATCATGGCAGACTCAGACAGTCCAATTCTGCACAGCAACGAAAGAGAATACATTCAACAGCATAACTCTCCATCCATTTTAAATGATCTCTGCATAGTTTACTTTTAATGTAGTTTAAAAACTCTGTTTTCCTGAAAGAAGTTAGAAAGAGGAAATATGCTACAGCACAATGTTTTATGCAATTTAAAACGCACACACTAATGAACTTCACATATTTTCCACAGATCCATACAAATATCCCTACATGTGTAAGACATATATCTGTAAAACATTATAGGGGGTGTCATGGAATGAAGGAAATTTTGAGTGGGAATTGGGTTATATTCAGGACAATTAATAAAATGAATTAAGATGAGAAAGGGAATTTGCAAGCAACAATGATGACAATTCTAGGTCCCTTCATTACCCCCAAAATAACAATAATAAAATAAACAAACACAGGAAATATAAGCAGAGAAGTGTGCTCATCTTAAGATGCCCAGAATGACCTTCCTCTTCTCCTTCTGGAAAACTGCCACTTACCTGTCAATATTAAACATTTTCCTTTGGTGCCTGGCTGATGTGACTCCGTGTTGAGCCTCAACCTATGAACCAGGAGGTCATGGTTCAATGCCCAGTCAGGGCACATGCCCGGGTTTCAGCTTGATCCCCAGTAGTGGGCATGCAGGAGGTAGCTGATCAATGATTCTCTGTCATCACTGATGTTTCTCTATCTCTCTCCCTCTCTGAAATTTTTTAAAATGTTTTTCCCTTTGGGGAATCTTCCCCTAGCTCCTCGGTGGTTATTATTTGTCCCTGAGTCTACCTTCCTTGTGAAGCTGAATTTTCATTTGGTTCAGGGAATCTGCATATTTCTCTCTATATGCCTAGAATTATAAAGTACCTGGTACCTAGTAGTCTCAGCAACTATTGATAAATAAGTTAGCAAATAAGGACTTCACTTAGTTAGACATCTCTACCTTATTTTGTAATGTTCTCAACTATCTTAAGCTGAATAATAACTCCTTACCCCCACCACCACACAAGAAGTAGAAGCAACACTCCATGGTGACTCACTAGATGGCTTCCTCAAAGTATTAGACCACTGCTTGGTAGACTTGGGCATCGTGGCAGCTTGCATTTCAGGGAGAAAACAGGGGACAAAGATGCCATCAACAAGCACCTCTGGTCTGTCTGAATAACAACCGGATCGATACTGTCTCCCACTATATACCCTGATAACTTATCATTGTTAACGGAAGAGACAAAAGCCCCATTTTCTGGCCAACTCTGCAATAATAAAGACGGATGAAACAGGTATGCTTCCTAAGTCCAGGCTTTATGGGTAAGTTGTCCTCAGCTATGGAGGGAAGAACATGGCATTGGAGGCTTAAGGGCTGAGTCATCTTTTCCAGGCCACTTGTCAAGGGCCTAACGGATGGCCCAGGGCTGCCAAGTCACTGGAGGAACAGAGGGTTACAGAAAGCAGGACAAAGCCGTGATATAACCCTCCCTGGAAAACACTGGAAAGAGAATTTTTGAGATTCATTGGCCCCCAGCACGACTCTCCAAGCTTTTTGGAACACATTTCAAAGAAAGTGCAAAGCTTTTCAGATAAAGAGCAGGAACTATTCCCCGTTTTGGCTCGAGTTCCTGTTCTCTGTTTTGAAAGTCTTACTACTCACTTTTAGGGATGTCGTTTAAGATACATAAGGATGAACAAGTTGAATGTTCATGATCCTTTAGAGACTGTAAATGTGCAGGTGACACGTGTGTTTGAATGTTGGGGCCCTATGTACAGAATGGGTCCCTGCCTCTCGGGGAACCAGAGCTCTCCGTGCCAGGCTGCCAGGAGTGAAGATTCTATGTGTCTGTTAGAACTCGCGGCATGCTGGCCCTTTCATAATCTGTGACCCATTTAAACCTCCAGGAATCCTTATGATGCTTTTTTCCCTCCCTCTCTTACTAACCAAAACTGTCTTTCCCAGCTGACAGAGATCCAGCTCTCTCCAACAGCCATTTGTAAACTTACTTAAAATGATTACTCAAAGAATTTCTCCAGCTCCAGGCTTTCCCTCTGCTGTTGTTGTTTGTTTGTTTAAGCATTTTAAAAGTTACAAAGAAAAGAAAACAGCCCTGGCTGGTGTGGCTCAGTTGGTTGGGTGTCGTCCCATGCACCGAAAGGTTGCTAGTTCGATTCCCGGTCAGGGCACCTACTCGATCCCCTCGTAGGGGCCATGCAGTAGGCAGCAATCGTTGTTTCACTCTCACATCGATGTTTTTTTCTCTCTCTCCCTCTCCCTTGCTCTCTCTCTAAAAGTCAATTTAAAGAAAAAAAATAAAAGAAACCATGGTGTTCTAAGAACCAAACCTGAGCATCCCCTGCACAAGCACACTTCTATGTCTCTGCTGATACTATATATTCTGCTCAGGATTCCTTCCAGGGAAGACTGTAGTCACCTTTCCAATTCCAATGGAACCTTCTCCAACATCCCTTCCCTTGGTGGACCTCATCCTTCCCCTGCCTGTGCCCTCAAATCATGCTGTGCAGACTTCTTATACAACATCCGCTTACACTGTGAGGAGCCTGAGGTTTAGAGTCAGACCTGGGGACTGGACTCTCTACTCTGCACTTACCATATCCAATTAGGGAAGTCATACAGCTTCTCAGGCTTCCGATGACTTCACCTACAAAATGGCTCTAATGGCATGGTCCCTTAATATGCTAAGTGTCCGGTCGGCCGTTCAACCAATCAGAGTGTAATATGCTAATGATATGCTAAGGCCACTCAACTGCTCACTATGACGTGCACTGACCACCAGGGGACAGACGCTCCGACCGGTAGGTTAGCTTGCTGCTGGGGTCCGGCCAATGGGGACTGAGCAAGACTGGCCAGACATGCCCTGGAGCCCTCCCCAGCTGGCCAACCTCCTGTGTCCCTCCCCGGCCCCAACTGTGCACTGGTGGGTACCCTCAGCCTGGCCTATGCCCTCTCGCAATCTGGGACCCCTTGGGGGATGTCAGAGAGTCGGTTTTGGGCCCCATCCCACAGGCCAGACTGAGGGACCCCACTGGTACATGAATTCGTGCACTGGGCCTCTAGTACACTTATATTTGTTGGCACAGAACTACCTCTATGACATCCTACTGAAGGGAAAGGAAGTTACAAAGCACCTAGTGTCCTGAGATCATTTGTATGTAAATATATAAGTGTAAAATGTACTTATACATGCATGTGCTTCTAAAAGAAGGTTTTCTAAAATGCTAGTAACTATTACCAAGAGGTTACGGAATTTTGGAAGGTTTTTCATTTCTTTAGTATTCTTTTGAATACTGCTTAAATAATGATAAACTAATGTTTGGGAAGAGAGTATTTAGACGCACTATGCACAATGTCATAATAAATTTGAAAACTCAGAAAAGAAATTTGTCCAGCTAGGAGTGTGGCCATATATCACAAAGCTGACTAAAGCAATGACTGTGGAGATCATTGGTAAGCAAGTAAATAAACATTGGTTCATTGTGCCCTGCGTTAACTGACTTTGCACAAGCTTTAACCATGTGACCTTCCATTTCACCTTCTACAAAATGGTTTTTCATTAGACCTCTAAGTTCCTCTCCAGCACTGACATTTTATCTTTCCCTCATTAAATAAATATTCACAGAGGACCTATCATATGAGCACCCAAACATCAGAGATATATAATGAAGAAGAAAGAAAAGGCCCTCAACTTCATGGAGCTTATATTCTAAAAGACACCAAAGAAGAAAAGAAAAACAGGATGTTTTCAGATGGTAGGCAATGAGGTCCAACAGCAGAGGGGAGCTGGCCTTGGGAATCACGGTGGGATTCTCAGATGCAGGGAATGGCCACCCGCATCAAAGCTGGGAGAGCGAACAGACCTGGCATTTTTGAGGGGCAAAAAGGCCAGGGCAGGCAGGATCTTGTGCCTCTGAAACTATTACCCCGAACTCATAGAAGAGGGTATGCAAAGTTAAATGCTAATTACTAAAACCAAGAACCAATAGTTATGAGAAACTTTTATCCAGATTTGGAGCAAAGCAATGAGAGAAAGTTGAAAGCATTATACACTGTTCTGTTGAGCAGTGTTACTGCGAACGCAGGTGTATGTGATCAGGGGGAAGGCTTTGCCCTTTTTAGAAATTAATAAATGTGTAAATGAACCAGCAGTGGGAGTTTCCAGCTCAAGTTTGTGGAGATAAATTTCTGTATGCCTCATACTTCTGCTGGCTGGATATTTAACCAGCAACCAAAGTGAAATAAATGGACCATGAAAGGAAGCTACAAAAATCACAGGGTCCTGATACAAACTGGAGACGCAGGGTAATTCTTTGCAACTTGAATTTCCCCAAGCTTCACCAGCCTGCAGAAGAAGTAAGCTCGGCCATCATAGCTAAAACATCACCACAGCTGCTGATGCAGGACCTCCAGTCTTCTGTGAGGTCTCACCCCCAGTCTAAGGGGGAGTCCTGAGGGGTATCTCACAGGGGACCATGAAAAAGTACACTTCTGTTCATATCTGTGCTTTATCAGGTGTCCCCTGGGAATCACTTTGCTGGCCTACCATCCACTGGCCTCCAATACATGAAGGACATCAGTCCTCTCCACTAGCCTCTGAGCATTACTATCAATATTTCAACGTCCCCTTAGTACCAGGTCAGGGCTGGTTTTCATGACAACGTGGGAAGACACTCATCCCTCCAGGACTTAGATTCAGCATGGCCATCTAGTCCCAAAGCAGCAGTGCGTGTGACCCAAGCCTCAAGGCATCCTACTCAAATAGAGCGCCATCTATTTCTGCCATCAGTCCTCCACCCACAGGCTCAGACAAAGCAGCACCCTGTCCACTCCCACTCCTATTTCCAGAGATGAGCTGTGACCCTTTACCTTCATGCAAACCAATGAACCGCACCTTCACAGACAGCCGTGACTCTCAGCTTTAAGAGCCTCTCAATCCAATCAATACCAAATCCTTACTATCAAGAAGCTTGTGTAATTTTAAATCTCACTGCTTTGTAGAAACATCCGGTGTCTTTCTCCATTCAGGGCACGGAGGGCACTTGGAGTAACTAAGGCCGAGGCTACGTTTAGGCTCAGGGGGCTACCCGGGCAATCTCATTTCACATCTCATTAACAAACACGGTGCCAGAGGCTGAGGAAACGAGATGAACACGACATGGTCCCTGCCCTCGTGCAGCTCACAGCCCAGCGGGAGGACAGGCCGCTTCATCCTTGATTACTTAGGAGAGGTTGCCATGAGAACATGGTTTGGGACTTTAAATCAGACGAATGGGGTCAAGGAAGGAGATTTCAAGAGTAAAAAAAAAAAAATGTTTGGAGATGTGTTTTGAAGAATAAGACAATTTGACTAGGTAACATGTTCACTAGTAACAGAAATCCTTGGTCTGATGAATAATAGCTACCTCTCCTAGGAAACTGGAATAACCTGTAGTTTCCAAAACTGGTCAAGACTTGGCTCATGTGTTTCTTTCGCATAAATCCCTAACTGGTTTGGCTCAGTGGGTAGAGCATCGGCCTGCAGACTGAAGGGTCCCAGGTTCGATTCCAGACCGAGGGCATGTACCTTGGTTGTGGGCTACATCCCCAGTAGGGTGGTGCAGGAGGCAGTTGACCGATGTTTTAACTCTGTCTCTCTCCCTTCCTCTTTGTAAAATCGGTAAAAATATATTTTAAAAACATATACTGGCTCCTTCTGCCGCTTTATCCAAAGGGGCCATGTCTATGTTTCCATAAAGTCTGTTCAGGCAGAATGGCCTGCCTCTCTGTGAGCGGCCCTGAACTCATGTCTACAGGGCAACACCCAGTTGCTCTACAGCGATGGAGATCTGGCCGAGATTGGAAGCTCCCCAGTCCAAAGAGCATGGATTTTGAAGCCAAAATGGGTTCCAGTTCTAGCCCCACTGTTTCTAGTTCAGTGACTTAAAGCAAAGCACTTGGCCTCCCTAAAACCTCAGTTGCCTCATTTATAAAATGGAAGCAGTGGTACCCACCTAGCCCAATAGAGTGGCTCTGGGCTTTCAGTGAGATGAGAAGCCTGATGGGGCTTCAGCTCCTGAAAGCACAACCGAGTGAGGACACAAGCGCGTTTCCTTCTCTCTCGGTTTTAGTCCCACGCTCAATGGCGGGAAGCCGATCGCTCTCAAGCCAGGGAACCCCAGCTTCGGTCCCCGATCTCCGTCACCGAACCCTATAAATAACTTGGCTCAGTCACTGCCTCCCTTGGAGTGGCTGCTTCTCAGTGTGAGGAGGGAGGGAGCTGTTGCAGGTGGTTCCTCCTGGCTGAGTCACTCTCGGGTTTTCTATTCATTCTGGGTTTGGTCTGAATGTTCCCCGACCCCTGCGAAAGCATCGCCCCGACCCGACCCGACCCGGGCGGGCGCGCGCCCAGCCCCCAGCACTGGCTCTCACCCGCGCGCCCCTGCCTGCCCTCGCCACCGGCCCTGGCCCCGCAGCCCCGCCCGGAGCCGGCTCCCCGCCTCCCGCTTCTCCGGGGTGATCGAGCCTGAATCTGAGCCCGCTCACCCGCCGCCGAGGGGCAGGCACCACCCTTGGGTCGCCAGCGAGGGGGCTGTGGGCTCGGCGGGGCGGGGCGGGGCTGGGCGGGGCGCGCTCTCCTCTCCCCACGGGAGCGCCAGGGGGACGTGGGCAGGGCGGGGGTGAGGCCGGTGGAGGGCGCCTCGGAGCCTCGGCGAGGATGGGAGTCCCTGGAACCCGGAGCTGAGCGACCGACCCAGCGCGCGCGGCGGGGAGGGCGCGCCGGAGGAAGGCAGGCGAGCCCCGCGGTTCCTCCGGGAGCCCAACACCGTTCCCGCGCCGCCCGCCGCTATGATCCCTCCGAGCTGCGCCCGCCAGGACGGCGGGGACCGGCTGCCCCCGGAGGCAGCGAGCGCCGAGCAGCCGCCCTCTCCAGCATCCACCGGCAGCCAGGAATCCAAGGTACCGCGCCGAATGCCCCCCGAGAGAACCAAACTCTCCTCGGCTCCCTCTCTCTGGCCACCTTTGTTTCCTCCCAACTGGCGCTGGCGCGGGGGGAGCTGAGACGTGCGCCCTAAGTCCACCGGGTTTCAAGGACTCTTCCTCCCTGGAGACTTGGCTGTGCGGCTCCACTCGCTGCTAAGGGTGCGGGACCACGTTCCTGTGGACCCAGCCTCCTCGCCCTCACGCACCCCAGGCTTCACCCCAGGCTTCGCGGGGCTTCTACCCCGCGAGCTCCCGCAGTTCACCTGGACTCCGGGGTCAGGGATCGCTCTCTTGGGTGGTGATGGCTTCATTGTTCTTTGCCTATCTGTGCCCCAAAGGCGCGCAGGTATTAGGCGGCTTCTGGGGGCTGAGGGGACAAGACAGCCCAGGGATATTCCTCCAGAAAAGCCGGGGCGTTTGCGGGCCAGCAAAGGGGGGGTCTGTATCCCAAGGGTCTCCGAGACCCTCTGCTAACAGAGCTCAGCCCTCACTTCCGATGCCGAGGGTTTCAGAAAAACTAGGCGGTGGGAAAGGCTGTGAAGGCGGGAAAGTGGATGCTCCTCTGGTGGAAGTTTAACACTCGCAGAACTTTCCTTTGCTTCTATGAGTTCCACTAACACATGCACAGAACCGACCCGCAGCACCTCTCCTGCCCCTGCTGCTCTGACACTCTCGTGGGCGCCAGGCACATGTTTGGAAACCTTGGAAGAGGATCAAGGGAAATGCCGCTGCTGGCAGGGAGATGCCATTTGGAGTGAGAATTGTGAGATGGAGTTGGTAGTTAGATGGATTTTTTTTTAGAAGTGCAAGGTTCCCGGCTCTTTATACAGCTCTCCCAGTGAGTTCCCCCAGCATATTGGGGGGAGGGGAGTTCGTTGTGTAAGAGTGAAGGAAAGAGGGGTGACAGTTTGGAGGGCAGGTCTGAGGGGGCAAAGGAACCCCCCTTCTCTGCCTTCCCACATACCCCTGGAAGCCACTGACACATCAAAGGAGCAAAATCACAGCTAAGTGGCTTTCAGTTTAAGCGCCCAGTACATATCCCAGCCCCCGAAGTTCCAAGGTAATCCAAGACAGAGAGCTCTGCATGCTTCTTATTTTTATGCAAATTTTTCTGCTAGATGTCTGACCTGGGGCATGTGTGTCAACTTTTCTAAAACACTTGGAAAGAAGGGCAAAAGCCTCACTCTGCAGAGTCATCGTGCAGTCCACCCTGTATACTCCCACCTGAGAAAAGGAGATAGCATCCATCCCGCCCCAGATGATCGGCTCCAGAGCAGCCGCACAACCCACACACATGCGCCACTCTTCTCCAAGCAGAAGGGTCTGGGTGTCTCATTGTCCGTCCTTCCCCATCAGTCTCCTAGGCCAGTGGTCGGCAAACTCATTGGTCAACAGAGCCAAATATCAACAGTACAACGATTGAAATTTCTTTGGAGAGCCAAATTTTTTAAACTTAAACTTCTTCTAATGCCACTTCTTCAAAATAGACTCGCCCAGGCTGTGGTATTTTGTGGAAGAGCCACACTCAAGGAGCCAAAGAGCCGCATGTGGCTCTCGAGCCGCGGTTTGCTGACCACTGACCTAAGTGATATGGGTTAGCGGCCATTTCAAATGTGATCTAGAATACTGTAAATGAATGTAGCTATACTCAAGAGCAGGGGTCCTCAAACTTTTTAAACAGGGGGCCAGTTCACTGTCCCTCAGACCGTTGGAGAGCTGGACTATAGTTTAAAAAAAACTATGAACAAATTCCTATGCACACTGCACATATCTTATTTTGAAGTAAAAAAAACAAAACGGCAAAAAACACCCGCCTGTGGCCCGCGGGCCGTAGTTTGAGGATGCCTGCTCAAGAGTGAAGCTGGCATTTATTGAGTTTTAGAGACAGGAAAGGAGAGGCAGAGAGAGAGAAACATCAATGGGAGAGAGAAACATCAATCTGTTGCTTCCTGTAGGCACCCCAACTAGGGATCGAACCCACACCCTAGGTAGGTATGTGCCCTGACCCGGGGAATCAAGTCCAAAACCTTTTGGTGCATGGGATCATGCTCCAACCAACTTAGCCACCCGGCCAGGACGGCATTGAACTTTTTGAATTGGGCCTGTTGTCTGCAGTAGGCGAGTTCTGGAAAGTGCTTAGCTTTTGGATACACAGCAGCAGGGTTCAAGCACACCACATGGGTTTGCTATTTATAGATAACCTAATGTAAATTCTTTGGCAACACAAAAACTACCTATGTAATACCCATAATTAACCATCAATTTATCTGGCTTATGGTTTCGGATTTGTACCCGTCAGTTTTTCTCAAACACGCCTGAAGTCTGTTTATACATTCCTAAATTTGCTGTCATGGCTTAGGTGCTCTTAATCAGTGGAGAAGGGCTGTGCATTAATAGGTGGTGGGTGGGGGAGGGACATGAGCCCCAGCACACTGAATACAAGACAGTGTGCCTGAATGAATTCTTCTTGGCATGGCCTTGGTGATATTCTCTAAGGGTCCCATGCCCCTCCGAAAAGCTAACTTCTGGTGTGGAGGAATGTGTGGTAAGGAGGCAGGATGGCGAGAAACGGGGGCAGGGGAAGCCTCCGTTCATTCTACACCGGGAATGCCACATCTGAAGGCTCACTGGCATTTGCAAGAATCTTCCAGATGAGAGCCTGGTGAGGAATATGTGAGCAAGACAGTAGTAATCATTCCATCTCACTCCTCTGAAGTGCTTTGTTTGTCTAAGCGCTGAGTGGTTCAATCATGGGCATTAAACTTTCTCAAGAAACATTTTTAAAATAACTTTTTAAGGAAACTTTTCTCTCTGGTGATAAGAGTAACAAACACTTTTGTAGAAATTTGCAAAGTCCAAGCAAAAATAAAGAAAAGAATAAGATCGCCTATTGGTTTCAACCCACAGGCAGCTACTGATAATATTTGACCTATGTCATATGTCCTTTTTCATCTCTTTTACATTTGCACAATTGAGAGAACAGTGGTGCGCATCTACTCAATGCTTGCTACATGTTGGGCACAACCCGACTGTTCAGGATTACCCTCTGAGGGCAATTGCACTGGTATTCCCATTTTATGGATAGGGAAGTGGAGGCTCAGAAAGGTGACCTAACCCTCAAGAGCTCGTAGTTGAGTGACACAGCAAGGACAGGGACCCAGGTGGCATTGGTCTGGAGTGTGAGTTCTCAACCACAGCACATCTCCCAGTTCACCTAACATCCTAACCAAGTCTTTTACATGCCACTAAGAGTCAATTACAGCAGTTATTTTGGCCTTCTCATCTTAAGAAATATTTGAAAATGAATTGAGCCACAGTACCGCATGAAATGATTACAAACCAATTCTTGTCCAGGTTCTAGATTCTGGTTTTGCTGCCCTTTCCCTGAAAGTACATTTGTGGAAGTAATTAAGTGGAATATCACAGAATCGTCTGGAAAGTGGGGCCCAGGACAAACCCTTTAGTCCAGAGGGTTCAATGGAAGAGGAATGATGATGATTCAATGCCTGGAGCCCATAAAATGTTTCCCGAAACGCATTTCTTTGCAGACGCTTTGGAATGCTAAATCCTGGGGTATCAGAATTGGAAACACTAAAGATCCCCCCATTCCAGGTAATTTTTAAATGATGGGTAATTTCATTATGTAAATTTATTTTATGGTGGAGAATTTCAACAGACACAAAAGTAGAGAAAACAGTATGAAGAAACATCATGTACCTGATCACCTGGCTTCATCAATTATCAGCTTATCATCTTGTTTCATCTATTAACGCCCCCCCACACACACACACACACACACACTGGATAATTTTAAAGCAAATTCCAGACATCAAATTATTTCATCCATAACTATTTCAGGTCACATCTCTAAAAGGCAATGCCTCATTTTATAAACCCATTATCACATATTCCAGGTGTTCCAGGGTCAATGTATTCTTTGGAGGTTCATGAATGATCTTTTGAAGATCCATAAACAACCAGAACATTCAAAATTGTGCAAGCACATGGACATGTGCATCGTCTGGGGAATGGACTGTTAGCTTATACCAGATCAGTAAGGCGTCTATACCTTCAAAGTTTATTTAAATATCCCCCTTTATTTTGTCTCTTGAGTAAATCCAGGCCCAGAGGGAGGTGGTGACTTACCTAAGATCACACAGCTAGTTACTGGCAATACCCCTGTCTAAAAAAAACCCTGTCTTGAACTTTGGATACCCCAATGCAGTTTCCTCAGAGCAACTTCCTGTAAGCACAAGTGGCAATGTAGTTCATATGGTTTTCTTTTTCATCAAATTAGTTGAGTTGAAAGAGTTTGAAAGCCATGAACCTCACCCATCTATCTTTCCACTAACTAGTCCAGAAAAACCACAACCTAATTTGTTTTCTAAGTGCTTGACAGAGAACATGGAATACTAAGGAAAAATTCCCATTTCAGCGTCCCTTATTTCAATGAATGTCTTTTCTCCTGCCAACTTATTGACAGAATTCTAACAACATAGCTCTCTAATCCATTCAGAACTGGTTTCTTGGTATGGTGTCAGGTAGGGGGTCAAGATTCATTATTGCACTGCACCACCGACTTTGCCATAAATCAGGTGACGACATATCCAGTTTACGTGGAGGTTTCTATAATGCCCCATTGGTCTGTTTGTCTATCCTTGTACCAAGGCAGCCCTGTCTTAATGTAAAGGCTTTATGAAAAAGTTTCGATATCCAGCAGATTAAGTCTTCCAGCTTTGCTCTGCTTTTTCAAAAATGGTTTTGGTTTCTTTGGGCCTTTGGCATTTCTATGTGCATTTTAGAACCAGCTAATCAATTTCCACAAAAACACCTGCTAGGATTTTGATTGGTGTTGCAATAAATCTAGAAATCCATTTGGAGTGAGAGGACATGTTTATACGACAAGTTCTTCCAATAATATATTCCACACCGGTGTGTTTTCTTCGGCCATTAGCTGAAAACAGAATTTCATTACTTTTGCATTTGGGGTCTCATTAACTGAGAACATAATTGCGTTACTTTTGCATGTGGGGACTTCCCAGATCAAAATTTGAGCCCCAGGTCTGTGATTATGAATTCTCAAGGAAATCGTTCATTCATTCATTCATTTACTAGCTATGCTTAGATTTCTTGATCATCTGCCTAAGGTGGTGAGAAGTTTGTTTTTAGTTCATTCCTTCCTCTTTTTCAGATCTGCAATTCATGTAGGCATCCAATTCCCACCCCCTACATTTATTTCTATTTGTGGTAAAACATACATAACATAAAGCATACCATTTTAACCATTTCTTCAGTGTACAGTTCTGTGGCATGAAACACATGCACATTGTGTGCAATCGTCACCACCATCTGTCTCCAGAACTTCTTGCCAAACTGAAACTCTGTACCCATTAAATATTAATTCTCCATCCTCTCACTCAAGCCCATGGCCACCACTGGTCTATTGTCTGTCTCTATGAATTTGACCTCTCTAGATTCCTCATGTGAGAGAAATCATGTAATACTTGTTCCTTTGTGACCAGCTTATTTCACTTAACATAAACCTTCAAGGTCCATCTATGTTAAGTGTCAGAATTTCCTTCTTTCTTAAGGCTGAATAATATTCAATTGTGTGCCTATACCACAATTGTTTATCCATTTTTATTTATCCCCTCATCTGTCGATAGACACTTGGGTTGTTTCCACCTTTTGGCTATGTGAATAATGCTGCTATGAATTTGGGTGCACAAATATCTGTTCAAGTCTCTGCTTGAATATATAGCAGGAAGTGGGATTGCTGGATTACATGGTAATTCCGTTTAACTTTTTGAGGAATCATCTTACTGTTTGTCACAATGGCAGCCCCATTTCGGATTCCTACCGGCAATGCAAAGGGTTCCAATTTCTCCACATCCTCACCAACACTTATTTTTTTCTATTTTTTAGATCTTAATGGGTGTGAAATGATATCTCATTTTGATTTTGACTTGAATTTCTTTAATATTAGTGACATTGAGCATCCTTTCATGTGCTTATTGGCCATTTGTGTACTTTGGAAAAATATCCATTCAAGGCCTTTGCCCATTTTTAAATTGGGTTGTTTTCTTGCTGAGCCAGTAAATTTGAAGGACAAAGATACATTTAATTTTCTTATTGTTTGAATTGCATTTATTCACTAGAGAGGATTGTTTTACATATTTTTCAAATTATTTGTCTTTTTTCTTTCGTGAATTCTTTATCCATGTCCTTGTACATTTCAATAAAGTATTCATCCATTTCCTATTGATTTTTTAGAATTCTTTGTAAATATTAAAACCATGATCTTCCATATATGTTGCTAACATTTTTCCAACTTATAATTTGTTTTCAATTTTATTACATTTTCAACATAGAAGATTTCTTTTTTTTTTCTATGTTGTTAAATGTCACAAATTCATATATGGTTCCTTCTTTCCATTTATATTTAGAAAAGTCTTCCCCACCCTGGGAGCAGATTAAATATTAACCCATATGTTTTTCTAGATCCTTAACATATACATTTTTTTACTTTTATCACTTTAATCCATCTGGAATTTATGTTGATATGGGGTACAGAAGAAATACAATTTTTCCCTAAATGATTAATAAGTATTTCTATAACCATTTGTTGAATAATGTATTTTTTTGAAATGTTACATTTATTATGTAATAAATGACAATATGTATTGGGTTCTCTTTTAGAGTCATCTGTTACATTCTAATGATTTTTATTATTTCTAATTGCATTTATTACTACACTGTACTTTTGCCATTACTATTTAAATAATTATTATAACTTTTTGTTGTTGCTATTAATCCTCACCTAAGGATATTTTCTCTATTACTTTTCAGAGAAAGTAGAAGGGAGGGAGAGAGACAGAGAGAGAAACAAGGATGTGAGAGAGACACATTGATTTGTTGTCACCCATGCACACCAGCCCAAACAGGCCGGGGATCGAGCCTGCAACCAAAGTACATGCCTTTGACCAGAATCGAACCTGTGACCCTTCTGTCTATGGGCCAATGCTCTATCCACTGAGCCAAACTGGCCAGGGCTAATTATTGTAGCTTTATAATAGACTGACAATTGATAATACAAGTACCCTCCTGGGAGTTTTATTATTTATTTATTTAGCTGCACTCACCTTTTTGTTTTTCCTTCAAGTTATGAAAATTATATTTTGAAAGTAATTGCATACTTTTAAGATAACTTTAGTGAAATCTTTACAAATAATGAAATTTCTCATCCAATAATATAGTATATATCTTTAGTGACTAAGATGTCTTTTATGCCATTCATATATGCTTGGTAATGTTCTTCAAATAATTGCCTGCCTACTTCTCTGTTAGCTCTTGTTCTGGGTTACTCTTAAGAACCATCTCTTATATTTTCTTAACTGCTTATGGCTGACTTAGGACATTTGCTTTATATTAATCTTATAATCTAAGATACTTTAGATTATATTTCTTACTCATTAGTAAAGAAATACAGTGTTGCTTACTGGCTCAGCGCATGGGCTCTGGAATCAGACGCAGCCATCTTGAAATCCCATTGTGCCACTTTGGGATGCCACTTAACAAGCTTCTCTGTCCTTGACTCCTGAGCATCACTGTTCTTTCTGCAAAGTGAGCACAATAATGCCCTCTGAAGCACTGTCACTTGGGTTAATTAGTGTGTGCATAGCACCTGGTACAGAGTAAGTAAATGTTAGCTATTATATGAGATTGTCATAATATCTCCAATAATAATTTTGCTTTTCTCATTCTCTCCCTTTTTCGGGGGAGTAGGGTAGGACCGATGTTTTGCTGTAAGTGTACATTGTCTATAAGTATGCACTGTGCAGTTTTAGTGCTAAGGCGTGGTCTCAGTTCTATTATATTTCAAGCCACTCTGGAAACCACTGCAAATTTAGACATACAGCCTGAGAAATATAAGGTGGTGCTTTGCAAATTTCACTTCAAGACAAATCCATTTCCAACTAAATCATTCCTCAAGCCCCCCTTCTACACAAAGTCCAAATTTCCCATTCATGTGGCAATTAAATTAAGACTGTCTTTCTTGTGTGAGAGACGGGTAATGTTCCTTAGCTTACTAAGAATTTCCATCAGGAATGGAAGTGGAATTGTTTCAAATGACTTCTTGGCAAGTATCAAGGTAATCATGTGATTTGGGGAGCCTTTGGCCTCTTTATGTGATGGATTATATTAATAGATAGCCTAATATTAAACTCTTCTTACATTCCTGGAAAAGGTCCTACTTGGCCATGGGGATTTTCTTTTAATAAACTGCTGGGTTTTGATGGCCAATGCTTTATTATTTTTACATCTATATACATAAGGGAGATTGTTCTCTGACTGTAACTTTGTGTCCTTGGTCAGATTTTATTTTTAAGAATATGCCAAGTTTTAAAAATGATTTGTGAAGATTCCACGGATGTTTTTGTTTTTTCTGTGGAACAGTTTATAGAACCCATCTCCTCTTTGAATGTTTGCGGGGAGGAAAAACTGTCAATAATACCTAAATCTAGCACCCATTCTTAAAAAAATTTAGAAAACTTTTCACTTTTTCATTCTATTTTTTTTTCTAAGTTTGCTCAAGTCAGGTTGGTTAGCTTCTATTTTGCCAGAAAATTATCCATTTCATTTAAATATTTCTAACCTCTCTGGATGCGTTATTGTAGGACAGCCAGAGACCTTCCTTCAACCTCATCTCCTCATCACTCTGGCAGGATTGCTAGGTGCTCCTATCCTGCAAACACCCTTGTTTGTAGTTCTCTGTTTGTATAACATTAGTTCCTTAGATCTGGATTGGGAGTCAGGAGAGTTAAATAGCAGTGCTCACATTTGTACTTTGAAGGGTGAGGATAAGAGGAACCATTAATGGTGTAATATTGAAGTGAAGGAAGATTGTCATAGAGAGAACCTAAAGCCAGGGAGGTGAGCAATTCAGTCTTAAGAAAATGACAGAGGGAAAATGGGAAGGAAGAGGAAAGAGCACACAGGAAAGAACTTTCAAAGACAAGTAAAATTGCCTGGTTCCTCCTCAGAGAGTCACTTCACAGAGATTGATTGGGGGTGGACGCTGGGTTCAACCAAGAGGGCCCTTAGCTGGCCGGAGACTACAGTTAGAGTCAGCGACTAGAATAATTGAATAGCAAGATGAGAAAACCATGGAGACAGGAAAATCTCAAAGGGTGAGGTAAGGAAGTCAAGAGAGCATTTAAGAGCCAATGTTAGCAGTAAAGAAAATAAGCAGGATGGAATGAGGTAGAAACAAAGTCATCAAGAATTCAGACTGTGAACATCGTGTTTTACTGAAGCTCTTCTCTGCAATGTTGTTTGGTCCATGTAGGTTGACAGACAACCTTGAGTTGGAAGGATTGGTTGTGAGTCACAGTAATCTCCTCATGTGGCAAGAAGATGGCAACAAAGACCAGAATTGTCCAACAAGAAAAGACTTTGATTTTGGGGGTCCATGGGCATAGGTCATCTCTCCACAAAATGTAAAACCAGGTGCGGGTCAATGAGTAAGGCCTTGGATTGGAATAATTTCCTTCAGTCAGGGGGTCTTGCTAGTAAATAATAGTTATCCTATATAATGAGAGAGGAAAATGCTAATTATCCATTACACCATGAGGCTTAATGACCAACCACATAACGACTGGATCACGGATCTGCAGGAGGGTGGGGCAACGAACTACAAGGGGGGATGGGCGGAGAGCTACAGGAGGGGGCAGGGCAGCAAGCTATGGGGGGGCAGGGGGAGCTACAGGAGGGCGGGGCAGCAGGCAGAGAGCTACAGGAGGGCAGCAGTGACCTACTGACACATGGATTTGTGCGCAGGGCTACTAGTTATTTCTATAATAGAAAAACATCCCTCATCATCATTTTGGCACAGGTCTGTTTCCTCCTCCCCAGATTAATCTTTTTTCTAAAAGTACAATGGAAGTGCCCACCCTGGAGTTCAATAAGCTTAATGAGATTTTTAGACTGGTTTCTTTAACTATATCTTTTCAGCAGATATTGAACCAAAGTTTCATTAAGTGGGATACATATGACTTGGGTGTACCTATGAAAAGTCAACTGCAGACTGGATCTCTGTTCATGGAACAATATTTTCCTACCAAGTCTCATTAAGAAATTTGAGAAGTTCCTTGGAAAAATGACAAAAATCACATGGCACAAATGCAATGAGTCTTTTTAAATGAGATTCATGATTGGAAATTGCTAAAATAATTTTCTGATAACACGTTATTGCTACTTTACAAAGTTAGTTGCTACTTTTCCTCCTGACACATTTTCTTGGAGTTCCATATTTTGGGGGAAATGAGTTCTTTCCATCGCAAAGAAGTGCAGGGAAACCTCATCAGGCAAGAGTGCTCAAGAGAGGAGGCATCTTGGAGAGGCCAGCCGTCCTGATAAGAGAGAACATGTCATTTTATGTCCCAAGCATTTCCCTGTTGGGAATTTTGCTTGCAAATTGTTCTATAATCTGGTTTCTATTTCCTTACTGTCGAGAGCAGAATACGCTGTGTGGAATTTCAGTCCTATACAACAGAACTGCAAATGCTTTGTAAGTTTCAAAGCAATTATATTGTTTTTATAATTTCCTTTTCCTGATTACTCAGAATCGCCCTTTTAAACACCAGTTATTGAACTTTTGCGTGGTGTCGTTTCTTCCCTTGTACTAATGACTCCATACTGCTGTGTGAGTCCAACATTTTTCACTCTCCCCACACAAAGGCCCTCTCTCTCTGCAGGCTTCTTTGAGGCTTCTAATTTGCTCCTTGTAATTTGCTTTCGTATTGGAAAATAAATCATCCAACTAGTTGGAATTTCGTGTTCCTTAAAGCAAAATAGAAATGGAACCTAATATCAGGCAATGAAATAGAGGATTTGGGGGGTGAGGAATAGTATGCTGTTGTTTTTTAATTTTTACTTAATGATTCGCCTGGTAGTGATTTCTCAGAAGTTTTGCTTACATTTCCTAGTTCTTGGCTGCATTTTCTAGAAGTCAGTTGCTGAGTTTCCCTGCTAGGTTTGATAGTCCTTCATTCTTATTGAAAAGGCAATGTGATTAAGCTGAAGTTGCTGGTTTCATTTGTTTCATTAACACATTTTTACCGGATGCTTAATATGTTGATCAGTTTGCTAGTGATCATCCCCAGTGGACAACGACCTTCCAAATAACATTCTAAAAGATAAATTCCTAGGTATGAGGTTTCATTATTATCGATTTCCATGGAGTGAATTTTTTTCTAACTGCTATATTGGACTTTATCTCTTCTACTCAGGTAGATAGCCTGTAAGTGAAATGATCAAAAAAGCATCTCATGAATAAGTTGCACAAAGCAAAAAAAAAAAAAAAAAATGGGGGGGGGGATGGCAAAAGGGAAAAAAAAAATCCACCTTACCAAATTAAAGTGTACAGTTGCCCTGGCTGGGTGGTTCAGTTGTTTGGAGCATCATCCCATATACCAATAAGTTGTGGGTTCGATCCCTGGTAGGGGTGCATATGGGAGGCAACCGATTGATGTTTCTCACATCGATATTCCTCTCTCTCTAAAAATCAATAAAAATATACTCTTCGGTGAGGACTGAACATGCAATTTATGGCTCTTCTGATGAATAGAAGAAAGAACATGAGTAAAAGGCAAAAGGCTTCATGTCAAACCACAACTCAGCCCCACTGCAGCCCCTCAAAGGTGTTGCTTCTTTTTTAACTTATTTTATTTTTATTGATTTCAGAGAGGAAGGGAAAGGGAGAGAAAGCTAGAAACATCAATGATGAGAGAGAATCGTGGATCAGCTGCCTCCTGCATGCCCCCCACTGGGGACCAAGCCCGCAACCCGGGCATGTGCCCTTGACCCTTCAGTCCGCAGGCTGATGCTCTATCCACTGAGCCAAACCGCCCAGGGCAGGTGCTGCTTCTTAATCATTGTGAGTGGTCTTTCTTCCAGAAGGAATAACATTAATCTGATTCTGATGATGCCCGTGCTCTAAAATTTTATGGATTTTATGAATTTGTCTCAGAAAGTAATATACATTCTTTCCTATGTGATCACCTGTTTGTTTGTTCTTATGATTAGAATTATTTTGGCAATGTTCCTATCATAGACTACCCATAAGGTGACTTTTGCAGACAGCAGGAAGTCAAAAAACTGATCATCTGATTTGTAATAAATCATGGGGTTGAAGATGGGAGGTATTTTAAACTTGTCTGTCAGGATCCAAGAGCAAAATGCCCAGCCATCTAGCTTCATGGCAGGACCCCTTCTGGTTCTTCATTGGAACTTCATTCATAAGTTTGTCCACAGCCTGGTCAGGCAGCTGCACGGAGCGCCTGAATCTAGCCCTCACGGATCGTGTACCGGGTTCCTAGGCTCTGGACAGCAGCCGGGAGACAGACAGAGGCCCATGGAGAGAGCATAAGCTTTGACCTCATTTCCAATGGTGAGATTAAAATGCCACCTGCCAGTTTAAGCTTCATAATATTCTAGTACCATCTATGAAAATATATTAGGAAGGAGTGAGATAGGGAGGAAGGGTCACTTTGGGTCACTAAACTTGTACATAGCCCCTTTTTCATTCATACTTTCTTTTCAGGGTATAGTAAGCATTAAATGAGAAAGTATATATGAATTACCATCACAGTGCCTGGTATTAACTATATGTTCACTTACGTGAGAGACAGGGGGTCTATTCTAAAAGTTACATGACATTTTAAAGCTGAAAAAGTCTGGAATCCTAGTCCCCTATTGGAGTAGACTAGATGTTAGCATGCTTGCTTTATTAAAACAAAGCAACACACACACACACACACACACACACACACAACAACAACAACAACAACCACCTTAGGTCCTGCCAGAAATACAATGCCTTTTCTACTGCATAAATGTGACAGACAGTCCTGATGGTTCTCAGAGGTATCATGCTTTATGTATCTGGCCCAGATTCTAATTAATTGGAGCAAGCCAGATCCCATAAATGAAAAGTGCTGTAATTTGGAGGTGACAACTAATATGTCATTGCTATTCTGAATTCCATTTCATTATCAGGTACAGCAATGCTGTGGGCCAGCCCCAGGAGACCCTCTCCAGGACAAGATTTCCAGAGGAGACAGTCCCTGCACAATTGATGGGGCATTTACTGCCTTTCCATGAGCATCCTTATTAATGCCACTGTATTTAGTTAAGGTAACACTAGCTGCTATGAACCACCAAAGCTTAATGGCTTGACACAAAGAATACGTTGATTTCTCACTCATCCAATAGTCAATAGTGGGTGTATTAGTTTCTATTGCTGCATAACAAAGTGCCACAAATTTACCACCTTAGAACCACACATACTTATTATCTCACCGTTTCTATGGATCAAAAAACTAGGTACAAGTCAGAGGGCCCATTCGGTTAGAATATTACCAGAATGAAACTGAGGTGTCAGCCAGCCCTGCTATCTCATCTGAGGCTTGGGGTCCTCTTCCAAGCTCACAGGTTGTTGGAAAAATTCAGTTCTTTGCAGCCTTATAGCTGAGGTCCCCATTTTCTTGCCAACTGCAGGCCAGGGATGCTCTCAGTAACTAGAGGCTACCTCAGGTCCTTGCCACGTGGCCACCCTCCTCTCATGACATGAAAACATACTTCTTAAAGGCCAACAGGATGGTCTCACTCCAGTCTGCTAGAATGGAGTTTAATATAACATAATAATCACCAGAGTGATTTCCCCACACCTTTCTCATGTCATAGGACCTAACCAAGGGAGTGACTATCCCATCATATTCATTGGCCCTGCCCACACCCCAGGGGAGGGAATTACATACTCTTGCTCCCTAAGTCCTTCTTATCTTCTTCTTTCACTTTGCCTCCCCTTCCACCTCCTCCAGCTCCTCCTTCGCCTACCACTATTCCAGTCATTCTCCACCAGGGTCCCTGGATATTTAGAAGACACTGTTGGTGGCCAATCCCAGAGCCATTTACTCCTCTTTCTCATAGAATGCTAACACTGCTCTGAGGTTTCCACTCTTCTCTATATAGCCATGTTCTTTAGGAAACACTGTTCTCAATTTCTCTACCAAAGAGGTAAATCCTCATAGTGGTTTCATTTACCTCACCAGTGATTGGTTGAGGAAGGACATGTGTGTCCTTCATGTGTTACAATGTTGGCCAATGAGAGAAGGAAATTCTGATGAGAAGTCTGGGAAAGGGTCTGCAGGCTGATAAGGACAGACTAAGGGAAGGTGCCATCAGCCTTCTGCTACTGAATATTTGCAAACAGGTAGCCTTTCAGAGCATGAAGGAAGCCAGCTTCAAGGCTGGAATGAGGAAGGCAAAGTGAATTGATGAAAAGTACTTGAGTCCCTCATGATGTCATTCTGCTACTGACTTTTCCATCTCCAGTGTCTCCCTGCATTACACCTCATGTTTTCTGAGGTAATATCTTTATTGCTAAGCCAGGTTGACTCTAGGTGTTTTAATACTTGCCACTGTAGGTACCTAAATGATTATGTCTGTGTGTGTGTGTATCAGTGCAAAATATTATAGTTTCCTTTCTTCCTTTCTTCACATACTATGGTTGGAAATATTAATAATAATGATAATGATGATGACTGCTAAAAGATAAAAACAGCAGTAATGTAGAGAGGACCTACCTCTGTCCAGAGAATGATATCAAAGTCACCAGCATGAAATTCGCAAAATCCATTGCCCCTGATTTTACTGAGTGATATCTAGGACATAAATATAGATTTGACATATTTCCAGTAGCCTTCCAGATTTTGGGTTCCCCAGTGGGAAGATCCAGAGTAAGTGTGCCAAGACAGCTTCAGAGGAGCTGTTAATGATTTGGTATTAAGATCTCTTTTTTTATTACTTTGTTTGAGCCAAACTGGTAAAATAGGCTGTAAAGCACGATCTCAGATGCTCCTCTTAAGATTTTGATTGATTACCTCTTTCCAGCCCAAATCAGGGGAGCAGGGTGGTCCAACTCCAAATTTAATTGGTTTATGGATATTAAGGTTGTAAGGAGATAAATAGAATTCATGCTTAGGCTCCATTAGCACTGTGCCAACAAGTGCTCATTTTTCCATATACAGTGTTCTAAGTGTTGTATTTTTTTTATTTATTGCCAAAAACATGCATTGCAGCAGTATAGATGATGTGAACTGAGTAGACCTTGCCCCAGAAAGCCAAGTGAACTCTTGGGGAGGAATGTCCATCAAACGTTTAGTTGGCGTATAGTGCTAAGAGTAATCTAGCTCCTTCTACACAGTGACTTTGACTTTGAAGGTATCCTGTACCCACTCAATTCATTCATATGCATCTGGAGGAAGACATAGAGCAGGCAAGTCACGCATTAAGTTATCCAGATAGAGTACTCCAGGTAAAAGGCTCCCCAAAGCCAAACAGAATGAATATCCAACTGAGAGGAGAAATCTGCCACATTTCTATTTTATATAAATCCAATCAACAGATAATGCAAAACTAGGGCTTTTGCAAAATGGGAGAGGATATTTGTTCATTTTCACCAAATCACATTGCTTGGGATAGATTAGCAGTAAATATCTAAGAGGAATGAAATTTTTCTTTCCAAGGTGTATGGAACTGAGAATTAAAGCTAAAGATCATCGTGGTGGTCTATTTTTAGAGAAAAGTGACTTACTGAGAGTATTTGTCATTCATTCAGGAGGACAGCCAGCCATGAGCCATGGCAGGCATCCGTAGTAACAGACAGCTCTTGGAAGAAAAAGAAAATAATCTTTCCATTCTTGAAAAGCATGAAAAGGAAATGTTATCAAGTCAAAGGCAGGCAAAGACAGGCAGTGAGGGAATGAGAAAATTTAAGGCATTTTTCTACAGCATATGCGTGCATGTACCATAGATGTAGATTTACTACTGTGTGTTTATCAGTGCCTGGGTGTAAAGATACAGGGTCAATGGATTGTGTGTCTGTATTGCATGCTTCTGTGAAGTTAAGAAATAACAGCTAATATTTATTGGGTTGCAGCTATGTCCCAGACTCTGTGTTAAGAGCTTTATGGAGATTGTCTGTTTGAATGATCTCAACAGCCTATGTTTTCCATTCATGAGGAGGTTAATAGAGCTACTAGGAATCAAAACCAGGATTCAAACCCAGGCAGCTTGACCATTTTGGGCAATCAGTTCCCCAGAGCCCTTTGTCATTGATTACATTACCATGCTGTATAACAACCGTGTTTATATATTTTTGTTTTGGAGGAAAATCTTTAAGGGAAGCAGTTCTCTCTATTATCTGCATTAAAATAGAATTGGTACATATCTCAGGCTGAGATAATTAACCAAACAAATAAACATACCCATCTTCTAGGTAACATAATGATGGGTTCAGCACAAATTGAGATTGAAAAGCTAGACACTCGGGCTGTTTGTAATTCCTGATTGATCTTTGTCTTCAGCTTCAAACATATCTCATAATTCATCCGGTTCACTCTGGTGCCTTGCCATCTGGCCTCTGGCTTATAAAAACAGTTTGGTGCCGTGTTTAGGACTGTAAATTTAGAGGATTTAAAGTGTCTTTACACCACATCTTCACATGGATATCTAAAGTCATCACAAGATTAACCCATCAAAAACAATTGCCCCATATTCGTCCCCTCTTTCCATCAAACATGCTTCTTCCCACTATCCATCGTCTCAGTGAGTGGCTGCTTCTCCAGTGGCAACTGCTCGGACCAAAAGCCTTAGACTCATCCTTGGTTACTCACTTCTCACACCCTACATCCAACCCACTATGAAATCTTGTTGACTGTACTTCAAAATATGTCCAAAACATACCATTTCTTACCATTTGCATTGCCATGGCCCTGCTCAAGCCACCATCTGTCTATAGAATGGTGGTCCTTTCTCCACACATAAGCCAGTGCAATCCTGTATTAATATACAGCTCACTCAAAGCCAGACGATGACTTTACATCACACTGGGAATAAATCCAAAATCTTTACCAAGGCCTCTGAGGTCCTACAGGATCTAGCCTCTGCATCGTAACTATCTTTATCCTTTGCTTCCTCCTCTCTCAGTCTGTTCCAGTCATTGAACAGCCAAGCTCCTTACCATTCCTCAAACACACAGAATACATTCCCATCTCTGGTTGAGAGAGTGACCAAGATCGAAGGGTGCTGGTAGGGAATGTTATAAAGTGGCTCTTACAGAAGTATCCAAGTAACATAGGCAATATTTTTACAACAAAGTTGCACCCCCATCATAGGAAGTGAGGCCATGGGCGTTAAGCCCAGGAAAGAGTGTTCCTCTAGGGTGTGATCTCTGAGGGGCAGTAGTGAGAGGTGCCTGAATCTCCAGTAGGCCAAGGGATGTGACAGCAAGCAGCACGCACATCCTGTGATGAGGCAACACGGATGGGGCACAGTCATAAATTTTGGAGACCTGGATTTTGATTCCTGACTTCACCACTTACTGTTAGCATGACAGTAAAGGCAAACACTTAACCTCTCTGAGTGTCAGTTTCTTCATATTTCACAATTTTGCAGGGATTTACTTTCCTGCAATAATATTTTGACTCTCAAAAATCTGCATATACCCATGGGAGTTTTATATATATAATGTGGATGTTTGTATAATTTTGGGCACCTTCTCTTCATTGACTTCTAGCATTGGTGTTTATTTTAGATTGAACAACAGCATGCATTTGGAACATCACCCATTTGTATCTATGCATAGAATTTATGTGTCCTTTAAATTTGGGGGCAACTTGCCCATTGACCATTGGGTCCAGCCACCTTTTTGCAGATAATTATTTTAAAAGAATTTCTCATTTTTATAGTAATTGAGCTAATCAGATATACTGACATTTCTAAATTAATCTTAGCAATGTATATTTCCTTAGAAAGTCATCCTTCCAATTCAAATTTTCAAGTAAATCAGTAAAGGATTTCAAATCACTTGCATTTATGATTATACCTCCTTTATCATTCAAAATTTTGCATATTTTAGTGGAGATGTTTTTTCATTCTTCTTGATTAGACTTCTTTCTATTTTTAATTTTTTTTTTCAAAAAACTAGTTCTTGGATTTATCTATGATTTTCTTTAATTTCCGTGTTTATTTATTCAGCACTGTCCCCTGATTTACTTGTACTTGCTTTGTTCTTTTTATAATTTTTTTAGTTGCACTCATAGTTCATCAAATTTCATTCTGTCATTTATGATGAAAGCTTTTATGGCTTTGCAATCATTCCTGAATACAACCATGATTATATCTCTTCAATTTTTATGATTATTATTCCCATCATTATTTTCTGAGCACTGTAAATCAGAAGTAGGTGTGTGTGTGTGCACATGCAAGCGAGTGAGAAGGTGGGGGTTAATTTCCAATTCGTTAGGTGTTTTTATGTTATTTGCCTTTTGGTTATTAAATTCTTATTTTATAGCTCTGTGCTCATTGTATGTAGCCTGTCTAATCATCTATTTTGTGGAACTCATTGAGGATTCCTTTGTGGTTGCTTATCAGATAATTTTTGGTGGGTGTCTTATAGGCCCTGAAAAGAATATGTATTTACTGAAGTGTAAAGAGCTTGATACTCATGATTAAAAATACGTTATAAATTCAACTGTTCAGATATTTTATACTTTCTTTTACGATGTTAGATTTGTCATGGACTGAAGGAAACCAGTTAAAGCATTTCATTACTGATTCATTTCTTTCTTTTTCATTTTTACAGTTTAAAAGTTGCCTCTTATATATTCTTAATGTTCTGTGATCTGGTGCATAACAGTTTAAACTACATTATGATTGCACCACTCACCATTGACTAACTTCCCACTCCGCCCCACGAACTCTTTTAACTTAAATTCTATTCTGTGCAATATTATCTCCTTTGCCAGCATTTGTCACTCTTTGCTCATTCTCTTATTTAATCTCCAGGAGTTATTTTGGTTTTAGTAGGGATCTTCTAATCTACATTTTCAATTTATTTAATGAGGAACACAACTGTTAACATTTACTGTCATGTGTTTGATTTTATCTCTGTCATTTTATTTTCTGTTTCTGGAGGCTTTCATGCTCTTACTCTTTTATTTTCTTTTTAAAAAACTATTCTTTTCTATCTGAACTTTTTTCCCAATAAATTGAAGACAATCCAATTTTTTAAATATACTAATGTCTATTTTTTAAAATTTGACTAACACGTTGCAACTATGTGCTCCTAATTATTAATATTGGGAATGAAATAGCATATCCGTCTCCTCCTGTACCCTAAATGAGGGTAATAAAAATAGGACCTGTCTGATAGGGTGGATTGCAGGCCTAAAAGAGATGATACAGCTAAGGTCCTAAACTGTATGTAACACATAGTAAGGACTCCAATGTCAGTTATAACTAATACAGGTGCCATTGTTGTTGTTGTCTTGTTACTTCACAACCTGACTTTCTCCTCCATCTCCCCCAACCCCACCCCCATCCTCACTCCCCCCTCCCCACCTGCCTCCACTGCTTGCGTTTTGTTACTACAAGTCATGGTATTTTTATTACTGTTAAGACACTTCTAAATTATGTGTCATCTGTTTCATTAAGTATTTATAACAGGTGAATTTTCTTCGTGAACTGTTTATAGCAGTCATTTTTAATTCAACCATGTTTAAATTATTCCAAGCACAAGTCCTTTTATGCTTCATGTTTTCCATAGTTTCCAATCCTTTGTTTTCTTTGCTCATGAATGGTCATTTGTCTGGGCTAAGAACACTTGGGTCATAGCTTCATCTTACATTGTTTCGTGTGATAGAAGAGAAGTGTGAAATGAAGCTCGGGTTTCTTTCTCCGTGGATGACCCATCTTGCTGCCTGAGTGCGTGGATGTCCTGCTCCACGCTGACACGTGAAGGTTCTGACAGGCACTCTAACCCACTGGCAGGAAAAGAGATGTTTCTTTTCACTGGGCTGACCCGATACAACGTGGTTCCCTCCTGACAGATCTGATCTTCGTTCCTCCTTTAGCCCAGGAACTCTCTTATCTATGAATGTTTCTGCTCTAGTCAGTCATTCTGAAGTCTTCAGGACCCAACTTTTTCTTTAGATCTTCTCTAATAGTATCTTCTCTAATGATTTTTCAACTTACTTGGTATTCCATGAGAGCTTTTCAAACATGCCTCCTTATCACTGAATAACCTTTCTCACTTTTACATTTCCCTATTTTTTAATTTATCTTTATTGTTAAAAGTATTAGAGATATCCCCTTTTTTCCCCATTGACCCCTTCCAGTTCACACCCAACTACTCCCAACCAGACCCTCACCACACTAATGTCTGTGTCCATGAGTTATGCATATCTATAATAATAAAAGCATAATATGCTAATTAGACCGGACGGCCAAACAGTGGAATGACCTTCCGGATGAAGCCAGGCTGCGAGGGCCAAGGCAGCTGCTGAGGCTCGGAGGGCCAAGCCCCTTGCACAAATTTCGTGCATCGGGCCTCTAGTATGCATATAAGTTCTTTGGCTAAATGTTACTGGGCTATTACAGTTGCTACAGATTCTTCCCTCCCAAACCCCTCCCTTTCTAACCTACTTTAATCATCTCAGCTTTCATATCTTACTCTATTTTTATATATTTTCATAATAAAATTATATTTCTTCAAATTTATTGAGAGCACAAAGTAGAGAATATGTAAAATCTACTTTTTATTCCAATATTGTCAGTATATTTATAATTAAGTTCTTCCTTTTCTACTTGAGTATTCTAATCCTTACTCATTTTCTGTTTTAGGAGTTTTCACAGGCCCCGTATTATTGGTGTGTGTTTTATGTTCCTTCATTTATAAATGAAAAGAGGTCTCCAAGATCTGAAATTTGTGCCTAAATATAGTGAGGGAGGCCTCCTATGATCACTTTAGTATTCGTGTGGATGTTGGTAGAGATCTTGTATTATATCTTAAGCTAGACAGGAAGTCGTTGTGAGTGCACAGCATTAGTTGAGTGGTACCACAGCCTCAGGGATCACCTAGAACAAGCAAATAGTAAATCCCCAATAAATGTTGGTCATTATGGTATTAGCTGCAGCAGCACCATTGATAAATTTGACTCCATAAACATTTAAATCCATCCACTGTAAACACAGTCAGTGAATAAAGTCAAAGATGAATGACAAACTGAGAAAAATACCACACAAACGGCAGTTTTCCTAAATCTACAAAACATTTACATATCAATGAAAAGATCTATAACTTACTAGAAAAACTGATTAAGTTTTGAGCATTTACTTTCTGCCCATGTCAGCCACATGGAATACATAGAAGAAAACATAAGTACCAAGCTTCTGGATATTGGTCTCAGAGATGTTTTCGTGGATTTGACTTCAATGGCAAGATAAACAAAAATAAATAAATATAGAAGGACTAATGGAAATAGAACATCACCATTGGGCAAACACCAGGTAATAAGTTTTTTAGGCAAGAATCACCAATGGATGTTAAAATTAGAAGGCAAATGTTTGATGACAAACAGGATATTTGCATAGTCTCAAAGTATTTCCCCTCCATGAAATGTGTTCATTACAAAGAGAATACTAGTCACTTTACAGTGGAACAACCTGGCAAATATTACCTCAACCCAGAGACCAAAGTTAATATCACATGTAATGGGACACACTGACATCATATTGCTGCACTGAGAAGAATGCATCACTTTTGTCCTATTCTTACCAGAAATATATAACTTCAATCTAACAGTGAGGAAACGTCAGAAAAAAACAAATTAAAGAACATTCTACAAAACACTGGCTAGTCGAGCTTCTTGTCAAGATGGCAGCATAGGAAAAGACGGTACTCAGAACCTCCCACAACCACGTCAAAATTACAACTAAGCCATAGAACAAGCATGTCAAACTCATGGCCCGCAGGCCACATGCGGCCCACAATGAATATTTTTGCAGCCCAGCCCATATAAACGTATGTAAGAAACATTTTAATCAAAATTTTGTAACTTAATTTTTACAATATCCTGCTATACATAATTATTAATAACGAACTACAATGTTCGCTAATGACTGATTACTATAATCGTGTTGCATTCATTTCCCTTACGTGCCTTACGTGCAGGCACACCATTTCTCTCCACTAATACCAGCAGCGAATATTTTAGCAGCCGATGGCCACATCATTAGTCTTGGACTGACTTGTTTGGTGTATGCAACAGGAAATATTTTGCTTTCGGAGAACAAGAAAAATAGGTTTATTTGTGTTACGCTTATTAACTTGTGCAGTTATTCAGTGTCTGGTCAGTTTATGTTGAAGAAAAAAATATTAATTTTTATTAAAATATTCTATTATTTTATGTTAACAATTATTTATTTCAGCCCCTTGTATTCAGCATGTCTCTACCGAAATAAACCTACGTTTCTATGAAAACTGAAGTTTTTGTTTCTTTGCGGCCCACATAAACTTAAACCTTGTTTATTTGGCCCGTGTTAGCCTTTGAGTTTGACATGCTTGCTATAGAACAGCCATCATTTAGAACCACCTAGTTCAGTGGTCGGCAAACTCAATAGTCAACAGAGCCAAATATCAACAATACAACGATTGAAATTTCTTTTGAGAGCCACATTTTTTAAACTTAAACTTCTTCTAACGCCACTTCTTCAAAATAGATTCGCCCAGGCCGTGGTATTTTGTGGAAGAGCCACACTCAAGGGGCCAAAGAGCCGCATGTGGCTCGCGAGCCGCAGTTTGCCGACCACGGACCTAGTTGAACATAAATCCTCCAACGAAGGATCTAAAGAAGCCACATAGAGACTGGTGGGAGGGGCAAAGAGGCAGATGGAATACATAGAAGAAAACTTAAGTACCAAGCTTCTGGATATTGGTCTCAGAGATGTTTTCGTGGATTTGACTTCAATGGCAAGATAAACAAAAATAAATAAATATAGAAGGACTGATGGAAATAGAACATCACCATTGGGCAATCCAGGCTGGTCCCACACCCAGGTGTGGCAGATAAAAATCAGGAGAGAGATCTCAGCTGTGGAGGTTCTCCCCTGAAGAGCCAGGGGTTCCAGCCCCACACCAGGCCCCCCAAGCCCAGGATTTCTAGGGCTGGGAAGAAAAAGTCCCCATAACTTATGACTGTGAAAAGCAGCGGGGGGCTGCTGGGGTCCCAGGCATTCCTCTTAATGGGTCTGTACTCACTCCCAAACTTACCCAAACTCACTCCTTCAAAGCTCCAGCGATGGGGCAGCAGCTCAAAAGGCACCAGGGACATCCGGGCTGGAGCTGAGTAGCCTAGCATCAGGCTGGAGGGGCAGCTTCCTCCCACATAGCAGTGCCCGCAGCGGCTGTAGTTCCTTTGCTGAGCTCTCCCCCAGCAAAGCCCGTGGGAGCCATGTACTGAGACTCCAATAACTTGGACAACACCGTTAGCCCCGCCCTAGTGTCTGAGACCCCGCCCCATCCAACTGGCCAGCCAAACCCAAGCAGTTTTCAGTGGCTTTCCCATAGAAACAGCCAATCTTGGCTCATGCTTTTGACTTTCCTAAAATCACTCAAAGGTTCACAAATCCCTAATAAGCTGCACCTGGCCTCAGCATGCCCCGTGCATCTTGCTAAGTGGCCTCAGCCAGGATTAAATGCTCCAATCAAAAGACATACGGTTGCTGAATAAATAGCAAAACAAGACTTTTACATATGCTGTCTACTAGAGACTCACTTCAGATAGAAAGACACACAGAGAATGAAAGTAACGGGATGAAAAAAGGTATTTCATTAAAATGGAAACAAAGAAACAAACCAAAAAAAAAAAAACAACACTTGGTAGCAATACTTACTAGTATGCCAAGCAAAATAAACTTTAAAACAAAGGCTAAATAACAACGGACAAAAAATGACCCAGCAATTCCATTTCTGGGCACTTATCTGAAGGAACCCAAATCACTAAATCAAAAAGACATAATACATATCCATATGTTTATTGCAGCGTTATTTACAATAGCCAAGACATGGAAGCTACCTAAATACCCATCTGTACATGAAAGGATAAAGTGGCGCATATACACAATGGAATATGATTCAGCCATGGAAAAGAATGAAATCCTGCCATCTGCTACAACATGGATGAACCTAGAGGGTATTGTGCTGAGTGAAATAAGTCAGACAGAGAACGACAAATGTCAGATGATTTCACTTATAAACAGCAAAATAAATGAACAAGCAGAACAGAAACAGACTCACAGAGAACATTCTGACAGTTGCCAGATGGGAGGGGGTTGGGGAGATGGGTAAAAAGGTGGAGGGATTAAGAAATGCAAACTAGAAGTTGCAGAATAATCATGGGGATGTAAAGAACAGCATAGAGAATATAGTCAATAATATTTTAATAACTACATATGGTGTCAGATGGATATTAGATTTATCAGGGGGATCAACTTTTTAAATTATATAAATGTCTAATCGCTGGGTTGTACACTTGAAATATATAATCTTGTACATCAATTGTAATTTAAAATTTTTTAAATATATTTTTAAAATAAAATATCCCTGGCTGGTGTCGTTCAGTAATTGAGAGGTTACAGGTTCAGGGCACATGCCCGGGTTGCAGGCTCCAGCCCTCGTAGGGGGAGTGCAGGAGGCAGCCAATCGATGTTTCTCTCTCATTGATGTTTTTCTCTCTCTCCCTTCCTCCCTCTTTCTCTAAAATCAATAAAAACATATTTTTTAAGTAAAAGAAAAATCTATGCAATAAAAAAAAAGACTGCTAGTAGTCTACAAAAGGGTCCAGGTTATGAAAGACAAAGAAAGACTGATATAGATTGAAGAGACTTTAGAAACATAACCAAATGCAATGTGGAATCCTGGACTGGATCCTGGGCCAGAAAAAAAAAAAAAAAGACATTATGAGACAACTGGCAAAATTCTGATAAGAACTTACATTAGTTAATAGTTTTATATCAAAGTTTATTTCCTGGTTGCTACTGATTTACTATGGTTATGTAAGACTTAGCATTAGGGAAAAGTAGGTGAAAGGTATTTTACAAATTTCCTGTGTGAGTAAAATTATTCTAAAGTGAAAAGTTGGAAAAAAAGAAATAAAACATGCAATTCATCACTGGGTTGCTCTTTCATAGACAAGCAATCCACAGCCTACTAAATCGAAAGTTCAGAATAATTCGCCAACACCTAATAGCTAATGTTTAAAATCTGTAGTCTTTCATTTGGTATACTCTGACCCTGGGTTTGTTTTCTTATCTAGAAGAAGAAGCAGAGTTTTTTTGTTCATTTGGCAAAGGAAACTGCCCTTATCTTATCCTTAGTGAGATAGATTGTTAAAACCAGAGCAAGGCCTGATGAGTCTCTAAAGAGTTGGGGTACTACTTGCTGCTCTGATTCTCCAAGCAGCCTTTAAAGCTGCAAGCTGTCTAATCGAAACCCATTCACTAGATTCCTGTAAATCTAAGCATTCTGCAGTGCTTTGAAAAGGAACAGTCAAGGATCATGCACAGTGTAGGAGACACACAGAGGATTCGGCATAGAAGTTGACTTTATTAGCCACATTTTTTCAAGACATAAATATGTGAGTTACTATCAGACAAAATATCCGAATCAGGCTATGGGAAAGGTCTCCAGACGTGGACTCAGAAGCGTGGGTTCAAGTCCTGCCCCTGCCCCTAATTATCATTCTTACATAGAGATAAGGAAACAAGTTTATTAAGGGCCTGAACTCGGTGTGGTGCCCTCAGCTATCAGCCTTATTTTTCTCCTCTCACACTCTTCTAACATGGTTGGTTAGAATTTTGTTCATTGCATCCTAACAACATTTGGGCATATGTCATAGCTGTTGATCATAAAGAATCTCATTGTCAGGTATTAAAAGTTTAGTCCAGCCTGGCTGGCGTGGCTCGGTGGTTGAGGGTTAACCTATGAACCAGGATGTCATGGTTAGATTCCCAGTCAGGGGCATGTCCGGGTTGTAGGCTTGATCCCCCATGTGGGGAGTGCAGGAGGCAGCCGATCAATGATTCTCTCTCATCATTGATGTTTCTATGTCTCTATCCCTCTCCCTTCTTCTCTGAAATCAATAAAGAGTTTAGTTCATCTGAAGCAAAATGTTAGTCTGACAGTGAATTCGCTGCTCTTCCCCTCATCCCCACCACCAAACCGTCTCCTTGCTTCGATCCACAAACACCCCAGCTCAGGCCAACCCTTGGGTTGAGAACCTGCATTGGGAACGTGAGCAGTGGTCTGTCCTTGCACTCTGCCTCCACCTTGCTTTTCCTCTCCACCTACCACACACCTCTCCCACTTTTGAATGAATAGGGAATTTTACAAACAAGAGCTCTAGGACTCAATCATGGCCCACCTTGGAGAGGTGATGAGTAGAGCAGAAGTTTCCCAATGTTCCCGGGGATAACGTGACTGTGCTGAGAAGTCTGTGAGCCTATGAAACACCTCAGTCCTCATGGGGCCTGCATTCTAGCTTGGGAGGCAAGTAAATGAGTATATGACATAAAATATAAAGTCAGGAATAAATATCATATGCCTTCTGATATGAAATACCGAGGCCAAAGCATCACTTTTGTGATATTTCTACCAAAAATATGTAACCTGAATCTAATTATGAAGAAACATCAGATGAGCCCAGATTGGGGGACGTAGTACAAAACAATTGTTCTGTACTCTTTAAAATAAAATAAAAAGTCACAAAAGAGAAAAAATAGCTGAGACACTATTCCAAATTAAATGAGACTTAAAAATACATGAAAATTAAAAGTAATGCATATTGAATATTAGAAGCAGACCTTTTAATGCTGTCAAGAATATTTTTTCAAAATATGTATAATTTTCCAAATTTGAATGAGTTGCATATTAGATAATAGTGTTGCAACACGAGTTTGTTATATTGTATTTGCATAACAAAATACTTTTGTTTTGGGGAGATACCCAGTGAAGTATTGAGAAATAAAGGGTGATAATGACTGCTACTTATTCCCAAATAGTTCAGTAATGATGATAAAAGCAATGACAACAATTGTAATAATATCTATATTTTAGAGAGAACAAAAAAAAGCAAATTTTGCAAAATGTTAATAATTGGTAAATCTAGGTGAAAGGTATTATCAGCAGTCCTGGAAATATTCTTGCCAGATTTCTGGGGGTTAAAAGGTTTTCAAAATATAAAGTTTTTAAAAAATAATAATTAGTGCTCTGAATATGGAGCATTGGGGTTAGGGAAAGTCCCTTGTGAAATGACCTTGGAGTAAAGGCTGATAGAAGTGAGAAGTTAGCAAACTTTGAAAAGAAAAGAGCATTTCAGGAAGACAGAACAACAGAAGCCAAGCCCCTGACACAGCAGTGTTTCTGGTGTGTTTGTGGAACAGCAAAGAGACTAGAGGGATGGAAATAGAGTAAGTGATGGAGGATGGTGTTAAGAATGGTCAGATCATGTAGGGCCTTATACGCCATTGAAAGGAGGTTAGAGGTTATTGTAAGTGTAATGAAAAGCTATTGTAAGGTGTTTAGCAGAGTTACAAAACAGTCTGCTTCTATCTTAGATCATCACCTTTGTCTACTTTGCATGGAGTGGACAACTCTGGGTCCACACAGAAGAGAGGGTCTCAAATCACCAGCCAGGAAGTTTAAGCAGGATGCCAAAAAGAATTAAGCAGTTAAGGAGAATCAGCATTTTCCCACATAGATTGAGTCAGGCATCTTCTAGGCAGATAAAGGCACTGAAGGCCTTTGAAAAATCATTGAAAAGCTGGTGGCTAGTCTTAGTGTATCTGTGTGCCTGGGGTAAAGGAGGGGTGACTAGACATAACGATGGGCAGGTGGGTGCCCCCATCCATCAGGAACGGTCTTATATCCCACAGAAGGAACCTGGTTATGACCTAGAAGTGAGGGGGCCATCAAAGCACTTACTAGTAAACAGTTGAATTACATGTTTTATAGTTGGCTCATCCTTCAAGATTGGAAAGAATGTCTCTGACTATTCCAGCCCCCATTGATCGTCTCCTTTTCTGACATATTACAGCAGACAGCAATCAAAACACTCTACTCATCACTTGATAATACAAAGATAGGGTCTTATGTCACCCTCAGATCGTTTTAAGCATTGGTACTTGTCCCCAGATTAGATCTGCAACTTCCTATAAGTAGAGACTGTTGAAAGTCTTTTGTGTTCCCTCATTGTGCTGAATTGCCAGAGCTAGAGGGAACTTAGCAACCACTGAACCTATCCTCTCCATTAACTGGTGGAACCCAAGTCAAGGAGCTTCGGGGACCTGCTAAGCCACACAACTCATTGGTGGCAGAGCTGTTGCTTTACTGATATATTCGTTAGCCACTGGTTTTTGCGGCTGTGACAGAGCCAGGTAGATGCAAGAAGATGGTTTCTGCCTTGACTTCTCTATCCAAACTAAATCAAAGCAGGAGCTGGAATATATTGTGCCTGCCTCAAGGAAATGAGGCTGTTGGTGGGTAAAAATGTTGGCAAGAAAGTTGGTCCTCATCACGGGCATGACATGTCTAAAGACCCCAATATTCACTCCCTCCCTGTAGAGCCCTGGGTGAAATATTTAGGGCGAGTGTGGGAAGAGCTCTGACAAACCACAGCCTAACTAGGAATAGAAGAAGTGAAGCTGCGTGGCTGATGGAGTGTGAAGGGAGCTGGGTTTCAGAGGCAATTCGCAGGGACTGAGCAGCTTGCTGCAGCATGACAAATAACCTATTTCCTTGTCATCAATTGATTTAATAATAACTTTTCAGGAAAACAAAGAAAAGAGTGAGCATTTCGACAAAAGGCACAGCCCTATTTCATTTTTTAAAAAAATCTAAAATGTGAAAAGGAAAAGCACGTTCATCCTAAAATCAAAGATGTAGATCACACATGAGCATCCTGGATGAGACATTTGGACATTTGCTCATGGAATGTTCTCTGATGACCTCATTTCCATTCTGGATCAAAAGCCAGTGCATTATTGGTGTGGTCTTCAATAGCAAAGGAAATGTCCATAGAGGCGACTTCATGGTTAAATGTCAACCGACAGGAAACTGAACTGACATGGTGACTGTGTCTCCTGGTTTATGCCTGTGTGGGCAGAGACTTGTTTGCTCTCAAACCTCCCCCTGCCCCTTCCCCACAGAGTGCAGACCTCAGATCCTGACTGTAATGATCAAGCACATGCTGGTTAATTAACTTTATGGGCCACTGCAGAACAGACTGGTAAATCAATAGGCATGCCACTATAGTCACCTTCAGGCTGTGATTCTGTGTTCCATTGCTCTAATGACGCCTGATTTCTGCTCTCCCCCAATTAATTGCCATCGAAGTGCTTCTCAACATGGCAACCACATGGATTACTGCTGAAATTCCAGCTGGCTCTAAAGCACACGAAGCAGAGGAATTTCACCAAAAAGAAGTCAGGGTGGAAAACCTTTTCCTGAAAGTCTGTTTGGGCTTAAGAGGCTTTGGAATTAGAGAGACCCATATGTGGATCTTCATTCTGCAACTTACTAGCCATTTGACTCTGTAAAATGAGGTCATAACCTGAAATGGACCCTCTGTGCCACCCTCCCATCCTTCTACTGGGCATTGTTCTCTACTCTCTGAAATAGCTCTTCTGTATCTTCTCTTCCTTCCAATTTCCAACATCTCCTCTGTCCGCTCCCCCTTTCTGCTCACTCGGGAGATAGACTTGTTTCC
The DNA here is from genome assembly GCF_027574615.1 of Eptesicus fuscus. NCBI lineage: Eukaryota > Metazoa > Chordata > Mammalia > Chiroptera > Vespertilionidae > Eptesicus > Eptesicus fuscus. The sequence continues at coordinate 10,808,586 of NC_072490.1, read as the reverse complement.
ATTGTCATTGATAAAAACAGAGACAATCAAAAGAGAAGATCCACCCAGCTCCAACTGTCTCCTTATGCATCTCTCTCCTGATGGACACCTGCCTCATTCCAATTTAAAGTCAACCTTTCCTCCCATGCACTGCACTTCATCAGCTCTCATCTGCTCAAGGTCATCACTTCTCTCCTGAGTCCTTAAAAACATGCTAAAATAATCTTCTTTACTTAAACAGTGCAAACCAGAAAACCTCTCCATGACTGCCTCTTTTTACTAATCCCCTTTATAGCAAAACTGCCCATGCTTTACCCACACACACTTCCCCTCCAACCATTCTTTCTTAAAATCGGGTCAGTTAGGTTTTCGTCCCACCACTTCACCGAATATGTTAAGTTCCTGTTAAGGCTACTAGCAAGATCTCCCAAAGACATTCCTTTTGCCAAATGCAATGGCCAACCCCTCCACCTCCAATGACTTGACATCCAAGCTCCATCGGAAGCTGCCAGTTATTCTCTCTTTCTTGAATCATTTTCTTCCCGTAGATTCTAAAACATCCCTCTCTTTTGTTCTCCTTCCTCACTAGCCCCTCCTTCTCAGATTTCTTGGTTTGTCCTTAATCTTCTTGACATCTAACTGTTTGTTCTTAATCTTCTTGACGTCCAGGGCTCTGTCCTCAGATCACTTCTCTTCGGTGTCTGCACTCACTATGCAGTGATCTCATCTAGTCTCATGTCTTCAAATACCATCTATTTGCTCGTGACTCCCAAGTGTATTACTGCAGCTTGGACCTGTCCTCTGAATGCCAGGATCATGTATTTAACTACCTACTTGGCAGCAACACTGGGATTCAAAGCAAGCATTTCAAACTTACCCAAAACTCTACTCTGATCCCCACCCCACTCCCGACACCATTTGCTTCTTCTCTAGTGTCCCCTCTTTCAGGAAGTGGCCCCCATTTACCTAGTTGCTCAAGCCCAAATTCTTGAAATCATTATTGACTCTTCTCTTTTCCTCATACTTACATCCAGTCTCTCAATAAATCCAATTGGTTCTACCTTCAAATTGTGCCCCCAATTCAACCATGTCTTACTATATTAGGCCAAGCCAAAATTACTTCTCACCAGGATAACTGCAAGAGTCTCCCAACTGGTCTCCCTACTTCCACCATGCCCTCCTATAGTCTATTTTCCACACAGTAGCCAGAGTAACCCTTTTAAAATAAGGGTCAGGCCCTGTCACTTCCCTGCTCAAAGCCATCACCCTTAGGATAAATTCCAAAGCCGTTGGCATGACCTGCAAATTCCAGCATGAAGCTGGCCCTTGACCTCTCTGTGCTTTCTCTCCCTCATTACTCTGTTCCAGCCACATTGCCCTTTTAGAGTTCCTCAAACACCCCTTCTTGCTCTCTTGTAGGGGCTTTTGCCCTGGGTTTTCCCACTACCCAGAATGCTCTTCTCCAAAGTAGCTCATACCTTCACTTCCTTCATGTCTCTGCTCCAATGTCACCTGTCCCAGAAGCCCTGCTTGTCACTTTCTAAAGCCTGGCTCTAGCTGTTACCCCTACCCATATTATTCTATATCTTTGATTATTTATTTATTTTCTATCTATACCCACTAGACATTAAAACCTTAACGAGAAGGAATTTGCTTATTTTACTGCTATATCACCAAAGCCAAGGACTATGTCTGACTCATAGTAGTAGCCCATTCATTAAATGAACTATTTTAATAAATGAATGAATGATTCTCTAGTCACAGGTTTCCTGGGATGATTGCAGGGAGTAAGGTATTTGGAGCAATTTCTAGCACACGGTAAAGGACCCAAGACTATCTGTTCCTTTTACCATTATTATTATAAATAGAATGGACGGGAGGTGGCAGTGGTGTATGGAAGCTAATCATTTTGTGACATCTGCTATTATCAGCGTTTACTTCTATTTCTGCGTTTTGTATGTTCCCATCTGGCCTCTGCTCTTGTAGGGGTAATTGAAGAAAGCAGGTTCCTTTGAACTCGCTGCTCAGACTTTGTTTAACTTGTAGGCATTTCTCTTAAGCTGTCCACTTGAATAAGAAATGTCACATTGGCTTCCAAGGCAAATTCTCCAGCTTTTGAAGCAGGCAGGCTCGGAAGGTCTGACAATTTCCAGCTACATCTCTCAGAGCAAGGATAATGCAACAGGTTTCTTGGCATCGTACTAAACTTCTGGAGAACACAGAACAGCAGGTGATGGATGGGTTTGAAGGGAGAAAAGAAGCACATGAGCACAGAAGGGAGACCAGACTGCACACATGCAGGTGTCACCCATCCCTTCCCTGTATTAGCAGCAGAAGACCAGACAGTGATGCCTGATGCTTCGCTTTGATCAACAAGGAGTGTCCCTTTGTTATTTTTAAGAAATTTGAAATATCTACACTAATAAAAGAGAAACATGCAAATTGACCGTCCCTCCGCTACGCCCACCAGCCAATCAGAGTGAGTATGCAAATTAACCCAACAAAGATGGTGGTTAATTTGCATACATAGGCATGGAGCGAAGACTGAAGACAGCGTAGAAGGAAGCCAAGTGCTGCAGAAGGGAGCGAAGCTGCGGAGAAGCAAGCAGGGCGGCAGAGACAGGGGCCCTATTCTTACAGGAATCTTTCTGCAAAGGACCTCTAGTATAAAATAAACTAAGTAGCTTCCAACTAGCAGATTTTCTTTCCCACTCTGCATCCCTTCCCACCTTCACTGACCACCAGTACTTCCATCCCCTTGGGAATGAGGGGTAGCTCTCTCCGTCCCTACATCTATCTCTGTCAACTCACCAGCATGGGGGTTAGAGGAAGGCAGATTTAATTTTGAACCTTGGTGTTTACTCACCTACACTGTGTGACCTTGGACAAGTTTTTTATATATGTAAAAATTTTTATTGACTTCAGAGAAGAAAGGAGAGAAAGAAAGAGATAGAAACATCAATGATGAGAGAGAATCATTGATAGGCTGCCTCCTGCATACCCCACACTGGGGATCGAGCCCACAACCCAGCTCTTCCATATGTTATCTTCTACTACCTTCACAATTGTGCCCTGATATAATCAGAGAAGGTGTTATTGTTCTATTTTTGTTACAAAGGTAGCCAATTTAGTGAACCATCTGAATGGCTTTATGACTTTATTTTGCGATGTGGTGGCATTGGCTTTGAAAAACCTCCCTCCCCCCGGTTTGCACAGCCCATGCCAAGATCTCAGCAGATTCCTTAACTTCCTGGTCACTTTATTAAAACCTGTTCAAAGTAAAATCCAATTTCACCTCCTCTTTGTCTCCCTTTCTCCACACTAGGCCAGCATATAGCCAGAAGCACTTGAAGTGTACAAAGTCTGTTCTGCTCCTGTGCTGCTCCAGGTGCTCACCTCAGTGTGGCTCAGTCTCAAAGAGTGATTGTCTCGTACCTCCCTCTCGCTTACCTTTGCTGGAGATGGAGGGTCCGCTTCCAAATAAGCGTGGTGTTCCCAGGGGCACATGACTCCATCCTCCTACATCCATCAGGATGTGCTAGGTTATGGTACAGCAACAAACTCCAAAATAACTCAGGAGCATCTCCTTCTTCCTGCTTCCTCAACAGCCCCAACTCCTCGGGTGGGTTTGGACTGTAGGGCAGAGGGAACAAGACAAGAGAAAAGTCTTGGCTGGCCCACTGGTTCTGACCTTTCTGTGAATGATGTTGCTGCTTCTCTGGCTAGCCCTTTCTGGCTGGTGATGCCCGGTGGGGCTTCTCTAGAGGACCCTGCAGGGCCTCCCCTCTGAACCTGAAGTGCAAAGTTGGTCTCACATGGCCACAGTCAACTTCAAATGAGCAACAAAGTACATTCCCACCACATACTAGGAAAGTGAGGAGAACAGTATTGTGTCGCGTACACACAATAGACACCCAGCTTGGTTTAAAAGACTAGCCATCTCTCTAGTTGATGGTTCTATGGGTTGACAATTTGAGCGGGACTCAGCTGGACAGTTCTTCTGTTCTCGTTGAGACTCCTTTATTCCTTGCAGGGAAGCAGGTGGCTCTGCCTCTGGGGTCTCACTTGAGTGATGGAAAGTGACTGGACCATGTGTCTCATATCGTCCTTCAGGCTGAATTGGGTTTGTTCATATGGCAGTTTGGCACAGTTCCAACAGGGACGGCAGCAGCATACAATACACCTCGAGGTCTGGGCTTGGAACTCGCTTAAGGTCGCTTCTGCCACTTTCCATGGATCAAATTCCCCAAACCAACAAGATTCAAGAAGTGGGGAAACATGCTCCCCCTTTGATGGGAGGAGCCATAGAGTCATATTGCAAAGGGGAATGGGTAAGGGGAAAGGTAGAGAATTATGGTGTTTTTGTGCCCAGCACTAAAATCATCCCATCTTTCTGATCTTCTTAGAGAGAAGTCGGGGGTTTGATGCAGAGCCAGATCAGCCACCTTATGTGAACTATCTTAAAAGTAAAGTGACCTATTGCATGTAGGTCAGGTAGCCACTAAGTGGTTCATTTCTTTTATCTGGGCAGAGAGAAAACTGTATGTGATAAGAATGCATAGTAAGTACCAGAGACTTTTAAAAGGCCACTGTGGCTGGGCTGGACAGAGCAAGGTGGACAGTGGTGCTCACTGTCCTTGGGATCCAGAATTTGCCAGTCACTGGAGCCTGTGACAATGAGCTTTCATTTAAATTTAAGAAGAAATGAAACTTTGTAAAGAATTTTAAACACATGCTCACATCTCTGTTTCCAAAAAATCCTTCTAGCTCCAAGGTGAGGACTGGACCAACCCCAGACTTTTGGAAGTTAGAACTTTTCCAAGCTTTTTCATGAGTCCCAAAGGAAAAGAAGAAATAGTCTAGTTTGCCAAATGGCCAAAAATGAGCAGAAGGGCAAGGGAAAGAGCAGAGAATATAAAACAGATAATTTCACATTGTGTCTCTCTCACACACACACATATACACAAGTTACTTATTCATATGCTTCAGACCGAAGCATGCCTGAGAGTTACTGGTTTGTGTTCTCTGGATGGTTAAGCCAGATTGATTCTGGGTTTGACGGTGACCTCACCTGCTTTGCTGTGTAAAGAGACAAAGAGCATCTAAGTGACCATGAGAAAGGCCAGCAGAGGCCCCAGCCTTACAGACCCAGCCTTGGAGCCCAAAGAGTTTGTACTGTAATTCAAATTCTAAAGGCAATCCACAATTCAAATTCTAAAGGCAAGTGGTATCAAAATCCAATGTCATGGAATATTTTGACAGCACATTGGAGGGACCTCAAGGAGGCAGGGAGGAGGAGCAGTGGCAGAAGCTCAGGCAACAAGGAACCTCCTTCTGTAGTCTGGCTGCCGAGTTCCCTCTGGCACTGACATCAGCCCACCCACACAGGGACCTCTACGAGCCTCCAGGGGCTGAGGGTGTCAGTGGGAACAGTGCAGTGCATGGAGCAGCCGCCTCCCCCCAGCATGAGTCTGCACGATCGATCATAAGAGCGTCTGTTCTGTCATTGCATTGCAGCTCCAGAAACTAAAACGATCACTTTCTTTCAAGACCAAGAGTCTACGGAGCAAAAGTGCTGACAACTTCTTCCAGCGAACCAACAGCGACGTGAAGCTGCAAGGGGACATGCTGGCTGAGGTCAGCCCCAGCTCCAGCCCCCTCCCCGCCCCGGGAAGCCTGACATCCACGCCCACCAGGGTGGGCCTGCACCCAGGCAGCAGCAAGGCCCATGCCTTTCAGGAGCACATCTTCAAGAAGCCCACTTTCTGTGATGTCTGCAACCACATGATCGTGGGTAAGTCTTTCCCCTGCCACTTCCTCCAGGTATGTCAACATAAAATTGTGGGGACACCCTGGGAGTTTGGTGTGGAAAAGATGTAAGATGTACAGTTGTGTTTTAAAAGACTGCATTGGAAAAATCAAGAGGCCCATTTTATGTGGCTTTAAAAGGAAAGGGTTGGAAATAAGGGGTAAAGTTAAAAGGCAAATGTCAGTGAGAATCTAACCTTTTTCTAAAGATATTTTTAACGATTTCAGAGAGGAAGGGAGAGGGAGAGAGAGATAGAAACATCAATGAGGAGAGAGAATCATTGATCAGCTGCCTCCCACAACCTAGGCATATGCACTGACAGGGAATCGAATCGTGACCTCCTGGTTCATAGGTTGACACTCAAGCACTGAGCCACGCTGGCTGAGTGAGAATCTAACCTTTTAACTGATGCATTTGACCTGCCATTGAATGGCTTGTCTTGTAAGTAGCATGTGATTTAACTTCTGTCAGGCATAGATAATCTCAAAAGTTTGTTGTTTTTTTTACTTAAATATCTGATATTCTTTCAAATGAAACATGGCATGTTTGTTGCTTCCCAAAGAAGCCAATAGCTGTCATCATTGAACCTGAACTTGTGGTTTCCAATATGGTCAGGAAGGCAGAATTCTGCAACTCCCTTCACCTTTGACCAAGACCCAGTTAAGGAGTATAATATTCAGAATGAGAGCAATGTCAGCCCCCCTTGTGACTGTACACACAGGGCCATCCTTGTTGAAAACCATTATCTACTCACATTCTCATTTTCTCATCACTATTATTCATGTGCTTCCTTCAAACGGGCCACACCGAGGATCAGTGCTTGTGTCAGTCAAGGATTTCCACAGTAATGCTGGTTAAAAAATACTCTTGCAGTTAACGCAGTTTACTTTTACTCTCACTCAGGCATCTTCAGATCATTTGGGGTTTAGCTGATCCAGACTCAGCTCAGTTACTTTGTCTTCTCTCTGTTCCTTATTTTCTCACTCTTTCCTTGGACCAGTGGGGTAACCATATCATGTTCTTCTCATGGCAAGGACAAGTGGAAGCTACAAAGCTCTTCTTAAGCCTTTGGATTGGAGGTAACATTGCCCTTCTACTGGCATTCCTCCAGGAAAATGGGGGCCAACCCCATGTCAAGGGATGGAGAAGTGCACTCACTCTGCCTTGATATCAGGGACTTTAAAGCCACCTGGCAAAGGGCACAGGTAGAGGGATACGTGAAGAATGGGGTCAGTCATTCAACCTATCACAGTGCTGAGGAAGGCCTCTGGATCATTAAACTATTTTGTTTGGTAGATTCTGCTAAGTCATGGATCCATACCACCCATCCATTTCACTTTTCCACCTGGAAGTGATGCCTGGCATCTGACTGTGAGCATGGCGGGGAAGGTGTCTCACCATGTTCCGAGCTCAGAATACTTAGGCAATTTGGCCTCCAACTTAGTTTTTGTGTCTGCCTCCTTAGCTTCTGAGTCTGATGCATCAATTTCCACACAAATTTCCACCAGGCCTTTTCAAGGCAGTGCTATTCATAACCCTGAAGTAGGTGATGATGAGTCTCTATTTTAAATCTCATTGTGACCAGTGTGAAAAGACAAACAGAACACGTGTTTTTAAAATGAGTAAGGGAAATGAATTCACCTCTGAGGAATGCCACCATCATTACCCTAAACAGGATTCTAGGTACACCTCAAGCACAGCAACAATTTTGAGACTTTATTTTGAAAAAAAAAAAATCACACACAAAGAGACCCTGTGCTGAAGAGAATTGCACTATACTTTTCTCTTATCAGAATTAAATGTACATTGTAGCTGCCTTTTTTTTCTTAAGAAAGAAAGAGAAAAAAATACAGTCAGCAAGGCATGCTGTTCTTTTCAAAGATGAGAAAGCAAACCAAATAGTAGGCTCCTTCTAGGAAATGAGAAAAGGGATTACAGAGGCAGGAGGGAACAGGGAGAGAGAAGAGGAAGGAGGTGAGGAGAGGAAGAGAAGTGAGGTGAAGTAGAGGCTGCTAAGTGCTTTAACTTCCTGAAACAATGCCTGCCATTTGTCATCTGTGATAACAGAGCATGGTTGCTCTGCCCCTTTTCTCTTTGTTCCTCAAATCTAGTCTCCTTTCTCAAATATTCTCACTGGAATATTTGCTTCTTCAAGCCACAGGTCATCTTTATATTCTAAATTTGAGGGAAAGACCACCTGCTGTTACCCTCTTAGATTGACATTTCAGAAAATATATTAAAGCAGGTACTTTTTCCTTCCAAGGAGAACCAAGGGTTATATAATGATGGCCAAGAACAATCAAATCTCATTTTAGCAGTTTCCAGCTGGTGGATATTTGTTTAAAAATAAAAGGAAACTGGCATTCTCGCTGTCTAGGATTTCTAGGTTGGAATGGACATGCAGAGTTGGGTTTACAAAGCCTCACATTGGGCTTCGCCTGACTGCTGTGCCTGAAAGCTGGAAAGGCTACACATTTGCCACAAGAAAGTGACCAGTAAAAGTACACCTGGACCCCAGCCTCAGTCCCTGCCCATCTGATTATAATTTCCTTAGCTCCTTCACTCCGTAACTCATTCCCTATTTTCAGCTTTGCCCTTGCCCTTGGACTTGACACCTGAGGCTGTTCCTCCCCAACTGATCTGGCTCCCATGCCACTTGGGTTAAGAAGCCTCTAGGACATTGCTACCCTTTCTGATCCTCCTTAAACTATCCCTTTCCAGAAATTCTGGTCTCCTATACAAGCTCAAGGTGATCAATCCAAGCTTTCTTGGAGACACCAGAGAAATAGATAGTCAGGTGTGTCTGTCTACCCAATGCTGGATGTCCCAGTCTTTGAGTCAAAAGGACTCAGTACTCAGTCTTAGACTAGGAGAATCTTCTTGTACTTGGTTAGATAAACATACTCCCTCCACCAATCACATCCACTCTTGCCATCCTTAGGCCTTGGTGGGAGCTCATCTTCATTGTGCATCAACTTAACATATTCCATCTATGACACTCTGTCTTTACATTAAATTAACTATCTACAAAGACTCATTTCAAGAGAGTTTTGGATTTCCTTGTGGTAATCTGCATCTTATTGAAGTTTCAAGACTTGAAAAAGTCAACATGCACTACTCCAAAAATCAAGGAAGTTTTTCCAAGGAACTCCATTCTTCTATTTACAAATAGATAAAAAGTATTTTTAAATTAACTACATGTTTTTTAGTTGGCATTCAATTACAAGACACAGCATATTAAATAAATTCATGTTTTCTATACAAATATTTCGCAAAATGGCTGGATTTCACTGCCTAAAACTTCAAGTTTCCTTATACATTCAATGCATAGTCTATGAATCATCCACTTTCGATCTGTCCAGTAGCAACCACGAGGGGGGAAATAACAATGGCTTTGTCTTAGGTAAAAGTCCCTAAAGCAGGGCCTGAGATAGAGGTTCTTGTGAATGTGGTTTGTTGTGGGGGGTGCCCTCAGGAGAAGGGGAGTCAGAGAAGCAGGAGGGTCAGAGGAAGGAGAAAGGATGTGGTCTCAGCTGGAATTGGCTTCAGATTGGTCCTACCCATGGGGAGCTCAGGAACACAGATGCTTTCACCTGGTGGTACCACCTTGAGACAAAGTGCTGGCCTTTGTATATTCCTGTCACTCAGTCATTGGCCATGGCTGCCCCGAAGAGGCAGTGGGGATGTGACATCCCAGGCAAGGAGGACCCACTAGGCTGAGAACAATTCTCTGAAAAAAAGGCAACTGTGAGCCTTAGCAGCCATCATTCACAGCATCAGTATGATAAATAAGATCTGGACAAGGCACCAACAGCATCACAACCTTTGTAAACATATTAATTCTACAAGATGTAATATAAAAGCATCCTCCACTGGGAATGAATTTAAAATGCAGTTGGACCCTTGGCATTGTTGTACCTATAACACTGTGTTACTAATATAATAAACTAGAGGCCCGGTGCATGAAAATCAGACATCCCTCTCACAGTCCGGATCTCTCGCAGTCCGGGACCCCTCACTCCTTACTGCCCACCTGCAGTGGAGGTGGGAGAGGCTCCTGCCACGCTGCTGTGCTTGCCAGTCATGAGCCCCGCTTTTGGCTGAGCAGCGCTTCCCCTGTGGGAGCACACTGTATTTGCATATTAGCCTTTTATTATATAGGATAATATAACATGAGGAAATATTACATCACGCTGAGTCCAGGACCTTTCTGCTCTGCTCTTGTTTGACCATTAGTTTAGTTGTTTCCTGACCTATTCTGACCTCATCCAATTGCTTAGAAAAAGCCAGATCAACCAAACTTGACTGGAACACACACACACACACACACACACACACACACACACACACACACACCTAAAAAAGACAAAGCTATCAATTAAGTTGTCTCTTGACAGGAAATGCCAAACAGAAATCAAGGGGAATATTAAAAAGCAAATGTCATCCAGCCTGTGTGGTTCAATGTTGGAGCGTCGACCTATGAACCAGGAGGATGAAGTTCAATTTCAGGTCAGGGCACATGCCCAGTAGGGTCATGCAGGAGGCAGCCTATTAATGATTCTCTCTCATCACTGATGTTTCTATCTCTCTCTCTCTCTCTCGCTCCCTCTCCCTTCCTCTCTGAAATCAATAAAAACATATTTTTTTAAAAAAAACTTAAAGCAAATATCAAATTTGTGTATTCTCAGAATGGAATTAAAACTCTGTGGTGCCATCAATCATTTAACTGGACCATTATTTTAGGAGCTGTACAGCCTAAATAAGAAAATACAAATGCTCTCTAGAAACATTTTCTTTAATTTCCAGTAGATACTTTCCTTTGAGCCATGGGATGGGTCCCTCCTAAAATACAGTGCCCAGACCTCAGTGGGTTGTCCAATGGGATTGTTAATCTCTGGTGTTTTAATTGCTTAAAAGTAGCCATAACTTAACTAACTTTTTTACTAGGGGACAAAAATGCCATGGAATCCCCAGTTCAACAGAAGTAATTGCTTTGTATTTTTTGCTCATCTGGTTCCCTCAAGAGACTCATGTTGATTCTGGCGACTGAATGTGAGAGTAAGAAACTGGGGCCCAGTCAGGCTAAGGAGATGGTGACCTGAGCAGATGAGAAATGCTTGCAGGAGCTGGCCGTGACTGGCCTGGAGAAGACTTGGGGGAGCCTGATCACTGTCTTCAAATAGCTGAGGAGACCTTGTCTGGCAGAGGGATTAAACTCCCCCAGGGCCCCGAGTGGACCCTTGGATGATACAGTGAGGCAGAGTTCAAGACTAAAAGGAGGAGCTCCTAAAGGTAATTTCAGAAATAGACACTATAGTCCTAGCCAATTTGGCTCAGTGGATAGAGCGTCGGCCTGAAGGGTCCTAGGCTCAATTCCGGTCAAAGGCATGTACCATGGTTGCAAGCTCCTCCCCGGACCTGGCCCTGGTCAGGGTGCATGCAGAAGGCAACCAATTGTTTCTCTCACATCAATGTTTCTCTCAGTCTTTCCCTCTCTTCCACTCTCTCTAAAAATCAATGGAAAAATATCCACATGTGAGGATTAACAATGAAATAGACACTATAGATTTGGGGAGAGGAGATGGGTAAAAATATGTTTAGAAAATTCTGTACACTATCCTCCCCTTGGCTATTCATAGCACACTACCATTTCAAAGTCCTTCTATCCTGAAAACTGCCAAGTCTTGTGCTCAGTGGTGGAGCAAATGGATTATAACAGAAGAGTTCTTTCTCCTAACATCTACTCTTCCCTAATTCATCTTGACTGCTACTGCCCATTATTTGGCATGTATCTCTGCACTGTGACCAATGCAGAGAGCCTTTCTGATGCCTGCAAAAGCAAATTCATTAAAGACTTATTAAGACTTCAGTTCAGGCCCAATGTTCTCAAGAAACATTGTACCCAGCACCGTTGAGCTAAAGGGACACAAAATACTTTTAAGCTAGCATCTTCTATTAGTTTCCTGAAATTGTATGCCTGCTGCCAAGCACTGTTTCTTTTAAGAAGTCTCTCCCTGAAAATTACCTAGATGAGAAAGTAAACCATATTCCATCCAGCAAAGATGGAGCAGAAATGGAGATGGGCTGGCCTTCAGGAAGGAGGTCTCTTAGAGTCTCACACAGAAATGGAAGTGACACGTGTTGGGGGCCAGCGTGATGCTCTGGGGCATCCATGGGACCTGCAGGTCATCGCCTTGAAAAGGTAAAAACCCGTGACCTGCCACCAAAAGAGAAGACAGGACAAGGGAGGTGGAGAGGACTAGCCTTGGTACCATATTGCGCATCATTCTTCCTCAGACGTCTTCCTTGTGGAAGGTCCTAATATTGTTTCCTGAGCCCATTTTCTATGCCCTGGCATTTTGCTCTGGAACATCTGGAATGCCTTTCCTTCCTTCTCTGTCTCTCCATCTATTCCAGTCTCAAATCGATCAAGACCCAATTAAAATTCTCCCAGCAGGTCTTGCCTGACCACTTATTTTCTCTGAATTTGCATGTCATTTTCCAAACAGACTAGATTTGAGCAAGCTCCTTGAAGACATGACCAGGTCTGAATTATGTGCCTATTCCCACAGCAGCTAGTAGAGCACACACCTGGCAACTAGTGGGCACTTAAAAATAGTAATTAGTGCCCAGCCAGCATGGCTCAGTGGTTGAGCATCAACCTGTGAACTAGGTCACAGTTCGATTCCAGGTCAGGACACATGTCCATGTTGCGGAGGCTCAATCCCATTGGGGGCGTACAGGAGGCTGCTGATCAATGATTCTCTCTCATCATTGATGTTTCTATTTCACTCTCCCTCTCCCTTCATCTCTGAAATAAATAAAAGTATTTTTTTTAAAGAAAGAAAAAGAACAAGAAAGGGATCAAGTGGTGAAATGAGAATCTTTATATATGTGCAACTTTCCAGAAAATAAAAATTTCCCAAGTTGCCAGATACTGCTGCTATCTTATCAATGCAAGAAAGAAAATGCAGAACTTCATTCCTGCGAACTATTTATTTTACCAGTAATTGAGTGAATGCTTAAATGGTCAAACTTGGGAAAAATAATTTTTAAAATGCCAGCCAATGAAAAGAGATTGTCCCTCTTAAATTATAGATCATGATGTTTGCAAGTGCTGAATCATGGCATAGAGGTGATCTTTCAGAAAAATAGTGTATTTGTATTTTAGGAGCCATTTAAGACCATACCTTAGCAGAAAGAAATGACAATACAGGAAAGTATTTTCACTGTGTATATAACTGACCACGGTGGAGATGACAATTTAAAATGGTCTTTTGTTAAATTTTAGTCATTTCCTATAGGTCACCAGCTACATGCTGTTTAGTAACATCACAGCAAATATATACTGCATATGTGTGTGTGTGTGTGTGTGTGTGTGTGTGTGTGTGTGTGTATACACAAATATATATATATACATAAAAATATATTTTTTCCATGTTCTTCCAACCTACTGTGCTTCATTTATTTTCTCCTTGCCCCATTCACCACGAAATAAAAATGGTGCCCAGGTAGAAGGAAGGGAGGAGAACTCACTCAAGATGGAGCTTGGAAACAGAACATAGACACTGCTGTGAATCCTGGATACACTTGGAGAGTTTTCTGAACTTGAAGCTGCAAACCTTGCCCTGGCATTTTGCTTCTGGAACATCTGAAATGCCTTTCCTTCCTTGCAAACATCATGATCTATAATTTAAGAGGGACAATCTCTTTTCCTGCTTGAGGTTCAGACCAAGCATGACAGACAAGTGTAGATTGGCCACCTGCCTCTAGACCCATGAGCAGTGCCATGGTGGAAGCGAGGGATCTGTAGGAAAAGGCCACCTCCTGCTATAAACACAGGGAGATAAAGACGTGTTGGAAAATGTGTACCCTGCACTTCCATTCAGCTGCCATACAGGGAATGCTCCACTGACCTACTTTAGAATGGTCACTTTGGGTGTGCTGCCACGGTGGATACCAAGTCATAAAAGGACAGAACGGGGCCAGTAGTAAAAAATGGGACAGCCCTCTGTGTGTGTCTATGGGAGACACCTATATATTGTGACCCAGCCGTTAAAGAAAAAGGATGGGGCAATAGAAATACGTGGTTAAATCCTACTAAGGCATTTCTTTGTAGCTTATCAACACTACCTGGTTGCACAAGCAGAAAAACAAAACATAGGTTATTTTTTCACATGCTAAGCTTATCTGGAAAGGAAACCCAAAAGCCTATAGCTCTGCTGCACTCCCCACCCCAACAACATGGCAACAAACAAGTTCATGTGTACACATACTTATACACGTGTGTAGATGTATGCACCATACACACACTCTCTCACCTTCACCACACAGGAAATGTGTTTCCCTTGACATAGCAGGATCATGTTTTAAAGAATTCACAACCACTTCAGCCTGACACCCAAGCACCATCCTACTCTGTTCATAATGCCATAAAAAGAAGTAGCAAGAGTCACATATCATTAAAAGAGAGGAGGGACAATGAACCAGCCTGACTCTCACCCAGAAGGGCTAGATCACTTTGCATGAGATCTGCCTGGTATTCCCGTTTGAAAAAGAGATTTCAAGGAACATTTTCTGAGCATCTGTTTTCTGATTTTAAAGAGAGAAATAAAATCTATCTGCTAGAGGTGATATAAAGATTGAGTCGGTACTCAAAGGCAGTAGGGCTCAGTTAGTAACAAGACAGGCATCTCCCTGTCTTCCTGCCCTGCTGCTGACCTGCCCTCTCTCCCGAGGTCTAGCCTCTCACTTCAACTGCCAGAACTTTGCTGCCAGATCCCTTGTTGATGCCAAAATACTTAAATGTGTCCACAGTGGGACAACGCATCTTCTTCCCCCGTACGATCTGCCACTTCATTGAGGTCCTCTCCTGCTGGGGCAGATGGCACCTGTGTGCTCTCAGCTACCTGGCCAGAATCTCAAGGCCATCTTGGAATCCTCCCTTCTCCCGCTCTCCAGAAAGCCCATCTATGAACCAACTGTCTATTCTACTTCTGTGCTTTCTCTATGGTCAGACCCCCTCCTCTCTTCCTCTCTGCTCCTGCCCCAGTCCAGTCTTCAACACATCTCACATGAGCTGTTTCAAGAACTTCCTAAATGATGTTCTTTCTATCCATCTCTACAAATGCTGCCAAACCTCTTCTGAAAGCAGACAGACATTGAATGGCTGATTTTCTCAGGAATGCTTGTACTGCCTCCTTGCCTAAAGAATTGCTTGGTGCTTATTCTATAGCCTCTGAGAGCTGATAAAGGTGAAGAAATAAGGACTTTGTCCCATCTGATTTGCACAAGGTGAAACTTTGTTCGCTACTCTTGACAGTCATCATCAATAGCACTGGTGAGCATCTATAAGTAAGTGGATCATTACAAACAAACTCACAATACAGACCTGCAAGAGGGAGCCGGGAGAGGGGCAGAATGGTGCAGGGGTCACAGGTGGGTATTTGCATTCTGGCTCTGCACTTAGTAGCTCAACTGACCTTGGACCACTAATGTACCTTCTCTCAACCCAGTGTCTTTCAAATGGCATTGAAAACACCTAATACATGGAATTCCTGACAAATTAAGTGACATAAATGAATGTTCTTTGTGAACTATAAAACTTAAAAACTGTTCACTATTATTAAAGCTATCTCTATGCATGAAAGGTTGACACTAGTACTATGCCAAATTCCTAGAAAAGCACTTTGAGGGGGGAGCGGACAGGGAGGGTGTAGCACATCAATTGGCCAATCCATTCTTGGAAGACCTGAGGATACATACAAATTCTCGAGCCTTAGGCTGGAAGAATAGTTGTGAAGAAAGCAAATGAGACTGTGCAAACCGCAGACCTCAGAGAAGAGGAGGCAGACAGTAGAGATTATTAACACCGGGGTCAAGGGTATCAAGTCCAGACGTTTCCCAGATGGTCATGAGAAAGTGGTTATCCTGGAGGACATCTCCTCTCAGAATTTTAAGCCAAACACACATAACAGAAGGACAGCTTGGTGGCCATGATATTCAATGTGAACTGATGACCCAGGGGGGAAAGGCTATGGACTCCAAATTCAAAGCTCTGAGCCAACCCAACTCCTGTTACTATTTTTAAAGTTCAGTGCGGGTGAGGGGCGGGGGAAGTAGGGAGAGTTTTTCCACTAGTAGTCAAGAACCGAAATAGGAAAGATCAACAGAGGCATTTATAAACAATGAATGCCATTAATTTTTTATAGCTAAGAAGGGGTTGGAAAAGTTGTAATGTAGCAAGGAGTGGGTAATATAGGCAGGGGAAAGTGGCCTAGGGGTCTTCACACAATTTTTAATGGTCCTTTCTGCTTGCTTAGTAGCATTTCAAGTCACTGGCGAATGACTATATTACTGAATTTCCCAGAAAACTTGGAAACCGTCTTGTTCAATTGAACTCATAGCGGGGGAGAGATAGGATGGGTTATTTTTAATCAAGGTCTGGAGTTCAAGTGTGATGGAAAATATGTTCCCCCTTTTTCCCCTTTAGCAGAAAACTTTCTAACTACTGAGTGATATCTAAAGCTTAGGAGCAGTCTAAGCTGTATTGCTTTAACTCCAAAGCTCCAGCTCTTTGCAGTACACCACTCTGAGGACAGTGACAGGTCACCTAGGGTCCTTTTAGGGTGGTGAGAAACTGGTCATTGTAAACTCTGGTTTGAGCTTTGCTTACCTTCCCAGCATGCTGCAATGGGAAGACCATTAGCCCAAGAGCCCGGACACTAGTATTTTAATTCCTGCTCTGCCACGGAGGAACAGTGTAATATTTGTCAAAGCATCTTGCTTCTTTGAGCCTCAGTTTCTTTATCTGCAAAATGAGAAGCTATATCTGAGAAGGCAAGTTGGTTTCCATACTAATTGGTTGACACTGATTGCCCAGAAAAGCTTCTGAAGTGGCACCATAGCCCAGTGAGAAAATTATTGTGATTGATTAGTGATGTCTGCCATGTACACAAAATGAAAGGCTTCTTCAACACCTATACTATGTATTTGCCACTCCCAGGCTACTGATCTCTAAGGTAGGACTTCTCAGAAATTGAATATGCATGCAAATCACCTGCAAAGCTTGGTGAAATGCACATCCTGACTTAGTGGGTCCAGCTTGGGTCCTAAGATTCTGCATTCCTTACAAGGTCTCAGGTGATGTCAATGATGCTGGACTATGGGCCCCACTTTAAGTTACAAGGCACTAAGGTATCTTCCTAATCAATTCTGTTACACTTTTAAGTCAGAAAGTCCCTAAGAATTGTGTAGACGGCCTTAGGTACCTGAGAAAGAGAAAATGAAGTACAGAATTAACAGAGAAAATAGCTAATTCTAAATTTTTATAAGACTTCTAATTTTGTTTCTCGTGTAGATATTCATTTTATTCTTTCTTTTTTCAGAAAATAAATATGGGGTACTTAACAAATATATGGGTTCATACATGTAAATATCTGAACCAAGGTATATGCAAAGTGCTTGGGAAGCCTCAATGAGGGAACAGTCGTTCTACCTGAGGACAAAGATGTCAATGAAAGTTCCATAATGGCCGAAACTGGTTTGGCTCAGTGGATAGAGCGTCGGTGTGCGGACTGAAGGGTCCCAGGTTCGATTCCGGTCAAGGGCATGTACATTGGTTGTGGGCACATCCCCAGTGGGGAGTGTGCAGGAGGCAGCTAGTCGATGTTTCTCTCTCGTCAATGTTTCTAGCTCTCTATCCCTCTCCCTTCCTCTCTGTGAAAAATCAATAAAATATATTTTTTTTTAAAAAGAAAGTTCCATAATGAATGTGGCATTTCAGTGGGGCATTAGAGGATCAATAGAGGACCAACCCCTTCTTAGCTATAAAAAATTAATGGCATTCATTGTTTATAAATGCCTCTGTTGATCTTTCCTATTTCGGTTCTATTGATCCTCTAATGCCCACTCTACCAAACTCATTATAATTCTTAGAAGTACCTTCCCATTGAGTACAAAGAATGGAAACATGCCATATATTTTTTAAAGAAAAATGTAACAGAGTCAGCTCTTAATTTCTCAAAAGTGATATAGCCTACAAATCTATCCCCGTTAACCGCCTCCCTGTTTTTTTGGTAGACCCCTCACATGGAAGGCACCACATCCAGAAGGCAAATCAGATGGTTACACTACTTGGCTTCGTTCTGAAATAGCATTTAAAAAGAGTTCTGGACCAATTCATTGTTTTATCCCTGATGTTCAAATGTGATAGATCAAAGATCTGGTACCTTGATGCTATCAGAAAAGGTTTCAGTCAAACCTAGTTGATTAAGGGGAGAAAAATCAGGAAAGAACACCAAACAGAGATGCAATGTCAGGTGTGGATTAAGTCAGATCTGCTTTAGAAATCCAGCTCTACCCATGTACTAGCTAAATAATCCTGGATAAATGATTTAAACTCTCCAATGCCCAATTTTCCATCTGTTAAATGTGGAATAACACTAACTTGAAGGAATCATTGTGTTAGGACTTGTGGAAAGTTCTTCATTCTTGGTGATCCTAAGCACAATCCCCATATCAAGTGGCTCTAATCGTGACGGTCTCTCAGTTTTCATCTTTTCAGGAATAAAAAAAGGGCAGTTCTTACCTGTACAAAGAAAGAAGAGAGAATTTGTAATCAGGATTCCTGGGCTCAGATCTCATCTCTGCACCCTTTCTCCAGTGGCCTTAGACCACGGACTTCCCTCCCCAAGCCTCAGTCCCCTCAGCTAGGAAAGAGAGCCAAAAATAATTGTTGCTCTACATCCCTTTCTCTACCGGGGGCAATTTTGCCTCGCACATAGGGGTTCAAGACTTAAGAAATAAAAAGATAGGACACCTAATAATTAAGTTTGGATTTCAGAAAAACAACCTATAACATTTTAGTATAAGTGTGTCACAGGCAGTATTGGGGATATAATTGTTTCATGCAATATTTGAGATATTCTTAGATTAAAAAATAATTTGTTATCTTAAAATTTAACTGGACTTTCTTCTGTTTTAAATATAGTTTATTGATTTCAGAGAGGAAGGGAGAGGGAGATGGGGAGAGAGATAGAAACTTCAATGATGAGAGATAATCATTGATCAGCTGCCTCCTACACACCCCACACTGGGGATCGAGCCCGAAATCCAGGCATGTGCCCTGACCAGAAATGGAACTGTGACCTCCTGGTTCAGTGGTCGGCAAACTCATTAGTCAACAGAGACAAATATCAACAGTACAACGATTGAAATTTCTTTTGAGAGCCGAAAACCGACCTCTGCGCACGGGCCACGAAGTTTCAATCGCACTGTACGTGCACACCCACACGTGGTATTTTGTGGAAGAGCCACACTCAAGGGGCCAAAGAGCCGCATGTGGCTCGAGAGCCACAGTTTGTCGACCACTGTCCTGGTTCATAGGTCAACACTCAACCACTGAGCCATGCTGGCTGGGCTAACTAGACTTTTCTATATTTAATCTAGCAACCCTGCCCCTGGGACATCTGACAATATCTGGAGATGTTTTGGGTTGTCACAGTTCAGGAAGAGGTACTTCTGCATCAAGTGTGAGGCCAGAACTGCTGCTAACCATCCCGCAAGGCACAGGACAGCCTGCCCCTACACACACACACACACACACACACACACACACACACACACACGGCAAAAAATTAGCAGGCCCCAAATGTCCATGGTGTAGAGGCTGAAAAACTCTGCTCAGAAAACTTGGATTTAAAAAATAAAAAGTTCTCTGAAAACGATAAAGCGTTGAAAGCTGTCCATTACATTTTGAAGCAAAAATAAAGAGAAATGAAATGGGCACTTTCCCCTTGTCAATCAGAGGCAATGGAGGTGGCCTCGTCTGTGAAGTCAGCAGCTTGACATTCTGCTACAGAATGTTCCCTGGG
This sequence comes from Eptesicus fuscus, assembly GCF_027574615.1. Classification (NCBI taxonomy): domain Eukaryota; kingdom Metazoa; phylum Chordata; class Mammalia; order Chiroptera; family Vespertilionidae; genus Eptesicus; species Eptesicus fuscus. The sequence continues at coordinate 10,788,924 of NC_072490.1, read as the reverse complement.
TAACTCAGAGGAAGGCCCAGCCTTGAAGGACATAGTTCCAGGAAAGGAAAACAAAGCCTGCTGAGCATGTCAGCACGCACAGGGCACAGGGCCTGCAGCGGGTGAGGGAGGGGGAGCCGGGCCACGCTGAATGATGGCAGGACATGGCATCCAGGACAGCGCTCTCCCCAAGTCCTAGGTCACGGCAAGTGGAGATGAGGAGAGTCGCTGCTACCTTTTGTTTCCTAAGCTGTTGGACTCCCGACCCAACCACAAATTCCCAACAATGCAAGCTCCAAAATCAACACCACCCAAGTGACTCCTCTCAACATGACTTGATAATTCTTCAAAAGTGAAAACACTTCCTTTCGAAACTATGTAGTCTCTTATTTCTTTTTTTTTTTCAATTTCTTTTTTGATTAAGGTATTACATGTGTCCATTACTAAGGGAAAATGTGTTCTTTCTAGAAAATGAGAAAACACAAATAAAAACAAGAACTAAAAAGCTTTTATAATCCCACCAACCCAGATAGAAATCTTATTAATGTGCCCTGCCAGACCTTTTTACATGCATGTATATGCTCATTTTAAATGAGAGTTTTCTGAATGTTCTGTATTTATCCTGATTTTGACACTTTAATATTTTATTATAAATATATTATGTCAGTTATTATTAAATAAAAAATTATCTCAGTATTTTGTTTATGGATGCACCAAAGTATTTTGTTTATGGATGCACCAAACTTGCATTAATTAATGCCTTCTTTACTCTGTGATATTTTAGTCATTTTCCATTTCCTAATATTACTTACAAAGCTACAGTAAGTATCTTTGTAGTTAAGCCTTTGCAAACATATTTAATTTTCCTAAGACCCAATTCTGAAATTGAAATTGCTGTATCAAAGAATTATGCACATGTCTAAAGCTTTTGATGCATGTCCCCAAAGTGACCTGAAAACAATGGTACCATTTTCTAATCCAAGCAGCAGTGTCTGGGAGCGCCTGTACCCCACATCCAACTACTTACAGTTATTTTTTCATTACTTTACATCTTTGTACATTTGATAGAAAAAATGGGTATCTTGCTATTTTCATTTCTAGTTCTTTGATTACTAATTAAATTTGCCATTCATTAAATCAGCGATTTTCAACTAGTGGGCCGCAAGCATTTTAAAAATATGCAATACCTGACTGTTTAGTGAGGGGCACTGACCTCTTTTCCCTTAGATTCTCAAATTTAAAAAATGACAACAGCCAACATAACAATAGCATTTCGGGTGAATGAATCAAACTTATACCTATTGTTTTTGTCAGGTCAGCAAAAAATATATTTTGGGTGTGCCACAGAATCTTAGTGATTAGTTTATGTGTGCCTTGAGATGAAAAAGATTGAAAATTGCTGCACTGCATGCTTAACTTTCAATTCAATTTCTTTTATAAGCCCTCAGTTTATGTCTTGGACAATATATTTTTGGCTTATTTATCATTTCCTTTTAGATTGAAAGAAATGCTCATAAATCTCATATATTACAGTATAATACCCTTAATTTTATAAGGCAAATATTTTCCCCAATTTATCTGTACTAGTGAGTATATTTTTATGTAATCAAATTTACCAACCTTTGGTATATTGTTTTCTCTCATAAAAATCTTACTTAGAAAGATCTTCTTAAGAATAAATAAGCTGGTATTGTATTTTCTTCAATTAATATAATAGTTTTAACTTCCATGTAAATTTCTTAACCCATCCACACTTTTGTTCAGATATGCTATGAATTAGTGTTTTCCCAAAATAATTTACCAGGTGACTCATCAATATCTGTTAAATAATTCCTCTTTCACTGCTGATTTGAAAGTCACTTTTATCAAACATTAAATTCTTAAAGATACTTAAGTATATTTTTTACATTTTCAATTTACTTTACTGGTTATTTTGTTAGTTCAGCACCAATAGCTCTCTGGTTTAATTATTATTGTGGTTTATAGTAGATTATTTTTCATAAATATTTTGCTATTCTCAAGTATTTACTCTTCAAAATTAATTTTAGAATCATTTTTTGAAGTCCCCCACCCAAATCCCATTGAGATTTCAGCTAGAATTCTGGTATATTTACAGAACTACTTGGAGAAAATTGGCATCCCGTCAATGGATATTTTTTCTTTTCTTATTTAATAACTAGAGGCCCGGTGCACGAAATTCGTGCACGAAGGGGGGTTGTCCCTTAGCCCAGCTGTACCCTCTCCAATCTGGGATCCCTCTCACAATCCAGGACTGCTGGCTCCCAATTGCTTGCCTGCCTGCCTTCCTGATTGGCCCTAACCGCTTCTGCCTGCCAGCCTGATCACCCCCTAACCACTCCGCTGCCAGCCTGATTGATGCCTAACAGCTCCCCTGCCAGCCTGTTTGCCCCCAACTTCCCTCCTCTGCCGGCCTGGTCACTCCTAACTGCCCTCTCCTGGAGGGTTGATCACCTCCAACTGCCCTTTCTTGCAGGCCTGGTCCCTCTCAACTGCCCTCCCTTGCAGGGCTGATCCCTCCCAACTGCCCTCCCTTGCAGGCCGGGTGCCTCCCAACTGCCCTCTCCTGCTGGCCATCTTGTAGTGGCCATCTTGTGTCCAGGATCTTTGACCACATGGGGGCAGCTATATTGTGTGTTGCAGTGATGATCAATCTGCATATTATTCTTTTATTAGATAGGATAGAGGCCTGGTACAGGGGTGGGGGCCAGCTGGTTTGCCCTGAAGGGCGTCCCAGATCAGGTGGGGTTTCCCTTGGGGTGTAGGGCGGCCTGATCGAGGGGCCTGTGGTGGTTTGCAGGCCGGCCACACCCCCTGGTAACCCAAGCGGAGGCCGTGGTATCTGGAATTTATTTTCCTTCTACAATTGAAACTTTGTAGCCTGGAGTGGAGCCAAGCCAAGCCTGGGGCTCCCTCCGAGGCCGCAGCCATTGTGTTGGGATTATAATTGAAACTATGTTGCCTTAAGCGGGTGAGCCTGGCCAGGGTGTGTGGAAAGCTTTGCTTCCCCTGTTGCCAGCAGCAACCCTGGCCTGCTCTCTCAAGCTCCATTCTGCCTCCATTTGTTTGAATTTGTTTACCTTCTATAATTGAAACTTTGTAGCTTGAGTGGAGGCTTAGGCCTGCAACGGCTGGCAGAAAGCTTGGCTTCCTCTGTTACCTAGGAAACCTTGCTCTCTGTGGCTGTAGCCATCTTGGTTTGGGTTAATTTGCATACTCGGTCTGATTGGATGGCGGGCGTGGCTTGTGGGCGTGGCTTGTGGGTATGTCGGAGGTATGGTCAATTTGCATATTTGTCTATTATTAGATTAGACTAGTGTCCCGGTGCATGAAATTCGTGCATGGGGGGGAGGGTGTCCCTCAGCCCGGCCTGCACCCTCTCCAATCTGGGACCCCTTGGGGGATTTCCGACTGCCAGCAGTCAGACATTCCTCTCACAATCCAGGACCGCTGGCTCCTAACCGCTCAACTGCCTGCTGGCCTGCTCGCCCCCAACTATCCCCCCACACCGGCCTGACTGCCCCCCACTACCCGATTGCCCCCAACTGCCCCCAAATGCCCCCCTGCTGGCCTGCTCACCCCCAACTGCCCCCCCTGCCGGCCTGATCACCCCCAAATGCCCCCCTGCTGGCCTGCTCATCCCCAACTGCCCCCCTGCCAGCCTGATCACCCCCAACTGCTCCCCTTCCTGGCCTAATCGCCCCTAACCACCTTTGCCTTGGCCCCATCACCATGGCTTTGTCCAGAAGAACGTCCGGAAGATCTCCTGGAAGGTCTCCCAGTCTCATTAGCATATTACCCTTTTATTAGTATAGATAGAGTGTTGAGTACTAGAAACATCAGGCATCTTGGTCTTCTTCCCAACTTAAATAGGAACTAATTCAACAAATATTTATGGGGTATCTCCTCTGGGCCAGGTTTTGCTCTAAGCACTTAGGCTGCATCAGTGAACAAACCAGGGAAAAATCTTTGCCCTTGTAGAGTTGACATTTTAGTTGGGGAGACAATGGATGGATGGATGGATGGATGGATGGATGGATGGATGGATGGACGGACGAACAGATGGACGGAGTTTTCTATGGTGATGGGTAATGTGGAAAGAAGAACAATGTTAAGCAGGGTGGGAAGATCAGAAGTCCCTAGACAAAGGGCAGGTTGCTGTATCAATGAGATAGTCAGGGTAAGATCAGATCTGAGCAAGACCTGAAGATGAGACAACTCTGAGGAAAGAGCATCCAAGTGAAGGAAACACGTAGAGCAAAGCCTAAGGCAGGAGCATGCTATGTTTAAATACCAGCCAGGTAGCCAGCATGGGGTGCAGCAGAATTGATGAAGAGCAAAGAGGAAAGGAGGGCAGAGATCCTGTGCCATTGTAAGGACTTCGGCTTTTACACTGTAAAGTAACTACAAGATTTTAATTATCTTTACGAAGGGATGCTCTGGCTACTATGTAAAGAACAGACTTTGCTGGAATGGGGACAAGGATTGAAGCAAAGACAATTAGGAGGGTATTATTACAGTAACGCAGGTAAGAGATGACAGTACAGCCGAAACCGGTTTGGCTCAGTGGATGGAGCGTCGGCCTGCAGACTGAAAGGTCCCAGGTTTGATTCTGGTCAAGGGCATGTACCTTGGTTGCGGGCACATCCCCGGTGGGGGGTGTGCAGGGGGCAGCTGATCGATGTTTCTCTCTCATCGATGTTTCTAACTCTCTATCCCTCTCCCTTTCTCTCTGTGAAAAATCAATAAAATATATTAAAAAAAAAAAAAAGATGACAGTACAGCAGGAAGAATTGAGAATGGTCCAGATTCATGAAATATTTTGAAGGAGGTACCCAGCAAGATTTTCTGTACGTGGGCTGCCTGGGGAAAACAGGGATGCTTCCAAGGTTGCTGGCCCAAGTAACTGGAAGAATCATATTGCCATCAGCTGATATGGGGAAACTGTAGGTTGAATAGGTTGATTTCTATGAAACCTTTTATAAGCCAAAAGGGCATAAAGGAAAGGGTGTCCCACTCCACTTTTAAGAAAGACCTACATTAGCATGGTAACGGGCTTTTTGCAAGAAGAAGAAGAAGAAGAAGAAGAAGAAGAAGAAGAAGGAGAAGGAGAAGGAGAAGGAGAAGGAGAAGGAGAAGGAGAAGGAGAAGGAGAAGGAGAAGGAGAAGGAGAAGGAGAAGGAGAAGGAGAAGGAGAAGGAGAAGGAGAAGGAGAAGGAGAAGGAGAAGGAGAAGGAGAAGGAGAAGGAGAAGGAGAAGGAGAAAGAAGAAGAAGAAGAAGAAGAAGAAGAAGAAGAAGAAGAAGAAGAGGAAGAAGGAGGAGGAGGAGAAGAAGAAGTTTATGTCTCTTTTCATGCTACAACAGCATAGAAACCGCGTAGCCTGCAAAACCTAAAATATTTGCTCTCTTGCCCTTTACAGAAAAACTTTTCTGACTCTTAGTCTAACTCCTCAGAAGGAAGACAAAACAAAAACAAAAAATCTGCCTAAATTAATGTCCAAGATCAGCCTTGTTGAAGGGTTTTCTTCTGTAGAGGTCCTCCATTCTGTTGCCAAAATCTTCACATTCCTAGAATATAGGTGTTTTTCAAAGAAGGAATTGGGAGGTTTCTCTCTCTCTCTCTCTCTCTCTCTCTCTCTCTCTCTCTCTCTCTCTCTCTCCTTTCCTCTCTCTCTAAAATCAATAAATATGAAAAATTTTTAAACTTATTTTGGTCTACCTCAGGTTGTTAGAGGCCAGTTAACTTATCACATTAATACATACTTTTACAAAACAAGGATCAACTTACTTGTCTGTAAATTGAGTTATAAGGGATGGATTTGGATTTGGTACACACAGGAGAGTAGGATGTAGACCATGCTCTACGTGGGTCATGCCTGATCCAGTCATGAGTTTAAAACATCCAGTTAAGCCTTAAGGAACTGGGAATCATGTTCTCAGAGAAAGTCACTATTCAGATAATACACCTTCCAGCCAAATCACTGCTTTCTTTTGCATAGTGAGTTATATCCCCTGGGTTTCCCATTTTGTGCTCATGACACCCTTTCTCAGATGGGGAGACTCAGGCTCAGATAATCAAGTGCCTTGTCCAATGTCTCAGAGCTAAGGACTAATATCTAAACATTTTGAGGACTTCTTCCAGCCCGCCATGATCTCTTTATATATCATGTATGCAAGTACAAACACACATATCCAGATATGAACATACACATGTAATACAATTTATGCATGGAAGTTGTAATAAGTTGTAGAACAATTGCCCTGCCTTTGTACTTTTGTATTCTTCCATTTGTACTTCTCCCCTCCAGCTCCACTCTTCCTTTTAAAAGATTCAACCAAGATGAGAAAACTATTTTTATTAAAGGCACTTATGACATCAATGTCATTTTCAAAACAAAAAAAATAACTCCATGAGTAAGAGCATATCAAAACTAGGCACAGCAGTGTACACTTATATCGGCTAATGCATTTGCGGCCTTGACTCCTAATGCATTATTGATTGTGTGAGTAATCACCAGCTTAGAGGGCTTAGAAATAGAGTCAGCCGTGGGAAGAACTCTCTGTTTCCTGCACTTTCCTTCTGCATGTTTTCAAGGGTCTGTACTGGGCTCTAGAGCAGTGGAGCCTGTAATCCGACCTTCAAATACCAAGGGCCACATCATTCCAAGGGATTGACTTGACCCAATTTCCAGCAACTTTATTTATTTTCTTCTTGTCACAGTAGTACATGAGACTAGTTTAAATAAGGTACTAATGGTACTGAAAATTCTACAATAGAAACTATCTTATCCTATAACCCAGACTAACTTCCAATGAGCAACCACTTTCAACCTCATTGGTTTTTTCTAACATTTATTTCAATATTTCTAAATGCTGTGCTTCTACTACTATTTTTCAAATATATTTTTATTGATTTCTGAGAGGAAGGGAAGAGAGATAGACACATCAATGATGAGAGAGAATCATTGATCGGCTGCCTCCTGCACACCCCCTACTGGGGATTGAGCCCACAACCCAGGCATGTGCCCTTTACTGGAATCAAACCAGGGACCCTTCGGTCCGTAGGCTGACACTCTATACACTGAGCCAAACCAGCTAGGGCTCTACTACTATTTATTGATTAACCAAATATTTATTGGTTTTCTGCAATAGATGAGCATTCAGCTCTCACTCATCCAACACCCTCTCCCTTGTTTCCTCTTCCTCACTCTCACCATCCCAAAACAGTTATATCACAGTCTTGGCTCCCTTGCTCTCATCTTCCCAAGTGGTTTTATCACAATTTTGTGTTCACTAGATAGTCAGTTTATACACTATTGTGACTATTGCAAACTTCTGATTCAAGCATTGTACTGTGATTACATTTCTTTCCTTACATGGATTTTATATTTCCTCAAATTTAAAATCACCCTTTCACTTGTATGCATGCATATAAGCATAACCAATGGACACAGACACCAGGGGTGAGGGCATGAATGGAGTGGGGGTGGTTAGGGGGAGATAAGGACACATATGTAATACCTTAATCAATAAAGAAAATTTTAAAAATTACCCTTTCCATTTTCTTGACTTTCATGTACCTATAATTGTTTTTTTTCAAGTGTTCCCATATAGCTGACAAATGCAATATCTATTACAATATTAAAATCTCAAAAGCATCAATAAACTTCAAAATTTTTTCCATGTTTTCCCACAAGTCTACTATCTTATCTCATCTTGCAGCACCTGTCTAGAGCTATTTCAGAGTTTTCAGATGGACATATTATTTACTTCTCTGTGTCAGTTATTCTGTTGTTCACAGGATGTGCAATTTCCTCTTTCTTGACTCATTCCCTCATCTTTCTAAGGCACATCCTTCATTAGTTTTCTAAGAAAGGGTAAATAGAAAGTTAATATTTTGAGTCCCTAAAGATATGAGTAGGTGTTTACTCTGCTTTCATACTTGTTGGTAATTGGACTGGATATAAAATTCTAGGTTGAAAATTATTTTCTCTCAGAATTTTGAAATTCCACAGATTTTGAAGGTCCATGGTCTTCTATTTTTCAAATTGCTGTTGTAAAATCCAATCTTCCTCTGTTCTGCTAAATTTTTTGCCAGTCCTCCAATTTCTGTCTTCCAAATATATGTTGAACTCTCTTCTATTTTTGCTACTCTTCTCAGTAATCTTGTTATTTGAGATTTATACCATTTTTAATTGTGGGCTGTGATTTTAATGGATTTTTGGTATGAATAAGTATTGAAAACCATGTGGCAAGTCTATCATGTTTACTCAGTGTCCAGTAAACATACTTTATGTTTCAAGTATTTCAACCCATACAATCCCCTTTGCATATATTTTGACACTATAACTATTAGAAACCCTGAGAGTAGTTAATACTATTACCATTTTATGAAGAGACAGCTGAGGCTCTAGGAATGTTAGTAGTGTTCTTTAAGTTTAAAGAGCCAGAATAAGACAGATTTGAATTTAAATTCATGTTTTTCTCACTCTATTGAGGCATCAGGGTTACGTTCAGTGATGTCTTTGTGATGGTGGTAACTATTAATAGCACATGTCAGACCACAGATTTCCCATATCTTGCTTCAAATGTGAGTTATTCTTTTGAACTATTCTCTGAGCCACAGCATACAAGCTTTCCTCTTCAATCATTCTTGTTATTCCAGAGTAGAAATTGGAACACCTAAAACCAAAGAATTGCTGATGGTCTGACTCGTACAAAACAGATTGTGTTAGAACAGACAAGGAAAACTGAAATTATGGTGTTCAGGTCTGAAGGAAAACATTCTTTAATATATAATGGTGCTATTTCAGAGTCCAGCACACAATGAAATAACTCTCTTCTTTGATGCTTTTACTTACATTTTCACAAAGGGCACAAATAGCTTTCCCTAATTCAAAAACAAAAAATAAGTGATTTCTTTGGAAGTCCGGTCTTTTGAAGGCATTGCAGTCTTTCAGCTAAGTTGTTCTTCTCGAAAATGAAAAGAAGACTTTCCAACTACTGTTTATGAACAAGCACACATAGCCAGTAATTTATGATGTGTTTACACATCGCTTTGACTTTCTGTGGTTATAACAGCAGACATGCTTTGTGTTAAATGAGTCCTTCCTGAAAGGATTTTTCAGGTATTACCTCGTGAAGGGTTTCCAGGTACTTTCCAAATCAAAAATTTGCCCATTGGTTTTTTTCCACTGAATGTCAAATTTTATCACCTTATTATCACCAAGTACATCTTCATGTAGGTTAAGCAACCCAAATAAAAGGAGAAAATATTTGGGTCAAGCAGTGAAAGAGTGAAACCAGGCAGAACCTTCTCTGACCTGAGGCAAATCATTTCACTGCTTAGACACCCAGGCTGTATATCTGCAAAATAATCTCATACAGCCCGGCCAGCGTGGCTCAGCAGTTGAGCGTTGAACTATGAACCAGAAGGTCACGGTTCAATTCCCAGTCAAGACACATGCCCAGGTTGCTGACTTGATCCCCAGTGTGGGGCATGTAGGAGGCAGCCACTCAGTGGCTCTCTCTCTCATCATTAATGTTTCTATCTCTCTCCTTTTCTCTCTGAAATAAAGAAAATGTATATTTTAAAAATAAATAAAAAATAATCTCGTACATATAAATGATCTTCAAGTCCTCTTTCAGCTCTTGAATGTCATCTCTAAGCCATCAATGAATCAACCTCAATTTATTATCTAAATCAGGCACCACTGTTTTAATACATATGTGACTATGGAAGGATTTGTTTGTTAATTTATGTAATACATCCACCCATCATACTCAGAGCTGGTTATACAGTGACAAACTTAGCCTCATTGCATTCATAGTCCAGAGGAAAAGGCAAATAGAAACAAACTCTCAAATAAATAAATGTGGTTTTAGAAATACTGTGACAGAGTGCTGTGAAAAAGAATAGTAGGAAAAAGATCATTTAGACAATGGAAGGGGAATGTTTCCAAGAAAGCCTCATTGAAGAAATGACAAGTGATTTGAAGGATGAGGAGTAGCAAGACAAGTGAAGAGTGACAGAATCAGCATTCCAGGCTTATAGGGCAACATGTGCAAAGACCCCGAGGCATTAAAGAGCTTGTGCTCTCAAGGAACCTGAAGAAGATCATGTGGTTAGAGCATAGTGAACAAGAAGGGGTTGGCCTGAGATAAAGTTAAAAGTGGGTTCTCACCAAATCATTCAGGATTCACACTACTCGCACATACAGAAGAGCAGAAACAGGTGACCTATATAGAGAGCAAAGAAAGTGGAATTTTCTGGCTTGAATTGAGAGAACAATGAAAGTGGAGGCAGCTAAGATGTTCTAGAGTAATGAATAGAAAAGTGGGGGGGACCGAAGCTGACACCTTAGGTAGAAAGTGGGGGAGAAGGTAAAAGAATCTACCATAATAGTTTGCCCTTTTTGAAAGGTTCATGCAAAAGTCATAGAAAAGAATTCCCTGGGTTATGGAAGTAATCACTTTCCCAGAGATTTCATACTAGTCACCGGCAAAGGGCGGGTTGTATCCTAACCAAAGCTCACTGTATATCTGACAGGAACAAATGCTAAGCATGGACTACGCTGCAAAGCCTGTAAGATGAGCATCCACCACAAGTGCATGGATGGCCTAGCACCCCAGCGGTGCATGGGCAAACTGGTAAGGGCCTGCCCCTGAGATCACTCCATTCAAACTCCTTCTCCGCAGCACCCGTGAGAACTGGACACCAGGAAGGCAGCCCTAGAACCCCTGGTCTGCCTACTTGGCTTCCTGATTGGCAAAGTGACAGAGCAGAGGAGGAGCATTGTCAGCCCAAGGGATGAAAGCTCCACACAGTGACCAACTTGTCCTAGCTTTAGCACTGGAAGTCCCACATCCTAGAACTCTCCAGGTTTTAAAAGTGAAAGTTAAGCACCCTAGGAACCATATCCCAGCTCCAGGCAAACTAGGGTGGCTGGTCATTCTAGTACTTAATTAGCTGACAGCTCAGTGGGAGTCATAAATAGGATAGAGATTAACCACCCTCCCAAAAGTGGAGAGAGTAATAAAAATCTACAGCACTTTAATGGACTCATGGTGGCCCAACCAAGGGAGGTTGGGTAACCCTGGCCCATTCTGGACTGATCATACCATCTCAAGAGTGTGGGCTTCATTCAGCACTGGTGCCACACATCACTAAAAAGCAACCCAGAGATTTCAAAACTAGGATGGCCAAAGAATTGTAGAAGGAACCAAGAATTTCTACCCTGGGGATACTTAGGGCATGACAGCTATCTTCATAAAATAAGAAGAAGACGTATCACACAGAAGAGAGATTCTATTGTCCTCAGTGGCTCCAGGAAAAAAGACCTAGGATCAGTGTGTACCAAGTCTTAACAGTCAGAGATGAAGTCACCAAAGACCTACCTCCAGGGTTAGTGAGAGCTCCCCCATCCATCCTCCGTCACTGGCAATGTCCAAACAAAGGAGGATACCATTGCCAGGAACTTTGGAGAGGACTGTGGAATTCTAGTAGAGGCTGGGCCAATACGGTTTCCTTCAATACTGGAATATAGTAAGTCAAGGTTCTTAGAGAGTTCATCAACTTACTCTGATTGACAATGCCTTCTTCTTTAAAACCCTACCTCCTCCTCCAAAGATTATTTCCACAAGTCAAGGCAAAGACCGTGGATGAGAAGTCAGAAAACAGAATGGAATCTAGAACACAAAGCAGATGGTTCTTGGTAGAGCTCATCAGACAGAGAAAGGCCTTTAAGCCAACCCCTGGCGTCTGCTTTCCCATTCCGAAGCTGATTTTAACCAACCACAATAATGAGCTGTAGTGAAATAAGGCATAATGGTCCATTGTATCCTGGGAGAGAATGAGGATCCCCAGACACAAGGGAGGCTGCAGTGGGCCGCAGAGAGGGAAGAAGCAGGACAGGGAAGGGCAGGGCTGAGGCTCGCTTTCTAGATGGAGTGTGGCTTGCTTATTGCCACCCTCCAAGGGTATATGATAGCACAAGTCAACATCTTGAAGGGAGAGAAGGAGGTGCCCCTAGAAAAATCAGCTGGTTTGATTTTTAGAGTTCTTATGTGGTTCTCTTCATCTCATCAGTGACATGAAGCCCTTCTCTTTCTCATTCTCTCCCCAGCCAAAGGGGTTTCGGCGTTACTACAGCTCCCCCTTGCTCATTCATGAACAATTTGGATGCATTAAAGAAGTTATGCCCATTGGTGAGTTGGGCCATTGATGGGCTGAGCCGGGTTTTGAGCAGCAACATCAGCATTGATGGCTGCTGTTCTCCCAGGACTGCAAAACCCATGGGGTGTGTTTGTGCATTTGTTTGGTGGCTGATGGGGTTATGATTGTGTATTTTGCTGGAAGGGAAAGATAAGGTGGACTCAATTCTGCAGGAATATGCATCCTCTCCCTAATGGAGCTCAAACAGTACCCAAATCCCAAAGGCTGCTGATATGCTAACCCACCCATCAGCAGCATGATGGAGCGGAAAGAGCGTGGGGTATGGCATTCCACAGACCTGGTTCAAATCCCAGTTTCCCCACTGACCAATGTGTGTCTGCACAAGCTACCCAACCTGTCAGACTCTATAAAATGAGAACAGTAATGGCTGTGTGTGTTTTTTTTTTATCATTGTTGTAAAAAATAAATATAAATTATAGACGAATGCTGGAGAGGAACTCAGTGAATATCAACTGTTCTTCAACTGAGACCAAAAAAATGCCTTATGTTTATAGACATTGAATTTATTCTTTAACAATACCATTCAGTGTACTTCTATTTTTCTCTCCCTAACAAAATCTCTACATCGATGTTTGTCTTTCAGGGAGCAGAGCGGCAAGTTGTAAACTAAAAATTTATACACTAAAATGTTTTGCATTACAATTCATGAAGCCTGGGAATGTCCCAATTCTTTCAAAAACACTTGCTTCCTCCTGCAAACTTCGGGTCTCAAAGGCTTCATACCTGGGAAAGCCTCACTCGGCACTCGAGGAAGTAAAGCTGATCTTTGGAAAGAACCTTGATATTGGAGTCTGGGGGGGTGGATTAAAAAAAAAAAGAGGAAAATCAATCCATCAGGAAGCATTTGGGAGCAGAGGGTGCCAGGTGTAGTGGGGGTCCCTAGCAAATGGGCACATGTCATGGGGGACACACGTGTGAGGAAAGCTTGACCACAAAGCCCCATTTTCCAGGGGGCAGTGGGTCTGCTGCTCAGACCCTGCTTCTCGGGTGCATGTGATGGGCGATGCCTGATGCAGCCCAGGGTATGTGAATGGTGATTGGCTGCATTCCTGACAGTGAGTTGAAGAAGCCTTTCTCTCAGATGAGCTTTCTCTCCCGTTGCAGCCTGTGGCAATAAGGTGGACCCTGTCTACGAGGCCCTCCGCTTCGGCACCTCCCTGGCTCAGAGGACCAAGAAGAGCAGCTCTGGCAGTGGCTCGGACTCCCCTCACAGAACCTCTGTAATTGTCCTCTTGGTGCCCTTGGGCAGGGTGGGGCTCTGGCACTGCGGTCTGTGGGTTCCACCTAAATGCATCATGAGGGCGGGGCTGTTGTGAGCCTCCAAATGGAAACCCAAAGGGCTTTGGGCCACTAAAGGTTCATTTTCTGTTGCCAACACCCAGGAATCATTGAACTTTCCCCCTTAGAGACCTCGCTCTTAGCTTCATGTTCCTTGACTTTCTCTTCTGTATACTCCCTCTCCCCAACAATGTTAGATAACATGTGAACAACACAGAAAGGTTTGACTCAAACAATGGGCAGAAGCAGGGAGTCCCAACTGTGCCCCATTCTCCCTCCAGCTCCATCCCAGTTCAACAATACAGCCATTTCTCACATTTCCTCAATCCTTTCTCTCTAAGGCAAGGTATACCCCTTGGATTCACACCGAAAAAAACACCCTCCCCAGAGGTGCTTGACCCATGACTTAGTGGGGCTTCTCTCCAGGGGACAGTCACCCCTCCCAAGCACCTCTCCTATGTCTTACCTCACTGGAAAGGAGTGCTCTGTGCATGTCAAGACTTTTTGTGGCCACCACCCAGCAATCCAAAAGAAAAGCACAGACAGCGCTGGCCAGAGCAGGGAGACCTCTGTCCATCCACCTTGACCTGCATCCCGAGCAGGCCTTTCTCACATCTCTGGTGTGAGCCACTACATCCTCATCCCCTCAGCTCATGCATCCCCCACGCCCGCCTGAGGCTGGCCCGTGTGGAAGGCAGATGCAAAGCCAGCCGGGAAGGAAGAGCAGAAAGGCTTCCCCAGAGGTGGCCTGACCTGTCCACATCGACCCCATGGCGCTGCTCCCGTGGGAGGAGACGGCCTCAGATACACTCCCAGCAGGCAATGGCCATTTCGGCCTCCACATTCTGGGCTCAAGCTAAGAAGCAGCAAGCCCATCAGAGAGTCCATTTGTCCAGTTCTCTTTCATGTCTAAAATAGCCTTGTTTCTAGCAATGTCTGGACCCTACAGGCTGGTTTTAGGAGCAAAGAGCATCGTTTTCGGAATGCCAATAAGGTGTCCATTTATCACAGTCCACTTACGCTTCCTGGTACCGGTTCCATCAGTGAGGATTTCTTGGAATTTTGCTCTGTGACAGCATTGTTCTGAGACCTGCAGGGAGACCGAGATAAATCCAAGTGTGCTTAAGTATCTGTCACTTCACTCTTTCCCCGGAGTCCAACTGGACTCACGGAAGAAAACAGAAACGATGGATTGGTACTTTAAAATGCTTTTGCTTCCTTTCTGCAGGGGCAAATCATAATGCATTTCAGCCTCTTGCCATTTTTGCGGTGTTATGCCCTCAAGCTAACATATTCCCACATCGCAGGGCTCGGGCCCACAGGTTGATTTTCTCCCAGGGCTATAGAGCCATTTGCTTTACATTGTCGGGAAGTCGCTGCCTGGCTTCTTTCTAAATCGTTATGTCTCCTTTAATGGCTTTCAACTGCTCTAGGATATAAAAGGTTTGATGGCTTGGGGAAGGCCATGCTGAAACCAAATTCAAAACACTTTCTGGGAGTTGGCTGACTAGCTTATGAATAGCCTTCAGTTTCATAAAATTAACACAATAGCAACTTTGGTTCAGGAATAGTGAGCTTCAGAGGAGCAGGATGCAGATGACTAGGAGACCCTGTGACATTTATTTCTGATATGTCATGAAAGTAAGAATGGCTGAGGAAAATCTTAGAGTTAACTTTTTTGTAATAAAAGTAAGTCTCTGGAGACTGGTGCTAAACTGCTCTAGAGCTGACTGGGAGAGGTAGGAAGAGAGCTTTGCCCTCCTCTGATAATATATACATAAAATGTTTGAAAAGTGTGACTCTCCATCGAGGCCCCTTAAATTCCTCTCTTATGGAGCCAAGCAGAGAGAAGTGGGGGGCATCTGGCCCTATGAAAGAGGCGATCTGAAAAAGGGACGGTGCCCAAGAGGGAGAACACACCCTCTGAAGTCAGCCAGGCAGACAAGACAGCCGCGATTGGATTCTGAGGACAGCATCCTGCAGATTCTACCTTCGATGTTCAGACATGGAAATCTCTGTTCCGTTGGCCCAGTGCTGTGACATTGCTCATCCCATGCTATTCCCTCTTTTCTCCAAGACTTCCGACCTGGTGGAGGTTCCTGAAGAAGCCGACGGGCCAGGCGATGGGTACGACCTACGGAAACGCAGCAACAGCGGTGAGTGAGGGAACGGGACATCAGGTCCCAGCGCAAAAGTGAATCGCATTAGCCTGAGTCAGGGGGCAGGGAAAGTCGATGTCCAGTCCCCTCGTTTCTCTGCTCGCCCTGGGATGCACCCTGGGCAAGTGCTCAGCATTCTGGGGAGAAACAGGGCATCGTTGCTGGTGGATTTCCGTGATTTGACTATACGGTTCCTTGAGTCCTGTCTCCTGCGTTCTCATGCCTTATGGGCTTAACATAAAGGGGTGTAGGAGTCACTTCCAGACCTTCTGTTAATGCATCATTCCCCCCACTGACCTG